>NW_008825560.1:857675-858721 GCF_000699105.1 Pygoscelis adeliae | reverse complement strand
AGCAGGAACTTGAAAAGTTTTAATGAGAGCTGCAAAACCCTAATTCTGCTAGCATGCATCATATCTAAGGTCACAATCAAATTTATTTTCTAATACAGTATACACTTTTTCCAACAATGGGAGATGGGTATTTTTTAGTCAATTTTGCAATGTACTACTCCAGACAAAGGCCCTGAAACCCTTATAGTTGAAGTTTATATATATCTGCAAGAAGTAATGTAATATGAAAACCACAGGCTGAGGCAGATAAAGTGATCCTGGAATGAACAATGAAAAAGAAATTTAGCCATCTGCAGCAAATCAACAATGGTGCATTGAAAATGGGACTAAATTATCCTAAACCGAAAAGAAGAAAACAGCCTTCTGAAAAAGCTAACAAAGAGATTGAAAGAAGTTAAATTGAATCTCAGGAATGAGAAACTTATTTTTAAATATCTAACAAGGAATTAAACTTACAGTTTCTAATAATGTATTAAATTTCTTGATTAGTCACTTAACCATTAAGGGAATGGTTCTGATCATAAGAAACCAGATAAAAACACAGAAAGATAGACACCCAAGCTACTAATAAACTGCAGTTTATTCTCAGCATAGTGCTGCACATTGTAGTACATGCCATTATCTTGATAACAAATCCATGTGCCTACCTGTGGTCATCTTACTGCTGGTTTTGGATTTGTTAGTTTTGGTGTCTTCACATCTCAGATTAATGTGTGATGTCCACATACTTGCAGGCCCATTCTTGAAGAAAAGCCCAAAGGGAGTGGTTAAACGGAGGCAAACTCAGCACTCAGATGTATTCTAGTCACAGTCCTGCAGAGCCGTGATCAGGGCAACTTTAGTGGTGGCTGCACCAAGGGACATGACAGCATTTGTGTGCACTGCCATGCAGCTCTGGCTTTGGTCTCCCCTTTTCCTCCTGAAATTACGAATTGCCTAAGCCAATATGTACCTTCAGTGCACACATATAAAAGAGAAATTTAAGGTTTGGCATATTTGGGGCAGTGAAAATTATAAACTTCTGGGACATATCGCTCAGAGGGAAA
>NW_008825560.1:855193-857658 GCF_000699105.1 Pygoscelis adeliae | reverse complement strand
GGCTCGATCTCTTCAGCTAAAGTCAAGGTGTTTCTAGACCACTGCTCAAACAAGCTGCTAGACCAGGTTTAATTACTGCATGTATGAGACAGGAATTCATATTACTCCTTGATCCTTTAAAAAACATGTCTGCGATATGAGCAAAAGAGTTGCTGATCAAAGATAAAAAGAGCTTTGTAGTATGAATTCAAGGTAACAAATTGTTGAAGAGTTGATATATGTAATCTTTAGATAGGAACAAAGAAAAATTCTTGGAAGAAGAGCACACAGTAGGAGTTAATCTTGTGAAATTCAAAACCGTTAATGGTAGTTGGTTTCTAATTAGTCTATCATTGTTTGGAAGCTGAACATGAAATGAATTATTGCTGTGATTTAGAACAAAATCTATTACACTTCAACTCAGTGCTGGATTTATTCCAGGAAAAAGTGCATATAGAGCAGATATCGTCTAAAGATCCACAGAAGGTCAACACGTACAAACAAGAAAACTGGGAGGACACAAAATGTTTTAAGATTTGTGGGATGGTGTATATCACAGAGAGGTAGCAGCTACTACTAAGAGATACATCAGCGCTTCATTGATTTTGAAAAATAGCAGGGAAAGTTGTTCAGATAAAACAGCCTGTCTTTTACATTAAAATACTACAAAAGAGAACATAACCACCTATGACATAATTCGTATTTCAAAAACAAAGATCATATATACCTTGTAATAGTAGCATTATTTTTGAAGGACTACAAGTCTTAGAACTTGGTTTAAAAATGTGTTGGAGAATCAAGAAATTAAAAAATTGTGAATAAGCAGACAACTGATAGGAGATTATTTAATTTATCTTAAACAGAAGAGTAGCATAGAGTCCTCAGAAATCTTTGTGGGCAACTTTTACTTGAAAGCCTTTCCCAAATGTGAAAACGTGTCATGATTTTAAAAGCCAGAGAATGGTAGAACTTATTCAGGTTAAGCTACAACAGTTTTAATCATTGTGTTCAAGCAACCTACAACTGGATAAGTTGCAAATTATTAAGACTGTATACATGTGTGCATGCCCACACACACATGTGTATTTTACAGTCATTTATATTTCAAGGACTTGGAGATGACAGCTTAGTCAATGTAAGTAAAAAGTCTAACAAAACAGAAGTACAAAGGAATTACTAAAACAGTCTTCAAGAACCTCCCTTTACTAGAGTTGATGTCCTGGCTATGGAAAAGAAGTAAAGTACTCTTTGAAAAGTTTATTCTTAACTAGCTATGAAGTTAACATGCACATAGCAGAATTTCTAAGTAAAAATAAATGCATGTATAAATGTGGGTGTATATACGGATACACACATGCAAACACACGTGCTGGCTTGCAACTGTTCTAAGTCGAAGTTGCCGGCACCCATTACTATTCCTAATTGCACTGTAATATTATATTCCTGCCTATAGAATTATAAATGGGGAAAATATTCTGAAGAGAAGATTGAGCTTCTTTTTCCCGTGTATTCTTTCTCTCTACCTATACTCGTACTTTTCTGTTACTCTCTTATCCTCTCTGTATTCAGTGTTGAGCATTCTCAGGCCAGAATGCGTAGCACTGTGCCCAGTTATCACTTTTGTCCCATTTGGCTGCTAAAGAACCACTACATCTGACAGCAAAAATTACTGTAAGAGCCTTGTCTCAGCCAACGCCAAAGCATCCACTCCAGTACAGAGGAAATTTTGGGAGGATTTAACCAACTATTCCGTTAAGGCTCCAAGGATGGGCAAAGTAAGATGCTTTCAAAGCCTATTGCTCAGCCACTGTTAAGTGATTTCCAACAGAAAGACAAAATTTCTATAAAGACTCCTATATAAGCAAATTTACCCTCTATGGAATTTAATGCAGACATGATATATTCTTACAATGTGGTTTTAAACCTGTATATGGCTTGAGTCAAGGCATGAAATAAAAATAATTAGCAGTGCCTTAGAGTATTGCTGCAACTGAAAGGAAGATTTCTTAGGGAAGACAATTTTTGACTAAGCAGAGGAAAAATTTCGTCTCATTGACATGCCCTGGCAAGGCCTGAAAGCAATCCTGAATCTGTACCTATATTTTATTACCAACTTTGCTGGCAAACAGTTGGCTTCAGTCTGAAGTGTTGTCAATCCTTTACCTTTACTACCACTAAAAAAAAAAGACTACCATTTCCCACAGCCTCATATTCTGGTCTCCAACTCCCCCAGAAGACGTCCTAGTTATAAACAAATATATTTCAAATATATTTGAAATATATTCAAATATATATGAAGCCACCGAGGCGAAGGGCTCCGAAGCAGAGGATCGCGCCGGGGGACCCTTCCTGAAGCGGCAAAACCGCGGCAAAACTCGCAAAAAGCAAAGGCACAGGGAGTGAGGGGGTGCCCCAGCCCCCCACCCCGAGCCGGAGGAGGGAGCCCCTGACGAGCGGCAGGCCTGCCTCAGCGGGGGGGGGGGGCA
>NW_008825560.1:805098-850992 GCF_000699105.1 Pygoscelis adeliae | reverse complement strand
TGTTGGGTTGACGGTTGGACTCGATGATCTTGGAGGTCTCTTCCAACCTTAATGATTCTATGATTCTATGATTCTATGATTTGTATCTATGTGAAGCACACAAAAGCATCCTGATATGGTTTTTCTATTACAAAATAAGATTAACCTTGATGTTTGGTTCAAATGGGTGAATTACTGGGTTTTTTTCTTTTGGGTAAAAGTATCATTTTAATTCACAAGACAATTTTTGAAAAAGAAAATAAAAAAGAAAAACAGGGAATATCAAATCATTACTTCACAAGTTGGATTTCCTTTATGGGTGATTCACTGAGGAACCAAAGCCAATATGGCAAGAAGCCATGTATTCTTCTGGGAAAAAGTGTAAATACAAGCCATAACTGGTTTATGAAATTTAAACTGTAACAAAATAGGCATTTTCCCAGCCATTTTCTCAGTTATTTAAGGAGAAGCATCTAGATAGCACCAAGAATGATGATAATGATGATAGAACAACATTTGCTTAGAGCTACAATAAAATTTTGTACCAAAGTTAATATTAAGAAAAGTAGGTTTCAGAAACAGATGCTTCAAATTGTGAGGATTAGGAAACCTGAGACATGTTTTTTAAAGGTTTCCTTCCATTCTACTACTTCTCAAATAATGCTGCATCCAGTAAAAAGAAATGAAAGAGATGAATTCTGAAATTTTAAGTCTATTTTTTCCAGTGCATGTTATACTGAAGACTACACAGAGCAACATAGAAAAATTTTCATCAAGTTGGCCACTTGATAGGCCACTATACAAAGGTCACTATTCAAAACCTCTGCTCGTGGAATTCCCTTAGTAAAAAAGGTTCTTTCTGAGGTAAAATATTATGAACAATATTTTTCTTTCTGCTACTAAAACTTTTAAAATCACTCAGTTCAGATACGCACCTGAAACCTTCCAGAATATGATGACCACCTGCCATTGACTTAATAGTATCTTAGTTCCCCCTACCTGCTCAAAATGTCCTTGGAGGTTTTCCAAAGGGGATTCAGCACAAATTGCAACCTCCTTCTGCTTGTACTGATTATGGTCAAAATTGTACAGAAACCTCATTAAACTACTTTCTGCTACTCTGTGCCTTAGAGGGACTTCCTGAGAACAAGGGGTTAGTCTTGCACCATAATCACCTAGTTCTTTTCATCTCTTTCAGTACTTGAATTAAAATACACAATTTTTGTAATACTTGTCCACTAAACAGATGTTTGGATTATATCACAGGCTATTGCTGACAAAAGATGTGCATATGTTTTGGTGTTGAAGAACGTTACACAATTCAGCAGACATACTACAGTTACATAGGCAAATACTTCTTAAGGGATCTGAAAATATAAAAACAGAAAAGTGTATCACATATACGTGTATACATACACATTCACATACACACAAATTCTTTGCTAATGCACAAAAAACTTGGATGTGTATTTAGACTGTCAGTCCTTACAAAGACACTCTATTAAAATGCAGGTTTTGCATTACATCTTTATCTCTACTACCACTGATTATTACAGCTGCTAAACAGATGTCAAAACACTAGTACCGCTTAAGTCAGTAAAATTCTTAATTTTTAAGATCATTGGTCACTAATTATACTAACTGCTGTCTCCAGCTCAAAGAAAAGGTTTGAAAAAATACAATTAGGTACAAAAAATTCCTAAAAGTGTGAACCAAAAGCTAGGCAACATTCTGGGAAGCTGAATGCCCATGCAGTTTCTATGAGTTTATAGGAGGAGTTAAATACTCGGTTTATTGACCTGTCATTCATGTCATTCAAACGCAATGGCTTGCGTTCATCTGTGGAGAGTGCTTGCCTTGTTTTTTAAGAATTCCACTATTTAGGACAAGCTAAATAAGATTCAACATCTATTTGATTCTGGCTGACTTGTTCTGAAAAACTGTTAACGCTAATAATTTGTATCAACATTTTGATGCATAAGTTATCAAGCAATGACTCTGTCAAATATGATGAGGTTTCATTATGTGGATCAGTAATGAATTGTACTAAAAGACCAGCTGTAAAGCACAAATAATCCCATGTGGTAAACTTAGTTGTGAAAACAAAAGGGTGATCGCACAAGCAGGTGTATGTGTCTGTAGCAATATGTGTGTGAGAGAAAAGAAAATCTGGTTGGATTGGTTGTATGTCTTTCTGTGCTGTCTGTTCACATGACTTATTCACCAAATAGATTAATCCCTTTCATAAGAGTTTTTCTATAATAAAACATTTTGTACCAGTAAATGCAGAAAATGTACTACCATCTGCGAAGACTTTTGACTTCCCTAACTTCTAAATTTATTTTATGGGGACATATAACTCTTTAACACTCTTAAAAGGAAATATTTGAAAGAGGCCCTTAGGAAAGGTAAATATGCTTATCACATCATTCAAGAACTAAAAAGGTAGACAGAAAAAAGACAGGGGAACTAATAATAATGTACCTCCTGTAGTGGTTATAGCATATTCAATTCAGATTCTCTTTCAAAGGTCTACTGTTGGAAATTCAGTCCTATTTTCATTTAAGACCATGACTAATCTTTAATTGACTTCAGATGGAAACAATGCTGAGCCTACAGTAAAAACATTAATATAAGAGGAAATAAAGTGAGACGAAAAATCTGTTTCCACAGAGCATCTCCCACCGAAGAAGGCCTTTCCCCTTAGTGGATACAGACATTTTTTTTAAAAGAGACATATGGTCATATCAAACAAACATTCTAAATATAGTGGTAAAGGGCAAAAGAAACAAGAATGTATGACCCTTACACACTTGTGATATTTTGTTTGTTGTATTCTTTTCTTCTTTGTGGAGGAGATTCTAAGAAAAAGAACAATGTTTCCTGAAATTTCTTTGCAAATATGCTGTCTTCAGTTGCACATAAATTTGTCATCTGCAGCTGCAGTGTTAAGGAAAAGGCAACAGTCACCCAGGCAAACACACATAGCCTTGGAAGCAACACCTACTTAGATCAGCTGTTTTATGAACAACAACAATGTTAACTTCAAAAACTTAGTCCCTCGCTTCGAGAAAAAATACACCTAAACACAGTGCAGCCTTTGCTTCTTTCCAAATACTTCAGTGCTACGTGCCATACCACTGCTAGCTCCATGCATTCTGCAAAACATCAGCCTCCTGACATGAGGTTTGGTCCTTTCTTTTTCTTTCTTATAAAGAAGGCCTCTTGTGACTTATGCATCTATAATTGGTGGAAATGTAAATAGTTTGAAAGGCTGCAATTAGACGCAAGCCTGGGTCACATCATCTGGGTATGAATTTTCCCTTTACTCAGGGAATGGGGAGTAATTGGATCCAGGGCTTTGGTTTTGGCTTGTCCTGGAGTTAATGATAACATTCAGATCAGGGGATGAGTTTCCTCATAGCTCAGGTGTGATGACATTCAGGAATTTGGTTTAGTTGGGAGCTGCAAAGTAGGACAGACCAGAACATAACAGTAATGGCCTATCAAATCCAGATTCCTAACCTCCATCTGCCCTAGCAAACAGCTTGCAAATTATCACAAGTAACATTTGAGAGTGCCTTCAAGCAGCAAAGCAAACTTGATGCTCCCCTGTTCTAGGTAAGCACTCTAGCAGCCAGGCTGCCATGCGAAACTCCAAATTTTTGAACTGAAACATGCTGCCACCATATTTGCATGAAGTCTGATCATGGGTGTAAGGATGACTGTCTAAGCAGACTGACAAAGCAATGAGGCTTGTATGCGTGTAAGCATAAGACAAAACAATGCTGGTCAGCAATGCTGAGAAAAAAAAAATCTAGCACAATCTTGCATGCATGGGGAGCTCTGAAGTAAACAGTTGTGTGAACATCAGAATAAATGAAGGCTGACTTCCAATAAAGTTCTTGAATGACTTTTTAACAGCACAGTACTAAGCGTGACCTCACCCCTCGTTATAGATCAAAGAATCCATGTGGGGAAGAAACATTGCAAAGTCCCACCCACATGAAAAGCTGTTCTATGTGAATTCTCCCATGTCTAATAAGGGGAGAGCTTCTAATGGAGCCTTTCCTTGAGAAGGGGAATTGCCTCCTACTTTCACAAACATCCTGAATTTGTTCATGCAGGGAGGAGGGTTAGAGGAAGAAAAGACGAGGAAAATAATATATCATGTAACCTTTGTTTCCATAGGAAAACAAACTAAAAACGGAGGTCCTAATGGAGATTAGACTTCTCCAGAGTTAGGTGGTACTGGAACAGGCTTATGCCATGAAACTTAGCTCCAGATACATTTTCAAGTACAAAAGACACTCCTTCCTCAGAATTTTAGCAATGAAAAATGGTGCTATAGTTAATAAAAGTGAGGCTACTAGACTATCTGATTCCTAACAGATCTGAGGATTCTTTGATTAGTTAAAAGAACCAAAAATACATTAAAAGGACTATAAACAGAAAAACAACAAAAATCACCATAGAAAAGTAGAGCTGTCAAGAAGCTTCCATTTAAACTGTGAAGCAAAACACACTGTAACCCATCAGATGCTGCCAAAAAGCTCATTATAGGAAAAAACAAAATAGACACTGGATTTCATCTCAATATTTTTGAAAAAAATGACAAAAAAATTATTTCAGTTTTCTGTAAGAGCTCTATAATAAAATGACATACTTCTTGTGTTCAAAGCCATTCCACAACATTGCGATTTCATTTATATAGCTACGTTTTCATAGTATACCCACCAAAGTTAGATGATTATAAGTCCTGGGATCTTCTTCCCAGTTGAGTCAATAGAAATTTTCCTAACCCTAAAAAAACCCCAGTATCAGGATCAGGTGGTTTTATCCTTTGCATGTGATATAGCATGTGGCTCCATGCATGTATTCAGCTTTATTACCTAGGATTGAAAAAATGCAGCTCATATCTAGAAAAGGAGATTAATTACAGTAGCAAAATTACCACACACATAATTTACATACATGATAATTCTTTGCAAATACCCAGTTGTGTCAGATTGGATACATGTGTCACTCCGGTCAGGTACCAAAACCAAACTGTTGACCAAATACATTCATTTTTACCCTGAATGACTGTCTGCATTCCCTTAGACCAAATCACAACTGTGACCTAGGTAAAGGCATTCTTAACATATTAAACATGTCAGCAGCATCACATACATTCTTCTAAACAAAGAATGCTACTTTACTACATTTATAGATTAATATGCTATCTGCTTATGTAGATGAATTAATAAAAGAAACCTTACTCCCTTAAAAAATAAACTATTTCATTGACTTGCTCTTGCAGTCAAGGTTCTCCGTCATTTTGCAGCTGTGATATATCATGTCTTTCACTTACTAGGAAACTCTTATGTCAATACACTGGGACCAAAAAGACCTATATTCCAACACAGTTCTGTTATAGGCTTCCTATGTGATGCTGAGCTTTAGGATAACATTTCTTAAAATCATATCTATTCCCTATCTTGAATGTCAACCACTAGAACCCAAAATAATCCAAATATTTTTTAGTTACCACTGCACAGCAAAACATAACAGTTCAATCAACTAAGCAAAATGGCTGGGATCTTCTTTTAACAATTATTTGTCTTTTTTGATACAAATTGTTTTTCACCAGATCTGAAGGAAACAACAAATTAAATGTGATACAGACTCACTTGGACTTTAATAAAAAGATTATGATTATCAGACAGTCTAAACTGGACATAGTTTATTCTACTCTGAGGCTCAGGTAATCTCCACCTTATGTCACATGTTGTATTTTAGTATTGTTATACTGTGATTCATTTTATAGCCCTCTAGTTCAGTAAACTATATCAGAGAAGAAATAAAAAGAGGGTGAGTAGTAAACTGTAGTCTTACATACAAATTGCAATCCTCACCCCCCAATTTTAATTTTATTTCCTTGTACTCTTTTTTTTTTCCATTGCACAAGTGAAACTGTCTTTCGCTGAAGAAATGCACAAAACAGAAAGTAGTTTACATAAAGTCAATGGGAGTACGTAGAGCTGCTTAATTTGGCCTCTCTGTTGATAATGGAAAGCACAAACTGCTTGAGTCTATCCACAGGCATAGGTATACCACTTCCATCCTTCTGGTAAAGCATCTGACAAAATCTGCATGTCTACAGTAAATAGGCTCTGGGGACAGCAGTTCATCAGATAGCTACTCTGTGGGAAACAAGCGGGGCTCCCATGACACAGTAGAAACTTCAATAGGCTATTTTACAGCATCTGAATTCGGGGGGGGGGAACAAACAAAACATTTCTTACTGCATGCACAACACAAAAGTTTTGTAAAAACTGAAACATTCTATTCCCCCACAAGTTTCACAATCATTCCATGAAATTTCACAATTTAATAACAGTAAACTGTCTGTTCTTCCTACAAATTACAATCAAATATTGTCCCATGTACCCAATTGAATATACTCTCTTGAGCTGAACAGACCCCCCTTTCCCACTCAACACTATTAAGCATGTAAATGTATCTCTATGTTATCTGAACACAGTGACAAAAATCCACACACAGTTTCTCATATCCCAAACCATAATCCTAGGCCTGAACTAAAACCACTTTGGACAACTCAATAAAGCCCAAAGTAGCTCTGTAAGTCAAATTTCCAAAGCAGAAAAACAACTTTTTGCTTGTGAACTAATCTACTTAGGTTGTACATTGTTCTAAGCTGCTCTCTACTGCCTGCCAAAGACACTCAGCACTATTGTCATTCAAAGTCTTCTTCCTGTCTGACAAAGAAAAGCCCTAATTCTCATAATACTTTGTTCTCAAATACTGTGTTCAGTTTTGGACCCCTCACTACAAGAAAGACATTGAGGTGCTGGAGCGTGTCCAGAGAAGGGCAACGAAGCTGGTGAAGGGTCTGGAGAACAAGTTTTATGAGGAGTGGCTGAGGGAACTGGGGTTGTTTAGCCTGGAGAAAAGGAGGCTCAGGGGGGACCTTATCGCTCTCTACAACTACCTGAAAGGAGGCTGTAGCAAGGTGCGTGTCGGTCTCTTTTCCTGACTAACAAGTGATAGGACAAGAGGAAATGGCCTCAAGTTGCGCCAGGGGAGGTTTAGATTGGATGTGAGGAAAAATTTCTTCACTGGAAGGGTTGTCAAGCTTTGGAACAGGTTGCCCCGGGAAGTGGTTGAGTCACCATCCCTGCAGGTATTTAAAAGATGTGTAGATGTGCCACTTAGGGTCATGGTTTAGTTGTAGACTTCGCAGTGTTGGGTTTGTGTATGGACTGAATGATCTTAAAGGTCTTTTCCAACCTAAATGATTCTATGATTCTATAAAACAGTGTAGTGATTTTCAAGCTAGGCAGGTCAAGACCTTGTGGCAGTGTCTAGCAGTTAAGATAAATAAATGAGTGGTGCCTATCTCTGCCAGGAAAAAGGAAATTGGGAGAAGTCAGTGTGGTGGGGTCCACATTGTTTATTCCACCCACAAGCATCACATTAACTGCTTTCTGTGAATGACAAGCATAATTTTGGACCAAAGAGGTTTGATGCTCTTTAAAGGACCATAAACTCATCCATGACATTTTTGATTTCCTGGTATCAATATCTCAAGGAACTAAAACTGATAGAAAGCCCAGCAAACACCACCACCTTTTTGTGAGACAACAAAAATAGAGATGAACTCTTAAAAAAAAAAATTGGCTGTACAGATCAGTGTACAACTTAAGCAATTAGTTCATATGCAGACAGTCTGCTCTGGAAATTTGATTTATGGGACCAGTCCTGGCTTTACTGAGTTGTCTGAAGTGGTTTTACCTCAGGCCAAGGATTATGGATTGGGATGTGAAAAATTGAGTTTCTGAGAGAGGTTCACTTCCTGGCTTACTTCATCAAGTATTATGAGTAAACATAAACAAGGGCTGTGATGCTTCAACTTCCAAAGCATAACCAAGCCAAGAATTGTATTACCTATTCAGCAGCCACAGCTGAACAAACAAAACATTTTCATCTCCCTGCAAAGGAAAACATTCTTCAGTCATTCCCAAAAGAGAAGACACTCGTGTTATCTCATTCCTGTTTGACATAATGTCACTAGGTAATCATGCTCACCTCATTTTTCTCACTCAGCATTATCTACTCTTGTCCCTTACTTACTCTTTTTACAGAACAGTATACGAAGCAGTTAAACTCTCTTCTATTATTTTTCGCAATATACATTTTTTAAGAGTCACATACAGTGTTGGATTAAAAGGACATACAGGCAAGGACTTGATAGCAGCTGCGATCCTTGCCCAGGCAGATTAATTGTGCTGGTGACTACATTGACGTAGATGAAGAGGCCTTTCCCTCATTGCAGCTGCATGGGAGATCCTAAGAAAGAGATTGATAATAGGTGTTTCACCATGTGGTCTCTCGTACATTTCTATAGAAACATCTCTGTGGTAGGATGCAAAGATGCCTTTGGTGCCTGGGATGGTAAGAGAAATAAAGCCATGACTAGTTCTACTACAAAAGCTTCCTATAGTGGACACTGAACAGAACATAAGAAATAATTTGTCTAGGGTACTTTTCCTTTTTCTCCATGGGTTTTGTGGCTTAACCTCTAAGAAGACCTCACAGTAGTTCTTAAAGCAGTTGTTTAGTGCCAGCAAGTTCTCCACTACTTGTTAGAAATTTTTTACTCTTGCTGTCCTGAAACATTGTAATTTGAATATGGGAAGCAGGGAGTAAACTTGTCTGAAGACTGTCTTTACAGGACCCTCATATTGTCACTTGTTAACTAAAAACCAGGCTCTGATGATTTAGTGATTAATATTTAAAACAACAACAATGATGACAACAACAGCAACAAAAATAATTTGTGAAGTATTTGTTCTGGATAACCATGATCCACCACCCCTATGAGAACAGCTCCTTTCCATGCCTCACTGAGGGATTCAAAATCTATAATTTCCAACACTGTACTCATATGTCAGCAGGTAACTGAAGCTTTCAAACTATTTGGGTTATTTTTATCTAATATACATCAAAATGTAAAGTTTAATTCCTCCATGATTACCATGTTAGGAACATATTGCAACCATTTACAATTCTGTCAATGAGCAGCCAAGCAGCACCAGGACTGATCAATGAAGCGTCCTGCTGTAGATCTCTGACTGAGTCTTTGAGTCTCCATGCCTTTACTGGCAATACAGAATATTTTGAAGTGTCATTCCAGACTCTTTAAGGAGCATTTCTTTGGGATGTGTGGTGGCCTGTTATAATTTGGTCTGTTTTGTGGCTCACTCCAATATATTTCTGTTTCATTAATATTAAACTACTTAGGAGAAATCAAGTCACTTATTTTTGTTTTAAAATAATCTCTATCCGTATTCAGAATATAAGAAACACAGGCAGAAGCTTATCTTTTGTATTTACAGTTTCAGAAAGAAAAGGAAAAACCCTCAGATGATATCAGTTTTGTCTTTGTATTAATTCTTTTCTTGCAAAGCAAATAAATTTTTTTTCTGCCTTAGAGAAAACACCCAGAACTCTTAAGCAGCAGGTAGCCTGTATATATCAGATGGCATTAGAACTGTGCCATATAAAAAGAGACATCAATGTAGAAAACATAATAGTTTAGATGTATTTGAAATCTACATCCAAATCTCTCTTCAGCCTGTAATCTGAACCTAAGACTCAGCTGGAAATGATGCTGCCTTTTCCCAAAACTGGTCAAAGGTGGATAATGAAAATATTAATTCCTCTCTCTCCAAGAGAGCAGTAGCAGCTGAGAAGTGGCTTTAGGCCACTCAACCTCACTTGCATCCCAGCTAACAGCTGTGCAAACCACAGAATTTTTACTTCCCAGGGGTTTATTAAAATGCTTTTTCTCTTTTGATGTGTTGTTTATAAAAACTCACATGACTTTTGCTTTGAATGCATCTCAGAACTTGGGAATATCCTCTGCTGATTTTACCTATATGGTGAATAACATGCTTTGTACAAGTTTCATCTCAAAAGAAATAAAAAAGATTATCCCTGAGAAACTATTTTAAGAGATAATATAGTTGATTGCTGTGTAAGTCTGAATGTATTAGAACTTGCCAGAAACAACCATGTTATTGCTCAGTGCTGACATTTGTCAGTTAGAAGCACAAGACTACTCCCCACAAAACCAGAATCATTTCTTGAACTGAAGTCCTAAAGACAGGCAATTTTAGAAATAACTACTGCCAATCGCTAAAAGTTTTACTTAGAAACCACCTTTGGCATGATAACATTATTTTTTAAGATCTGAATACTTAGCAAATAACCAAGAACCAATAAATTCTCTTTACATTTTACATACATCACTAGAGTTTAAACCATATTTTTTGAGTTTTAAAGGCATACAACAGTGAATTAATGAAGACTTATCTGCTGAAAGAATTCACATGCTTTACCAATGTTTTCTGCAAAAGCTTGCAAACCAAACTGGACCAGCACTCTTCCAATTTAATCTTCAGCGCATTCATCAGGAACAAGAACCATATTTTCATACGTGCTTATGCAGCATCTAACACAGTCAACTACAGTTCAATCCAAGATACTAATATACAAACAGTCGTCTTAGTAAGAGTGAGTGCAGGTCCAGCGTGCATGATCCAAGGATCTTGCATTTGAATATCCACCGAGATAACAATGAGTAAGCCTTTCAAACCCTGTTCCAAATACCACACTAAGTCCTAAGTCCAGGGTCTGGTCCAGAAAACTTACTGACCCTCTACATTTGCCTCTGAAGTAATACTTGGGCTAAAGCTCTCCCCCCCCCTGTTTAGTGGCTGAAACAGCAGCCCACCGTTGGATGCTATTCCTCCTTGGAGCCCAGGGTCCTCCAGGCCACTAGTTCAGGATATCAGGGAGGTAGTTGCTTCGCAACCCTCTGTCTGTGGAGCCTTGTTTACAGTTGAAATTAGTTGCAAACGAAAGACAGCCAGTGCAACTCTTGTCCAGCCCTACAGTCTCAACTAGGGGGTGTTGTAGTTTGAATGGAAGATAAATTCCCAGTCAAGTCTGGACTCTGATCCAGGCTTAAATTATAAAAGAGGAATGTGCTCAGCCTTCTTGTTTTGCATCTTATTGCCAGCAGGTGGTGGACACGTTAACAGAGTGATTTAAATCATAACGAATAGAAAAAGGAAGGATACCACAGATGAATGGATGTGAAGGCAAGAGGACATACAGGATAAAATTATGAATGCTTAGGTCACATGCAGTGCATGAGAATGAATGCAGAAAAGTCAACAAACACTGAGTGAACATGCAGAATTAAGGCAGACAAAGAAACGTGATTCTAGGCTGACAAGCTGTGAACAAAATTGAATGAAGAAAGATGACAAATAACAAGTAGATACGTGGCACACAATGACTCAAGAAGGAAGCCTCTGAATGCCATGTTGACTGTCAGAAGCAGCGGAAAAAAGGGGAAAAAAACCCAAAGAGAACTGAGCAGATATGCCAAGGATGAATACAAATAATGGAACATGCTGAAAAGCTCAGGCAACATGCACTCAACTGGGACAATAGAAGCATGGTGATCCACTCCCAACCTTTGTTTCAAAAAAACCAGATTCTCAGAGTAACAGAAATAGAACTAGATATGCTTTTTGCATGGTTTTTCTAAAACTGAAAATTTAACTAACTACTGCCAAACATACAACAAAGTCCATTTTCACTGTTTTTTATCTACTTGTTTACAGAACCTGAAATTTTCATAAAAGTAATTCTAACAATGTAAGGACGCTTGTGGATTAAGCTGTCTGATTTATAAATTTCTTGTTATTGCCTATACATATAGAGAAAGATGCTGGGTTTTTTCTCTACCCTAGAAAGGAAAAATAATAACAATATTAAAAGATATTATTAAACACCACCCTAAAGTATCTCTATGTGCCACAAGCACCTATAATTCTACCTGTATTCTTTATAGTGCTTGTATATCTAGACTTCAGACTGCTTCGCAAAGCAATAAATTCACTCTTATTTCTCTATCCATGATCGACCTAAATGCCAAGGAGAATCTTATTTTTCATTTCATCTATTTTCATCATGGAAAAAAGGTGGATTGTGTTAAAATTCTAAAGGCCATATCTGTCACTATCACTATCTGACTATCTGTCACATTCATAATACAATAGTGGCTGGAAAGCTGCCTGGCGGAAAAGGACCTGGGAGTGTTGGTCGACAGCCGGCTGAACATGAGCCAGCAGTGTGCCTAGGTGGCCAAGAAGGCCAATGGCATCCTGGCCTGTATCAGAAATAGTGTGGCCAGCAGGAGGAAGGAAGTGATCGTCCCCCTGTACTCGGCACTGGTGAGGCCGCACCTCAAATACTGTGTTCAGTTTTGGGCCCCTCACTACAAGAAGGACGTTGAGGTGTTGGAGCGTGTCCAGAGAAGGGCAACAAAGCTGGTCAGGGGTCTGGAGAACAAGTCTTATGAGGAGCGGCTGAGGGAACTGGGGTTGTTTAGCCTGGAGAAAAGGAGGCTGAGGGGAGACCTCATCGCTCTCTACAACTACCTGAAAGGAGGTTGTAGCAAGGTGGGTGTTGGTCTCTTCTCCCAATTAACTGGCGAAAGGACGAGAGGAAATGGCCTCAAGTTGTGCCAGGGGAGATTTAGATTGGATGTGAGGAAAAATTTCTTTACTGAAAGAGTGGTGAAACATTGGAACAGGCTGCCCAGGGAAGTGGTTGAGTCCCCATCCCTGGAGGTATTTAAAAGACGTGTAGATGAGGCACTTAGGGACATGGTTTAGTGGGCATGGTGGTGTTGGGTTGACGGTTGGACTCGATGATCTTGGAGGTCTCTTCCAACCTTAATGATTCTATGATTCTATGATTCTACAAAATAGAAAAATAAATACTACCTAGATTTTCTACTACAAAAAAATTGCAAATTGCAAATTTCATTTTATTTAACTAAAAAATATTTTTTCAAAACAATTTTGTTTTTTAAGAAACTTAATTTAATCAAAGATGAATTTTCAGTCTTCCCTTGTAAATTAGTGTGTTAAACATGACTATGAGTAAGAAGTGAGAATGAATAAGAATATAATAACACTATGAGAGAAAGTAGTTTGTTGACCAATACAGTACATTTCAGAAGCACTAGACTGTAGAAATGCAGAAGTACACATATTTATTTATACATTATATTAAAAAAAAAGCCTCTGAAGTGGAAGCACCAGAGGAAAAAAATGTTAGCCCAGTTGTCCAGAATCCAGTTACATTGTCAGTACTCCCGTTACAGCAGTTATATCAGGTTTATGATTATGGCCTTCACAATGATTTTTTTTCCTTCAGTTTCAAGTCTATGAGCACACCATAATGCTTTTTCATATTTGCTTACACAACTGAAACTGGAGTGTCACCTCTAATGTCAAGGACTTGCCTTGCTGCTGAGCAGCACTGCTCTCTATTGAATGCCGTTTGCACACACTGTAGTTCTTCTGTTTTGGCATCAGGCTGGAATTACTAAGGGCTTTCATTGTCTTGAGATCAACAGGTGCAGAACGTCTCTCAGATTTGAATGCTGTAGTTATCAGAGTAGCAATCAATGGTCTTATGTTATAGCAGTCATATTAAAATGCTAATTGCCATTAATGCCTTCCACTAATGTATTCAATTCAGCTGTGTTCTTTTAGTCCCAGAAATGTTGATATGTGAGACTGTCCCATTAATTTCAATAGAGCACAAACATATACCATCCATAGGAGCACTGAAGCAGTTAAACAAAGCCTTATCTGATTAGATTTTGCTTACACTGATATCTACCCTCATTTATGAAATTGCACTGAACTCTAAAGAATATAGTGATTGCTACTATACATGAAGACATTTAATGCATTTCAACCTACAGTAATCCACAGTCGTAGTAAATAATCACAATCACCTCTATTCACATCAGCTCTAAGACTACATGACAGTGAGGCTCCCTGGAGCACTGGAAACACTTCTGTTAACTAGCAAAGGGCCATGTTGTCACAGATTATTGGACCACAGATTTGGCGTTTTTTTTCTGGGGGGAGGGAATTATTCAAAACAGAATCCAAACTCCAGTATTCAGACCTAGCTTGCAGATTTTTAAAAGCTTGGATGTGAAGCTTTATTTCAGAGCCATCTCCGATAAAAATCTTTAGTTCTACTGTATCCACCAGACTTTTCTGGATTTAAGAGAATTAAGAGAATATTTCTACTTGTAACCCTTATTTAAGGTCTTAAGTTGTCACTGAAACAGGATTTAAGAGGTGAAATGCATAATTGCTTGTGGCATTTAATCGTTTTATTTTATTTTAGAGATTCTGCTCACCTCTGGGCTTTCTGGCTAGTGTTGCATACTAAACCCACCCCAGACTGGGTCACCTACCATTTGCTCTCTGCATTGCTCTTTGGCAACCATCCCTTCAAGTCCCCACCAACAGGCATAGCACTTTCCCTTCACATCCAAAATTTCTATTAGCTCTTCAACTCCAATGAATCTCCAAAAAGATTTAATATCTTACTTGGGCAGCTGCTTGCTTCACATCTACCAAACTCTCAGGGCTTCCCATGAGCCCAGGCTCCAGACAGGAGCAAAGGCTGCATGGCAAGCTTTTGACCTTGGGAAATCCCTCTTGTCGGAAAGATTGAGAAGCAGCTGCCCATCCAGCACAGACCTGCTAAAACCCCAAACTATGACTTCTAAGATAGCAGCATGGCAGGCAAGCTAGAGCAGCTTGGAAGTGAAGTGCAGATCACTTAGTACGAAAGCTTAAGGAATTCAGTTTCAGCTGATTAACACTTAGCAGGTGTAGATAGATTTCATATACCACGAGTCTGCTTTTATCTTATTGTTACTCTTTTAACAATGTTCCTTTTTGTGATAAAATAATTAGTATTCAAGTGTTCATATTTGTGCCATATTGTAAGGATGGTATGCCTCATTTCTATTGAATCCAGAAGTGCCTCACTTTTGGAAGTTGTACCCCTAACCAAATCCAAACTTTACCTCTCAATCTTTACCTCTGAATCCTAACTTTACCTCTAAAGAAAACTCATTTATTTGTAGAAGACTTTAAGCTAGACTCAAGGAAAGTACCCAGATAAGCAATGAAAGTGCTAAATCAATTTTATGGTAGGGCTAGACCAATGTCAGCATGGTCCAGCCTAACACATGAGAATCTCTATTTATTTGTTCAGGATTAGCATACTCTGTTTGCACAGGAGCCTCAGAAAACATTGATACCTAACATTTTGTGGTTCTCTTATTTGTGTGTGTCATTTTCTATAATCAAATGATAGAAGTTTCACAAAGAAAGAACTCATAAGCTTTTCTGTTGAATATGGAAAGTGTGATTTTATACATTTGAATGCAATCAGTTGTGTTCACAGCTGATCTAACTTCAACACTCAAACTCAGAATAACTGAACTTCGGAGGTAAACTTGAGTTTAGGTACATTTTTGGTACTCAGTCATGTGTAGGAAAAAAAACAGACTATACTGGTTTTCAGTACAGTCAATCAAAGGCAATATGCTCTTTGAATTGATTTAAATGCTTTAGTAGGGAAATTGGCATCTGACTTTGATAGCCACTGTGGAAGCAAAATGGAATCAAGTAGGAGAAAGCACTCTTCAAAGAATGGTTTATCAAACAGAATTTTCTATTTCAAAGTATTTTATTTTAATCTAAAAACTATATATATATATATATGTATGTTTCTGATACTATCCATAATAGGGTATACTTATTAAGGATGCTGAATACAGTATAATTGAAAAAGAAACCCATATTTTCCATGAACAGAAGCATAGCTAAGTATAAAATGTTCATAACTTCTCAGAGGCAGGGAGCTAAGAAGAGAAATTCTGCTAGAAATGTTCACTATGTAGGTTGGTCGTAATTTTCACCTGTTTTCTTTTTCATTCAGGTTTCCCTATCATTTTTGGTTTTTCTAGGAAAGAAAAAGAAAAAGAAAATAATGTCTTAATGTTTTTTTTTGGGGGGAAGCAACCTATGTATTTTGGATAGCAGTCCTGAAAGCAAGGATTGGTTTTGCACCCAAAATTAGGATGTTGTATATGTTATTGCATGTCTTGGTGTAAGAGTTACAGGAAGCCCAGCAAGTGAATAAGTGTAGTCCCCTTAGTCATTTCCAGTGATGGAAGATCATCATTGCATCCAATGATGCAATGATCTTGCATCACTTGTGTGATGCAAGAAGAAGGGTTTTGCAGGATGGGTTAAAACAAATATCTGCAGTGAAGAAAATCAATGTAGACAGAATCTCTAGGTCCCAAAAGCATACAAAAATTCATACAGAGTTTTTCCCTCTCTTCTACCTCTGGAAATCATTGAATTATATTACAAAAAATTACCAAGTCCTGGATATAGCTGTCTACACACTGAGAAAATGAGTATGCACAAATCCCATAAGGCAGTGTATAAAATCAGACTCTTCTTCCTGCTCACTAATGACTAATTCAGATTAAACAAAATGAATAAATATTTCCATTGGCTCCCTCAGGAACTGAGGCGAAAGAAGAGTTCACATCTCATAGGAACATCCCCAGTAAAAAGCATACAATGGTTTCAATCTAACAATAAGTAACACACAGGTTATTGCACTTTTATAGAGATTTATTTAAAATATTTTATTAGACTACTTTATAATGCTTTGTAGTGCAGAATAAAAGTATGGTCTAACTTCTATTATAGTCACTGCCAGTATTCCCTTCTCCCCAACACAAAACATGAGCTGGAAAACATGTCCTTCTATTATCATTGTTATGTGTGCTAGATATGTGTATCATCACTGTTCCCTGCAACTCCAGTTAGCAAAGAGAATATTTTTATCAATGAGTTATAAAAATAGAGAAGTAAAGACATGGTCCTAAACTGGTAAATGGCCTTTTGCACAGGAAAGTGATTGATCAATTTTTTTTCCAACTTTTGTCCTGGCACAGTTCATTTTTTTTGTTAAATCCATCTGCTGCTTTCATTTATTTACTACATAACTAAGCAAGTTCCTATTCACCATGTGATCTAAGTTTTGTATTTTGTGGAAATCAATTTTTTGTGATGATAAAAAGTCATGATGATAACTCTCTAATAACTGGTATCCACACATACACACAAACAAAAATACCATGAAGCAAGAAATGCCAGAATTAAGAAAGTATATTTTTTACTTTGCTGAAATTTGAAGTTTACACAAGACGTAATAGGTTTCCCCATCCCCTGCTTTGCTCTTCAACTCCTCCTTCTTCCTTCTCATACACAGTCTTCTTCCTATTCTTCACAGTTTCAATGACAACAATGAACAAAGATGTCTTGAGAGAGCCAAGAATAATACACTGTTGTTGATCTGTACTCATAAGTCTCACTTAATGTTTTTTTTTTTCTTTTGCTTACTCAAAAAGTTGAAAACTCGTGCTTTACTAGGGCCATCTGTGGAGTTCTTTGTTTGGGGATTTGAGAAGAAGCCAACACTTTGCATACGCTGTCTTTGAGACTCAAATCCCAGAGGTATTGCAGAAGTTCAGCTAGGGCTCAGACTAGCATAAAGTCACTTTTCACAAGAGACCCATCTCTATTTGAAAAATAAATGGATAACAATGCTTAGCTGATAGGCACTGTTCCTGAAGAAGCTGTATAACCTACTGTATACCTGCAAACTGAATCTGGCAAGTTAACACAATCAGTTGTAGACGTTCAGATATTTCTCTGTCAAAGAGTCTGAAAGGCTGGCTCTGGAGCCTGAAGTTAAAATGTCTGTGGTAGCAATGATGTCACCCTTGTGACAGGCTTTAACTGGAGCAATGAAAGGAGCTGTTATGTTTCTCCTAGCTCAGCAGGTGTGAAGGCAACACAAAGGACATTCACAGAGGAATTCCCTTACATGAAACTTAATCAGACTCAATCTGAGTGTTGCACACCACTGATTCCACTGCCTGAGGAATGAATGGCAAACAAATGCTGATTCATTATATTTTGCGAATGCTTCTGAAGAAAAATACATAATTTTGAAGTTACCAGGTCATACTGTCACTTTTATTTCATCTCAATTTCATTGTTACTTTTCTTTCTCCTTCTGCTGGTTTTTTGATTCATTTGCTGACCCTTCCTTCAGCAAAGTCCTGAAGTCCAATTCATTTAAATATGTTTAAGCCTGAACGTCGATTGAGGATTTTTGCTTTCCTTTTACTTTACTGTAGCTAACTTTCTATAAAGAAAAATCAGAGGTGGCAACACAGGCCTAAAGCTGTAAGTTCAGATTCAGATCAAGACCTTCAATGTTGATGAATATTTTGATGCAGCTCAACAGTAATCATCTCTAGTTAAAAACTGCCACTGCAGCTGGCATGAACTGTAGTTTCTGCTCCCTTTTGATTGTCTAAGTTAACCTTGTTAGTTAGGGTATGCATTATAAAAATGAATTAATTAAAAAAAATTAAATACATTTTATTACATTTTTTTATGTAGAACTATAATTTTCATTTGAGGAAGTACTTGAACATATTCCCAAATTAAAATAAATACTACAGCATCTTTTTTAATAGACAAAAAAAGAAGGCACTTATGCTATTCTAACTTAAGAGCAGCTGCACTTTCCAGTTTGAGATTGCTAGGATGACTGTCATATGCTGTAGGACATCATTTGGTATTTCATTGACTCAGATTCATAGGCCTAGCCAGCAGATTTCAAAGTGCATCACTTTGAGAAAAACATAGCCACTCTCTGAAAATATCACAAGAACCACAGCACAAAGCTTTCATCAGGATATATGTTCAGTATGGTTTTATTTGCAGTTCTCATAATTCAAAGTCCTGGTCTGCAAGTATGAATTTTGACACTGCAAGTAAAAGACTTCCTTTAAAAAAATGGATCTCAAACAAAATTCCTTTCGTTGTTGTAAGTCTTTTTATGTTCTTTACTTGATATGAGTTATACTAAAAAAAACCCAAAATCAAGCATCTGTCATACAGAATCAATAATTCCCCTAAAAAGCAACCCACCTCCGCCTTTTTATTTCTAAAAATAAATTTTGATGCACCTTTTTTTATGTGCACTATTCTTAAAAACCATCTCCAATTTCTGGTACTTCCAAGATTGCTATTTCTTTGAATAGTAACTAGTAAAAAGGAAAAGCAGTATGTATTTCAGATATTTAAATACATAACTGCCTGCCCATTTGGACTCTAGAGCACTGAAGCTGGGTTTTATGTTCAATACCAGAAAGGCAGTGAGTAGAAACACACAGCACTACTCCATTTTGTGACATGGCCAATGCATGGGTGACCTTAAGAAGGGTAACTGAATGAGACCGCTCCCCAGCACAGCAACCTTTCTTTAAGAACACAGAATGGGAAGAAGGCAGTCCTTGTCCCAAAAGACAGAAACTCCATATACTCTTATTTCTGTTACATGACATTTTCAGGCAAGGTCATGTTTGCTAGCACAGCAATGATTTTAGAAGTGCACAGCCTCACAAGATTAAATGTTGATTTCTGTCTCTAGGAGTTGTTATTTCTGCCTTCACACTCAAAGACCTGACAACATCATGAGTTTTGCTACATTTTCAAGATTTTCTTTGCAACTATGAGCACTAGAACTGTTTTCTAATTAAGTGCTGACAGTTTCGTAGAATCATGTATAACTGTGATGATACTAAGAAAGCCAGACAGTGAATGGTTTTGCTTGTCTCTTCTTACGAAATAACAATTGCAAATCAGACGGCTAATGCAATGTAATGTTAGTGACTTCACAGTAAGATCTCAAACAAGAACAGGAAAAAATATTTACATTTTCCAAGTCAACTGCATATTCCCTAATTTACCACATAAAATTTAGTAAACTGGACTAAAGCAACCTCAGACTCATTAGCAGTTCTTTTCTAGAATCCATCAAAGAGGAAAGGAAGTAATTATGCAGCACTAATCTTTGAACTGGGAAAGAAGAAGGCAATTTCAGCCCTCAGGAAGAACACTGAGGCAAAGAAACAGATACTTTGTAAGACCTAAAAAAAACAAGGAGACATGCAAAGAGCCAACTGTATTTTGTGAAGAACAAGGAATGTGAAATCAATCTACTATCCCAGTAACACATGTTATCAAGCTGTATGAATAGAGAAGAGGCAACTACAGTTAGAAGCCTTAATTTTTGTAAGACTTATTATTTTTCATTACATGCTTATGAGCAAGTTGAGAAAAGCACAGTTAGATGAATCTATTGTAAATGGTTAATATCTGTATTCAGAGTAATAGCTAAGTATTACTTTCCAGCAAAAGGGCTTCTTCAGGTTTTAGTTTAGGTACTTTACTATTTTCATTAATGAACCAAATAATAATATGCTGAGTGTGTGCTTAATATTAGTACCTTCAGGGTTGGAGGAAGTGCAAGTAATCTGAAGAACAAAACCGAATTCAAAATTACTTGGGCTAACTTGAGACATGGTCTGAAAAATAGTAGAATACAATTCATAGGAGCTAGATAAAACACACAGAAATCAGAAATTTTGAGGTATAAGAAAAGGCAAAATTTTAAGGTAGAAGGGGCTGTTTTATAATGCTCACAAGCAGAAAGTAAGCATGAGAAACATCATCTTAGATACATGGATGGTTAGAAAGGCCTCACTTTGAGCAACATGTCTAATTTTGTGTAACATGCTTAAAGAAAGATGCAAATGATATTAAGAATCCAAAGCTGAGCAAGAAGGGAAGGTGAGAGCGCTACAAAAATATGGCCTACCAGAAAAGACTGAAAGAAGTTTAGAGGAGACTGAGTAGATGCATGACAGTAATTTTCAAATCTAGAAAAGGCTGCTACAAAAAGTAAGAAATATATTTTTTGTTTCTGTTGTAGAAAGTGTAAATAGTAATGGGCTTAACTTGCAGAAAGAAAGATTTAGGTTAAACTTTAGGGGGTAAAAAGCCTTAAGAAAGGTGAAGCACTGGAGCATATTGTCTTGAGTAGCTGTGCTGTTCAACACTTGGGGCTTTTAAAAATACATTAAGATAAACTTTATTCATTTGGACTACAACACCCCGCAAAATAAATGTTTTTACAGTAAATGAGAAATAATCAACAAAAATTAGTTCTATACAGGCTATGAGCATAAAATAGACATTTTCCCTCTTCTTTTATATAGTACATATGATAGTTCTGAATTCCAAAGCTCATTTTCTCCAAGATTATTTTGATAAAAAGGAGCAGGATGTACACACAACATCATCAGAGTATTTCCAGTCAGAAAACTTTTACACTGTTAAAATGGTATAGTTTTCCATAGTCTCAGCATCATGCTTAAAACAGGACCATGACATCTTCATCTAGCCCTTATAACTAAAGCACACACACATAAAAATACATGACACACAGATATGATCATTTCACATTTTTCATCATTGCTATTCAAATCTGCTGATAGTTTGCTGATAATATTTAAAAGATCCTGGATTTATAGTTTGCATATTGATAGAGAAAGCTCCTCTACAGCAGGGATTATACAGAGAAGAAAGGTTGATAGACAAGAATCTGACTTCAGATACAGTAATATAAATCACTGAGCCTTGACAGCTCCTCTCTGCCCCTCTTTCTCTTCAGATAGGTAAATTAGAACAACAAAAGTGATATTATACACATTAGCTTAATCAAAGCCACTCCCTCTAAACATTTTTCAGAAGTCCTCAGAAACACCTTATTGTATCCCTATGCTATGACCCAGACTTTAAATCAAATTAGTATGGTCACAGAGTTGAAATAAGTCATTTTATTCCATAGATGATAATTTTTTTCCTAATATAGTCACGAAAAAAATCCTACATAAGTCAAAATAGCTTTAAGCATAGTTTATACTGTCCCACTGTACTGCTGTCTTTATTATATAAACTAAAGCCTGTGCTGGGTATTAAAGAAGGTATTTTAAGCTGCACAAGATGGAAAGAATGTTTGCCTGTGTATAGTTACAAAAGAGTAGAGTACGGTTTGAAAGATTTTCATTGCTAAGAGGACCCTCTTTATGCACTTATGTCTTGCAAAATTCCTCTCTGATTTAACTGTCTCCTTTCCCATAGCAATCAAAAAGAGCTGCCAAATTTCATTCTCTGTTGTTTGACACGATACCCAGCAGAGGCAGAGAAAAAGTCCAAAAATTACTCCGCTGCCAACCTGAAAATCGCAAGAGCTCTGACATTTCCGCACTTTGACGTTTTAGATAGCAAGGTTGAGAAATAGGAAGTGGTCAAATCTGATGAACTGAAAACATGTTTTTTGTTTTACTAGCAAATTAAGGGATAGGTTAAAATGATTAAAAGGGTAAAACTTTCCCAGATGTGGACTTTACATGTGAGCACAAAGAAGCATAAATGTAAATATACAGAACACCATATCATTTTAAGCAACCAGTAGTCTTTCTGAAAGAGACAATACCATCTGTTCATTTTATTCCAGTTTCTTACAAGTGCGTTAGATCCTGACAGATAATGTCAGGCTATGCAATAAAAGGCAATAGCGAGTGGGGGGAACCCAAATAATACCATCACAGGAGTCATCAGCCCACCAAAGGCCCATCTGCACAAGACCAGAGGAGGGCAGCACACAAAGGCAGGCAGGAACCGAAACTGTTAACTCAGTGGAAGGGACACCCTGTCCAGTCCTTCACAGGGCTGTCCCAGGAGACTCTCATCCCCCGTGTCCAGGTGTGACACCCATCCTGATGAGTCAACCCTGGAGCATCTTCTGGACTTTGGGTTGTAGGGGACCATGTGTTCATGGTGCCAGCAACTAGAATGAGCATTTGTCTGGGTGCCAGCTACTGTACAGGGATCAGTGGCCAAAGGGCTCATGTGCCTCGGTGCCACTAAATGGAGAGACTGGGGTGAGTGAAACCAAGTGCCAAAGACCCGTGTGCCCATGGTGCAGCACCTGGAGCGCATGCGGGTGTGAGCACTAGTGAATATCCAGGCAGACTAGCCAGGGAGTAGGTGAAGTGCCCTAGGAGCCAGGGGAGGGTGTATCCAGGGGTGAGACCATGACAGGAGCTGGCTACCAGAGGGATGAGTAGAGTCCCAGCTGGAGAGGCCATAGAATCTAGCGGTCTCTAAGGGCGAGACCTGCATGTGTATGTGTTTCTACGTGGAGACCATGGGTAGGGAGCGTGGCCACTGGGGGACCAGGAGCATCCAGACCAGAGCTCTGTGTGTGCATGTGTGTGAGTACCCTGTGGTACAGTCTGTACCAGTAACTGAGGGGGGCTGCAGTCTTGGGGGTTCCTATGTCCCTGTGCCAGAATCTGGGGAGACTGGGATCCAGGGGCAGCTACTGGGCAGACTGAGTGTCTGAGCCCAGCTGCTGAGGGAATCCACCTTGTACATGTGTATATTATGTTCTTACCAGTGGACCTCCTTCTCAACCAGAAAGGGAAGCAGGATGAGGCCATTGGTGTTGTCTTTGTTTGTGTGGGTGCTTCTCTGTGTCTGTCCGTGTTGATCTGTGTAGCCAGCTGTGTATATAGGTGGCTTATACATGTGTCTGTATGTGTGTGCCTACATACAGCCTCACTACTGGTTAGACCTGGGGGTGTGGAGCAGCAGCAGCCTTGCCTCTCGGGCTGTTAGGTCCAGCCCAAATTTCCTTTAACAGATATTGCCATTTTATTTTCCATCTCAAACAAAGGAAAGAAGGTACAATTTTGCAAATAAGCAAATATGTGTTTTGTTTTTTTTTTTTAATTTTCCTGTATAATGAATTCCTCGAAGGGGAAGAAAACAAAACAAAACAAAACAAAAAACCAAAAACCATGAATATTTCTTAACCCCAAGTCTAGTTTTCTCTCCAAAACATTTAGAGAAATACTGGTTCAAGCTTTGTGTCTCTCGTTCTCCTAAACTGTTTCCTCCCTTTGAAACAGAAAAAGCTCACATCCCTTGTAGATCTGTGCTTTCATGCTGATTTTAATTTGATTAGTTTTCAACAAAACTTTAGTCCCAGTTTCGGTATCTATCCACTAAATAAACATAGAAGACTCCAAATCAAAAGTTTGAATGGGAGATATTAATCATTTTCCCCTTGCTCAAGCAGTAAGCATCCTGGATATGTTAAGCATCTAACTTTGGATGTGGTTCAAAGTTTAATGTTGGATCAGAAAAGCATAATTCCATGACATGTCCTATTGGGCAGCAAAGCTGGCTAGAGTGGTTATGTCTCTAGATGTTCTCCTCCTTCCCCCAGGCTTTCAACAGGAGTATTGACATGTCTGGGTTAAAATCAGGTAAGAACAAAAAAATATTAAGTTGTTCTTCGTGCAACAGGCAGCAGACTTGTGGAATTCTTCACCACTGAATACTGTGGTTTTGAAAGAGCTTTCATGGGTTGCAGAGGAGATCAGACAAGTACTTAGAGAGGAATTCCAGTAAGAGCTACCAAACCAAAACAGGGTCAGGAAATCCCAAGAAGTGAAAATAGTCAGAGGCTGGAAGAGTACTTGGGGGAAATGTCTTCTGTTGGAAACTGGCCTGGCTGCTGCTGTTCCTTGACACAGAGAAGTGGCCCTAAGCAGATACTTTTTATTTAGGGGGAGATGACACATGACTGAAGGCATTAATTTCTGAGACCTCACTCAGCAAAGCTAAGTCAAACACCTATGTCAAAATGTGTTATGCCATGGAAGTCTTCGGAAGACAGGAAAGATGAACTAGTATACTCTTCAATGAGAAAATGCAACTCAAAATTCTAAGAAGACAAATTTGGTTGCTATGAGTTACAAAAAGGGATGTGCTCACATCAGATAGTTCATCCCATAGTTACAGAAAGCACACTTCATTTCTACAGGTTTATCCAGTTGAAACTCCTTTATCCTCCTGCTCTGGGTGCAAAATACCCCACAAAACAAGTTCTTCATGTAGCATTTTAACTATTGTAGATAGTAAAGTAACCACTTATGCAACTCATACCAAGTAAAAGACATTTTGTTGGCTGTAGACAGAATGTGACCAGAAATGAACAAAATGTCGGTACATTTGCACCTAAACTGATGTTTCGGTGTGAGGGATTATTAGCAAATTTCTACCAAAATGGTTGAAACATAACTTTCCATCAAAGTAAATATTAACTTGTGTACTTTTCCATTTTATTCAAGATAATTCTGAAGTGTTTTACACATGACTATGTACTGTTTTACACTATACATATACATGCACAAATATATGTATATGTGTGTGTGTTTAATCAAGTCTGATCTGCCTCAGATCATGATAGTGAATGCAAAGTCACAAAAAGGGAGAACAGATCCTGGATCAGATATTCCTGTCTGTAAATGAGAATTCTCTCCACCACCCACCTGCTGGCTCCCCCCTCCCAAAAAAGCCTTTACTAGAGGTAATATGTTCCCCAAACTTCTAGTTTCTAGGAATCAGCATTTTCCCATTGAAAATAAGTTTTAATTAAAAAATTCTCAACCATGCATTTCTACCTACATCTAGAAAGGTGTACGCACACAATATGCCTCTTAATGTCTACTGGTAAAATATTGACATGAAAGCCATGAAATACTGTTACAGAAATTGTAAATGTATTCATGCATTTCAAATAACAGAAGATGAAACTTGGCTTTTAGAATATAATCACAGAATTGAGTTTGACTTGTGCTATATAATTTCACAACATATTAAAATATAGCTAACAACTGAAAACGGTGAGACTGATTATTTAGTGAAAACAGTAGTTGTGCAGGCTTCCGTTTTCTTGTTCCCTCATTAAAAAAATCACAGTGCTCATCAGTCCTATCTGCTTGCTCTCCACACAACTTTGATGCTTGATGGTGTTTGTTCATCTGATCCCTATTCTGGAATCAGTCTCCTTGACTGTGAGACGTTTCACAGTCACATTTCACACTGCATGTGTGATGAGCATGATTCATAGTTCGTTACTCCCACAGTGTGCTCCTACCCAAACTAAGTCAGTCCCTATATCTGTTTTCTATTCTCAGCAGGGCAAGATATTCAGGATACATTTCCTGTAAGCACTAATTGAGAAGGAAGGGCTCTTCCTTTCTCTACAAGTATAAGTATAAAGCGTGTTTCAGCTCCCAAAACTTAAAACAAAGACTGGAAATTAGTCATCATGCAAATAGTCTCTAGCTGCGTTGTTTTTCAAGTCCTATGTCACTAGAATAATTGAATCCTCTCAATTCCCAGAAATGTGGTAATAATTAGCCTGGAAGGAGGAGAGAGATGAACGAGGAGAGAAGAAAAAAAGTCAAAACAAAGACTAAGTAGCTGTGACTAACAAAACTGAGGAGGAATAACAGACACATTTTCTTTTAGTACCTAATGAAACTAGCAGTAGTGGTAGAACAAAGATAACATTGTTAATTCTGCCCTCCTAAAATGTGATGACAAACTCATGAAACAACAGTTCTGGATTAGGTTCAAAGTGTCACCAGAAATCTTGAAAATGAGGCAAGGCAAGGATAACATTCGTATATTGTGCCAAAACTCCAAATCATCGTATGAGGAAAAAACTTCCTTGCTTGAGACAAAAAAAAAAAATTTATCAAAACTACACAGAAAAAGTGAAGTGCTGTATTGTGTTATCGTTTAATGTTTACAACAAACAACGGTATCATTATTGCAGATATAGCATGGTGTAAACACAGCACACAGCCACACAATCAAGAGAGTATGCACAGATTTGGAGGGCGTGCTGGGGGGAAATGAGTCTGAGGTGGAACTATTGGTCATGAGCTGCAGGCACAGATATGCAAAGCATAGCAAACTATTTATTATACTAACTATTTCTGTGATGATAGGAAGGGTTTAAATTTACATTGTTTGCATACTGTGATCTGTATCTCTGTGAAGTTGAGTTGCCTACTTCTCATAAAATTAAACTGTGCGAGAGTCTGTACAGTTACCAATCCTGCTTCAAGAAAATATCATAAAATAAACAGCTAGAAAAGCCAAAAGATTCCTAAGGACTTTATGATCTGTGAACAGTGAAACTCAGTTCATACAGGGAAGAAGATATGTCCAGTGCTGATGGACAAGAATCTATCTTTCCAGATTAATGGAGACTCAAAATTATGAGTCTGTTATGAAATGGTTTCTAATAGCATTTTTTAGATAAGGTGCTTCCCTCATTACTACTTAAGTTTTACTTGCTGGATTGTGATCAGGGCAAGTCTTTTTTGGCAAGGGGCAGTTCCACTTTTGAAGAATAAAGAACATAACAGTAGTGTAAAATGCTATTTGTTTAAGAAATGTTCAGCAGCTGAAAGTGCCACAAAGCAGAAGCCAAAGCAGCAGAAGAAAAGACTTGATAGAAGAAACTCAATAGTTTCTACTTCTCTTCCCTCCTGCTTTTTTCTTCCTGGCGATATTTCAAAAATCCAAACTTGGAGATTAAAACATTCCATCATGGCAAAACCAACACACAAGAAAATTCACTGGCATGTCTAGATTATAGCTGTCAAGCATGCATAGTGTACCAGGCTGAAAAGCACACCACAGTATATGCACTGTTCAGCTTATCTACTTTCTCCCTACTTCAGTTTTGATTTTCCAGTGGCACAAATGTGACAAGGCAGCAGATAAGGCATTTACCTGCACTGCTCTTCTGGACTCAAATCAGTCCTGAGGCCTATCATGGAAATATCTGCAACCACTCTAGCAGTGACTCCATGAGTTTTAAAGGTTAAAAACCTTCCAATATAATAACAACAACAAACTGCATATGCCACTGGTTAAAGGGATACATTGTTCTTACCAGACTGTTCTTAATACATCAACGATCTTTCCTCAAAGAGAACATGTGGAGCACCAGCTTCAATGAACAAAGTTAGAGGCTAGAACTGGGCAGGAAATGGTTTTACCAGTCTACAAAAATGGGAATATTTCAACATTATTCCATTCAGCATCAGAACAGGACCAACTACTAAGGGTAAGCAAGAGAAGTCCCAGAAGGCCAAAGAAAGGAGAGCTGAAGTTCTTTCCTACAACTCTGAAAACATAACTTAAAAGCCCTGTTCTGCCCAGGAAATGGGTTTCTCAGTCCTAGGATGACAGATAACATACAGTGGTTGGTTACCATAGTCTCTATTTTCTCTTTGCTTTTTAAAAATGTGTAAAAATGAAAATCCATTCATTGTTGCCCTAAAAAACTTTATAGACAAGAGTGTGAATAAAACAGACATTTTCCTTACTAAAAAAAGAAAAAAAGATCTGAGAACATATCAAACATATTGAGGGTCCCTACAGAAATCATACCCAGTTCCATGCCTAATGGTCATGTAGGAGATGTATATTTACAGTAGCTTTACCCACAATACCACAAAAATACAAAGAAAACCCACCCGATTACAAGTTAGCCTATGCAATAACTCAGTCTGTTTTCAATAAAAAATATTTTCAAGTATAATTTGTTCCTTGTGGTAGTTATTGTTCCTTATAGCTTTTCTTCATGGATAGATGAGGACTTAATAAAATCAGCACCATAAAATGCTCTCTAACGTAAAAGAAACTCTCATTTTTCGTTTCCACTGAGGCAGCTGGAGTATGAAATGTTACTAAATTCATCTGCATATTTCATTTTAAAATAGCTATTAAAACTACATTTAACTCCTATGAAATCAAGCACTCATGCCTAATTGTACAGGCCTTGTGTCTGCTTATGGGTGAAATTTTACAAAGCTTAGCCGTAAAAAGGTCAGTCTCTTGGGTCAGACTCTGAAACATTATTCCCTTTCAAATATTCAGTTTACGATACACCTGCCACTATTCATTTCAGTAGTACTATTGTTAAGTAAAGTATTACCCAGTTTGATTTGAAGTACAAAACTAAATCTATTGGATAAAAAGGCAGTGGGAGGAAATAAACATTTGTAAGAAAAGTTTGCAACTTTCTATTTAAATAGCTAATCCTTCTGCAGAAGAGGACAGGAGGCTGAAATCTTGCATTAGACAGAGTTATTTGGAAGTTCATTGTGATCCAGCAAAAAGATTTTCCATTTAGAAAATGTTATGAAGCCTGTGTTAATAGGCTTATAGAAACATACACTTTAGTAGGAGCACGTAATACTAACCTCCTACATGGCACTGTATAAGCATGTGTCGGTATAACAACAGTTTGTGAATATTTAGCTTGTTAAATCAATTTTGAAAGATTTTTTCTCTTGTATTGAATTAGGAAATAAAAATAAAACAAGTCATAAGAAATAACTATGGCTGTAAGTGATTATTTTGGAACTTTTTTTTCCTTTTTCAGATGCCAATTACTTATTACATCTCCTCATATACTTTCAATTGAGCTGATAACCTGGTGATACATTATTGAATTTTAAACTAAACTTAAATAAACAGTATATGAAGAAATCAAAATGAAACTCTAATTGAAGAGAAGGAAGGCAAATTTTGTTTATTTATATTGAGGGTAGAGCTAATGAAACAGGGGTATCTTCCCTAGAAACGTCAGAAAAGAGTAACACATTGGTCTGAAAACTGAAAGTGTTAGAATTAACATCTGTTATCTTTGGTGCAAAGACTTCCTATATCCCCTCTCCAAAATGTTAGTCTAAAAGTTCTTTTACAAATTATAAAAATCTGTAAGGATATTTCCCTTTACTGAAAGAGTATTTCCCCCCTCAAAGACTAAATCCATTATCATAAAATGCTCTGATATTTGGTATATTTCTTTCTTCTTAAAATGATTGTTAATACTCTTAGCAAACATTTAAAAAGAAAATTAACTGATGAATGGAATAGGAAGCAAGCAAACAACGGGAACAGTGACTTAATATCCACAACTGGGACATTTGTAGGAGATTGGTTCAAAGAAGAAACTTGAATTTGACCCAAAACCAGATTATAGCTATGATCTTGCAATCGGGATACCAATAAAAATAAAGAACCCATGGGTAAATGAGCATTTAAACAGAGTAGAAGTGAAGTAATGTTAAGGGAGGAGTTTTGAGAACCTTCTCTCCTATGTGCCTTGTAGAACAGCAAGTAGACCATTTTCTGGGATGAGAAATGTATGCTGACATTTCAATGGGTTGAAAAATTATTTGAACTGTGGTCTTATGGCTGAGATAAACAGGATAGCCCTGATCACTGGACTGAAACATTGAAGATATCCTGATGATGGCATGTCCATGGTGTCTTCTGACCATTTTGTGAATTTTATATTATCCATTCCTTGTCTTTTATGGAAAAACATTCAAAATGAAAGTATAACAGCAACAATGAAGCAGAAGGTGCTTTTTCTGTATGTAAAAAGGGTTTTCCCTGCTCAAAAAATTGAAATCAAACTCATTTTTGGAACACTAGGATTACTCAGCTGTGTATGTGTGACTACATCACTGACAAAAACTCACTGTATTCTCTTTCCCCTTTATCTGCCAGAGACAATTGTCAATAATGACAATTCAAGCTCAGCGTAAAGTTTGTTTCTGAATAAAACATATACTTTAAACTGTTGTATGGGCATTTTAAGTTTAGTTTCAAAGATATAAAATTCAGTTCCATGATTCATGAAAGAATTGACAGTAAAAGCCTATATAAACACATTTTAGTAGATACTAGACTCAGCCACAAAGACCCACCGTTAACCTGTTAATGTCTTTGTTCGGCTCATTAGCTCTGAATTTTGTTTGAAATTCTCTTTGAGAAAGCTTTGCCACAAAGCAAGCAGACTTTTTTTGCAGATGTATTTTAAGGCAAAGATTGCTTCAGCTAAAGCTGTTCCATTGTACAACGTGTTAAGCCTGGAAATTTTACTAAACCAGTTAAGAACAAGATGACTCCAAAGTGTTTAAAATGGATTTATGTGTTGTGCATGTGTATATGTATATATGTGAACAGTTATCACCTGCAATGACATATATGCTTGAAGTTTATAAATGGTAATAGAAGCAGCCTGCTAATGGCTAAATTTTATTGGAAAATTATTTCATACTCATTTTTGATTTCTGAATTTTCAAATATTGTGAGGTTTTCAATCACAAAACTATAAAATTGATTGAAATGTAAAGTCAAGATATTCATGATCTGACTTTATACCAAATTATTAAGAATAGAAAGCAACCAGCTTCCCTGTCAAGTTACCTCAGCTTTGTTGTGAACTAGTTGGATTTAGAGTGGTTGACAAACCCATTACATGCATAACTGTAAAAGTTAAGGCTCACATGCATTCTTATCTGTTACAGACTGCCATATCTAGAAAAAATAAAAGATATCTGTTTACAAATAGAAAATTCTAACATCAAAGTCAAATATAAATTGAGAACAATTTCTCTATGATACGCTGTTTGATTGGATCATTTGAAAGGAAAGGAAGTTGAGGTCTGCCAAACAGAGGGCAATGACAAGCTGCTTATCTCCTTTGGGACAAGTCATTTGTTTTTGGAGGAACATAGTGGGGCTAGTGTGGGGGCAGATTTGTATGGTTCTCTCACCAGGGAGATAGGCTACATCAGTATCTATTAAAAAGACAATCCCTCAACTCATTTTGCTATACTACAAAACCTAGAAGAATACTGTAGGTTTGAATGTGTATTACTAAATATAGCATTTCCCATCCTGGTCTAAACTTTATGGTAAATTCATTACACACAGTAAGCAACTGCATAATCAAGAGAGGTAAAAGTTGAGGCAGCATTATCTGAATTTGCAAGCCACGTCTGTGATCTCTTCAGATGCACGGGAAAAAGTAAAGGCAGCTAGAATAACTTTATCCAGTAAAGCACCCACTTTAATTATCAGCAATAGATTTCTATTTATGTAGTTGGAAAGAAACACAACACAGATGCTACTCACAAGTTACCTATGTGGGCATGATCCACACCAATCAATATCAACTTTGCTGAGGTCTTCTTCAGGCTTACAGTCTATGTGTGATCTACTTTAGAGTCTTGTCCTGCTTCTTCTCTGAGTGCTATTAAGAAATTCTAATGCTTTTACAGAAATCCAAGTTCCTGAAGATCATAACTGACTAGCAGATATTGTTAATGACACCATGACAGCACTTCAGGCCTTTGACTTCACTTCCAAGAGTCTAACAGACCCTTTCATAAGGCATGAATATCCATAGTGTGACACCTACTGCTTCACAATGTACATTCATACCAATAGTGTTCTGGAAAATTATCTAATTATGCTGTGGAGTTAGTGCACATGGTTTCACTTTATACCTTCCTTCCCTGTGCTTGCTGCATGGCTTTTGGCAGGCTCATAAAAGATATGACTCAGCCACTTGTCAGCACAATTTTTATGAGCTAAGAATAATTGAGTAGGAAGCAAGCTTGTCTCTAAAGTGAAATCTTAATTGATTACTAATTTTTGAAGCATTGTGTTTGAAGTGGGGTTAGCAGGAGACAGTATAAGAAGTTTCCCAATAATTAGGAAGCATGTCTGCAAATCCTCAAGGGGTTCATGAAATCATCTATACATATGAATAATTAAAACAAGTTTCCCTTGCTTCATTGGAGACTAAATTTTTCAACATCCTACTACAAAAATGACGGTTTCTCTTTCTTACTTAATTTATGATCATTATAGATTTACAATAAAATGCCCAAAAGCTAACACCAAAAGAGATATTCCTCTGCACTTGGTGCTCCATAAACACAACAGAGAGCTAACTTTACCTTTGGGCTCCATTCCTTCATGAACTGTTGTACGGAAGTCACTGAGTAACTCAGATGTGCTTAGGATTGAGTACATGAATACCTGTTTAGAGCATTGGCCATTTTCAGCATTTGAAGGCAAAAGACACATTTACCATGGAGAGTATTACAGTCAGGTATCTACTAGTTGTATATATTTGCAGTGAAGTACAGCAAATCCATTCTCATGCACTCCCAAACTGTCATTACCTGGCTAACTTATTTGAGAAAACACTTTTAGGTTAGTGTAAGAGCTTTACCTTAATCAGACTGAACAAAAATTTGTGATGACATATGAAGATCTCTATCTTGTTTCCCAGAACAACTGTTTTTTTGTGCCATATTCTCTTGTGCTTTGCCCACCTTAAGGCTGACCACCTTCAATATTAATGTTACCTGCAAAAAAACCTCAATTAAATTAGACAGCACTAACCAACAGAACAGTTCTTTCCTAAAACTATAATTCTGATACACATGTCCTACAGCACTGACAAGTGTTACAGAGCTGGATGAATCTCAAAATCCTGTTTGTGTACTTTGCACTAAGCAGATCATTCTATGTTTTATAGCTGGATAAGGGATTCTTTCCAGCTCTATTCAAGCTTTTTATTATTATTATTATTCATTTCTTATAGAGGGAAAAGAAGTTCACAAAGTCTCTGCTATTCTTGGTTCACTATTACCTCTTCCAATAGCTAGCTTCTTCAGCACAAACATCTTTTGGATGCTCAGAGAAACCTTACTATTTTCTCAAGCCATATTCTCTGTTCCATGAATGTTCTCTGTGATTCTACGTGAACGTTGTCTGATAGCTAAAAATTCCTCTTTCCACAGAGCATTCTCTTCCAACTAGCAAATCACAAAATCTGGTTTACATTAATTGTGTCTCAGTCCAGCTTCAGTATAAATGAATCACCTATCTTTACTGTTCCTTCCATTGCCTCATTTTTGCCATTTGCTCCAAGTCAGGATCTAACCCAGCTCCAAAATGTGGCAGTGCTCCACTCTGTAGTCACGTATTAAAAAAGGTTTTCTTACCCCAAAATGGCAATAGTTAGTTCTACCACAGACTAATCATTACTTAAGGGCTCAAATGTACCACAATCATTACAAGAATAGCTATATCAGCTGAAAAACATACATTATATGAAGATATATACATTCCCTTTTCTGATATACCACTGTTTACCAATATGGCTTTAAATATGATCTATTAGTTATCTTGTAAAATTATGTTAAGACACATTTTTCATGAAGATAAATGGTAATACATTCCATATGCTTCTATATGTGGCAGAGATATCTCAAAATATGTCATGTGTATGTATTTGTTGTAAGAAAGGAAAATGCTAATATGGTATTCATCAGAAAACAAATAAATTTTGCCATGTTTTTGTTACATGCAATTCCAATTAATGAAAATACAATGGTTTCACTAGGTAGAGAGCTTTTGGGTTGTTTTATTTTTAAACTTAAATTTAAATTTTATTTAAATAGGCTTCTCTCATTTTTGGTCTTTTTTGTTGTGGTTTGGTTTTGTTGTTTTCTCAACAAACTCTGTTCCCCACATCTATTGTAGTTTCTAGGACTGTATGTTTCTAGCTGGGATAGACAAACCAATTTAAATATGTAAAAATTAAGGAATGTTGCATGAGCGAAAAAAAAACATCTCAGCACTAGTCTAAACAAGACAAGTCCTGCACTTCATAAACAAACATTTCTACCCACCTCTTTTTTGCTATTTTGCGTTCTAATATGGAACATATGTAACCAGCTTTGAGACAATTGGAAGTAAAAGTATGTTTGTGATCATATTATCCACTACCATTCAGGCATGCAAGAAAAACAAAGCTATTACTATTACAGCTCAAATTAATCTTGTATGATAAAATAAAATGTCTTTTCAATTAATGAAATCTATTTCTGCTGGCAAAATCATTTTGGAATCACATGATGGTGAATGTATTCATCTGTCTCTGCTTGCTCTGATTTAATATGAAGCCTGTAAGATGCCTGTCAGTACCTATTCTGATTCATTAACCTCATTACTACAAGTCAATCAATTTCATCATGCTACTTAAATATATCAAAATGTCACACAAGAGAAAATTTGTGAAATACTTTAGGAAAGATTTAACTAATCCTGATGCATGGATTTACGTTATTCAGAAATGTTATTCTGTTCATAATTGGAAGGTTACTTTGTAATAAGAAAACATTTTTACCCTCTTCATTTCTCCTGTCCCATCAGCCTTATTGATGGAAACTAAAACCCAAGGTGATTATTTTAATATTTCTTACAGTTATAACTGACATCATTGGTAAATTAAAAATAAATTGAACATGTGATTAGAGAAAGAAAGAATTTCATAATTTCCTAAATTTGGGAGTTATGACACATTACTTGGATCAGAAACTTCACATTTGATTTACATTACTAAGTATTGTGGGAGTTTTGTGCCAGTTTATGGCAAGATACAAAGGGAAATTATGAATTGATACTGCCATACTCACTGCCTTGTGAAATACCTCAGCATGACCACATAGGAGGGGAACCACTCCAAACACCAGCTGCCCCTCTTTCTGCTTCTTTTGGCTACTTCCACTACTTCCTCATCCCATAGACCTGCAAGTCCTTTTCTGGCCAACAGCAGTAGTGAGGCAGAAATGAGAATATCTGTCCCCACTTTGCACTGAACTAGACTCTTGTTCCAGGCTTGTATTCTGGTACCTGACAAATCAATAATAAGACCACACAATGCAAATAATCAAAAATTCAATAGAAAACTGCCTAGGGGAAAAAAAAGGTTAAACTTCTTGGCTATAGTTGCTGAATGGAAAATTTGCTCTTACTTTTCTCCCTAGCACCATGTTGGGTTTTTTAAGCAGAAGTAGGAAAAAGACACAGGAATAACAAACTTCATTTTAGCCAAAAACAACTCAAAATAAAGTGGTTTGAAAAGTTGACAGTGTTTCTTGAGATTTGTTTCTGATCACTCTCTTCATACAACATATGTAGTGAGCAAGTACATAAACCATGGATTTAAACACAAAGATATTAGAATTTTGTAATACCATGCTAAGCATTATAATGTCCATATGCTTTTTCTGTTTGAAAATCTGGATACTTCCATAACTTAAAGGGATCATAGGGATAGAAACATGGAAGATTGGAGGGTGCTTTAATTCTGTGATAACATGGTCCAGCAAGAACCTAAAAACTCTAGCTGGTGAATTTCACTCATTTCAATTTTATCTGCTTCAGACTGTGATTACTTTTCTTTTGCCTCTTCATATGTTTCAATATTTAGGGTCATTCAGGTGCACTCCAGTTTTTAATTTCCTAGCTTTCAGATTATGAATTATTTTACTCTGTTGGTTTTTTTTTAAGCAAAATATTTGTGTAACAAAGAAAGCCTCTAATATGACAAGATACTATGCGTCAGTAACCAGTGACAGTACACAAGTGCAAGATTTTTCTATCATTGTAACAAAAACACCTACAGTAAAGAACTTAGCTTTGATTTTAGTGCTTGATAAATAAGAAGGAAAAAACAGAGTTCATTCACTCAAATATGATAGTGCTGCATGGGTTTTAGTTAATGCAAAGTTGTAATTACTAATTATTGCATCACTGCAGAAAAGAGATATGATTCTAGATAGACCTGAAAGAAAACATTCCACTAAATACACTGGCATGTACATGATATTTACTCTTATGGGGGTTTAGTGTAGGGATTAACTGAAGGGTTATGTGAAATTTGATGGTTTAGATTTTATAAGGATCTATGGCTGTGAAATCAAGGGAGGTAAACATATTCTTTTTCTTTCTGGTTATTCTGAAACATCTAAATTATAAATTTAATCATGCCCAAAATGAAAGGATGTTAAAGCCTAAATCCTGCATTAAGATTTGTGTGTGTGATTACAGTGTTTCACTTGGAAGTTTGTGGTCTTCTCAAAGTCTGACACAGAAAACTGGTAACAGTCAATGGCTAGCTAGATGATTTTGGAACACCAACAAGTATGATCACATATAGACTTTTTCCCCATTTCCACTAACTGCTGAGTAAAAAAGAAAAAAACAAAAGAATGAAAGAAAATAAGAGCTCATGAAGATCTGATTCTTAAAGAAAATATGGCAGCTTTAGGCCATTAAATTTTTTAACACATATAACTGGGTAAAAATCAACTGAAAATACAAAAATATAACTTTATTAAAAGAATAAATTGCTAATTAATAGACTGACACCCTTAACATTTATTGAGGCTGTTCATATTTGTTTCCTTACAGGTAAATATTTAATAACATTACAGGCTGTGGAAAGACTGTCTTGGCAAGAAATCATTAGTTGCTGTATAATGAATATTTTACACATATTGTTTATTCTTATATTACACGACTAACTCAGGCTTAATCCCACCATTAATTCTATTCTTCACATGTGCCAACTTGTTGTAACTAACAGCTCTACAACTCTGTTAATGTGAAATCACTAAATGTGACTTTTAATAAAGCTCAATTCCCCTGTAGGTATCAATGTAAATAGGACAAATGGTGAAGAGAATTTCAAGGAGCTCTTTGTCAACATTGATCCACCTCCTTCTTCACTTCCCCCCTGACCCTCCCCTCTCCCTTTCCTTACACAAGCACACATACTCTGCCACCCAGGGCAAGCACTTTATCCACAGGAAAAGACTGCAATGGATCACAAAAGACGCAAGATGCACAATTCACCTGCTAGTGGAACAAGGCAGAGACGTGGGTCAGGAAAATGCAGTGATTAATGACAATCCAGTCAAAGATAAATACAAAACTTTTGATTTCAAATTTCCCAAATGTCAATTCTGCCAAGTATTGTTTTTCACTTAATAACATAGATGAAAATCCGGTTTCTGTCCTGGAAAATAGTCTGTTTGATACTTTCTGAACTAACTTGCCTTCCAGACACTAAACAGAAGGAAAGATCTTTTGACTGGTCTTAAACAGAAGCATAGTTTAGTTTTCCTTTCTGCCATAAATCACAGAAAAAAAAGGTTTTAACGGTTTTGCCAATCACTCAGTCAAGCTTCAATTTATAACCACTTCACCAACATCTAATCTGTCCATCTGCCTGTCCACATAGACAACCAACGTTAGGAATTTCCTATGTTCATCAATACAGACATGAAAGGCATCTTACATGAAAGAAAAGGCATCCTTTTTCTGAAGTGTTTCAGAATCCAAAAATTAAAAACCTGCTACTTAGAGCTAGGTAACTACAGATTGATGCACTGTTCATTTTAATATAAAACCCCAAACAGTCCAATATTTGATAAAAAAAATATTGTTATATTTCAGTTAATGAAGCTGGTTTAATTTACAGCTCCCTATAATTAAAATTCCACCTGTCTTATAATACCCATCCTAAATGCAGGACTGCTTTTCCCTGTAACTCAGCTACCACAACACTTGTCAGTACCTAATATATTCCTTAACCCTTGCTTCCCTTTTCACCACTGAAGTATTTTCAGATCTCCAAAACATCCCTCTTTTTGACAGGACAAGAGGCAGCACACATGTTGTCTGATTTGTCAGCTGACATACGTGAGCCATCAGCGCTTCTTGGAATGATAAAGCTTCCTGAATATCACTCATCTCAATTTCTTCTGCATTTCAGTGAGGGAACTTAGAGAGTGTCTCTCTTTTAACAGCTGCTGTGCCTATAAACTCACTCTCCTCTACGAATGAAAGAAGTTAGCCAGTGGTTTCAACAGTTACTGAGGAGATGAATAGCTACCAAAGAAAAGAACAATATCCTGCATCTTTTTTCTACCGGATGTTGGACTAAGCAACTGGGCAGAAATGGGCATTGCAAGTGTGGGGAATGATTAAAATGTCACATCAAACTGCCATTCCTTGATGTTTTAAGGTCGGATGAAGTACACAAAGCTGGTGTATTAGAACCCTAACAACAGTAGATAAGGGCATCCCCCAGTCAACACCTCTAAATGCAGGATACAGCTGTCTGTCTGAAAGCTGGTATGTCTGCCAACATTTGGCTCTGAATAACAGCCTAGAATGCATATCCTGCCAGGACAGGTAAGCAGAACTAATGCAAAGAACATACTGTAATGTTAAAAAGTACTTCATTTTTTCTATACAAGCTGGCTTTTGAGCTTGTGCATAAAATACTCCCTTGAGACTTGGAAATAAAATAATATTGACATTTTGTGCATGGAGCTGTACTTTGAATGAATCAGTGGTGTTGTCAATATGGGCACCCCTTACAGTTTAGCACGTATGAACCGAGCATTTCTGAACTCCTTTCATGATTCGTATTCCACTAAAAGTGCAGGATACAAAGCTATTACAGGAAGGGGTTTATGGTCACTCTCTGGGAGTCAGTCCAATTCTGTCACGTCACTGAATGTGTCAGCAGATGTTTACATCATCCAAGGTTAATCAGAGGGAATAAGGAATTAGGGTTTATCAGCATCATCGTAGGTCAATGGAATTGCATAGTCCATAAACAAAGGGATTAATACGTGATTTGTGAAGTACTACAGGCATTAAAGAAGCTTTTGATGTAAAATATGGACTCTACTAAAGAATACTGTTGAATGATATATCTACCATTTACACTCCATGTATGGAACTGGGAGGAAGAAAATGAAGTCAGAAAAGCAGGGCCATGTTTATCACATAACTTTTTTTTTTTTAATGTTCCACTTGAGCAGAAAGCCTATGTTTGAGTCAAGTCCTCCATTTTTTAAAGTGATGTAGGGGAATGAATTTATAATTTCCCTCAAAGGTAGTTGATGTGTCACTGCTTCTGATTTTAGCATGCATCCCTCAGGCCAAAGACACCCACCTAATTAATTAATTTTTGTCCTTTCAATTAAAAGCAAAGAGTTAGAACGGGGAAAAAGAACTTGCAAAAGAGGGGGAAAATGATTCAGAACTGTACTCCTTGTGAACTATAGAGATAACATGTTAAGAAGGAGATAGCATATATAGTTTCACATGCAGAATGCTGGCCAAATGTCAAGGAACTGGAGAGTGACTGAGAAAAAGTTATATTGAAGATGTAATTCTAAAGACAGAACACATGAGCCAAGGATTGAATAGCTAATTGAAAGGAAGTTTGATATAAAGGCCAAATAATTAAGCCTTCAACAGGAAAAATTTACAGGCTGAGATTACACAGCTGATAAATGAAAGGCATCTGGGATGAAAAAAAAAAAGAGCTACTATATTTCAGAGAATTTTGAGACCTGGATAAACTGAAGGTCATAAAAAAGATTAGTGTTGGAGACAAGAAAGAGGACATAAACTGGTCTCTTTGGTGCTGGGGAAAAAAGTATATAAAACACAAGCATACAGGTGAAAGAATACAGTGCTTCTTGAGAAGATTGGCCAAAAATAAGGGGGAAAAAACAGAACACAACACTAGATGTTATTATCAAGTGGAAATCACCCAGAGATAAAGAAATTTGGCTATAGTACATATACAAAGATGAAGAAGCAATCATCCTGCACAAGAGAAAACAAATTCTGTGCTGGATAGACAAAATGCATCTGAGGAAAAGAAGCTCTGACATGGCATCCAACGTTAACTATGGCTGTCAAAGTTAAATGACATTACAAAATTAAATGGCATAACCTTCCCCAAACCTGGAAGCAGTTATCTAGACAAAATTTTATCAGTGTTGAATAAAGCTGAGGTTTCTTACATTGGTTTATATAACTATGTGTTTATATATTCTTGAATAATATTAGGCTTTTTCTCCAGAAGTTGTTGGTAATAAGCTTAGTATGGTGTTCACTATCACCCCCTAAATCCTCTCCCACTGAACCACCGCCATTTTTAGCTTATTTTACTATGTTGATTTCATGCCATCTTTACAATTTGTCATTCTGAATTCTGGTTCCATCCTTACTTGTAAATTGCCCCCATCATCCTTAAAGCTTATAAACACAGTTCCATCATCAGAAAAATACTAAGAGCAGTTATTTTCATACAGCAGGTCTGAAAACATGTATTACTTTTAGCAAAAAAAATTCAGCTGAATTCAGTCAATTAAGCAAACAGAACAGATGAGAATCAATGTGAGTCACTAAAGAAAATTATACCCAAAAAGAACAACAGTATGGAGCCATTTAGTAAACAGTAGGTTTATTTGCCAAGAGAAAAATTATTGCAGTCAGAATCTGGAAATAGCAGGACTCTGAAAAGTGAGGGGACCACAATGGTAATAGTCATTGGCCCTCCAAGTCAGGTGTTTGTATGTTCTAGAGTAGTCCAAATAAAAAGCAGGAAGTGGAAAATAGTTTTGGAAGAATTCCACTCCACCTTAAAAGTTTAATGCAGATTGCTTGCCCAACCTCCCTGCAGCCTTTGATGAGTCAGTTTCTAGTCATTAAACCTTACCAACCAGCTTTAAAGATCCTTTATCAGGCATCCATAAAATAATTAGGAGTCAGTTCTTAACCAGAAACAAGCATTTCTCCAATAAGTTTAAGTAGTTTATATTAAAACTCTACACTCAGTTTCAGGTTTTGAATGACCCAGTAGGGTTCCCCGTGAGGACACTTCTGATATGAACACTCTGCTGGGTACAAAGATTACTTTTGTAATCACAATATAGACAACCACAGACGTTCAACAATCTTTAAGTACACACCCTTGTGCATTATGATCAGAATGTTACAACAATACTAGCAATCTTCTGATCCATATGACTCAGATAACAGGCAACGACCAGTATTTGATCTTCTAAGTTGATCTTCTAAGTTCAGGCTCTTCTAAGTACAAGAAATTTTGCAGTATAACATGAGCTGATAAACACAGACTTGAGGGTAGACTTTCAAATATATTTAGGCTCCAGTGGAATATCCAGTGGAATTTAAATAAGCACATCAGGCATCAAGTTTTGTGATAACCATTTCACCTATCATCATGGTTAAATCTACCTTTGTAGACATCTTCTGTGGATACCAGGTCTTTTTAAGGTAGACTAAAAGCAGCACCAGAGAAAAAGAGATACTTTCTACACTGGCCACTGTTTCTTAGCACTTCTGTAGTCACACAGAGTTGAGCAGAAGACAACTAGCTTTCAGCAGTTAAGTATTTGAATTATTAGTTAAAAGAACTGCAACAAAAAGTAAGAAGGAAGAAATCTGTAAAGATTTGTACAAATAAGCAGTTCTTTTTAACATCTTTCAGAAAAAAACCCTTTCTTTATATATAATTCTAATCATTAAGATTCCCATACAGATACGTGAAGACGTGTTACTGCATCAGAAATAAACCTAATTCATCCACAACATGCTAAAAGGGAAGAGTATCCTCAATGCACTTGATGCAAGCCAAAACTGCACTTAAGAACACTACTTAGGGAAGAGGTCAGAAGACAAAACATCACTCATAACTGTAAAGCTCCCTCAGTTTCATTCTGATGTTATTAGAACTGCTTCTAAATTTATCATCCTTGACATCAAGTAAACAGACCGATTAATTTTTCATCTTGATAATAACCTTTAAAGTTATAGACAACAAGATGGACTAACCTCTCAAACCTTCACAATCATTTCACAAATCTTTAATGATATAAGATAATTTAATAAAGCCTATTTGTAGCTGAGTTGAGAGACAACTATTTTACAATAGAAAAGCTATTCTTAAATAATTTCTGATTTCTTTTTTATAATATAAAATCAGCATGAATATTTATTTTACATTTTTATATTGACATCAGTGATGACATTGATACACCAGAGGGTCATGCTGCCATCCAGAGGTACTGCAACAGGCTGGAGAAATGGGCTAACAGGAATCTCAAGAAGTTCAACAAGGGGAAGTGCAAAGTCCTTCAACCTGGGCAGGAACAACCCCAGGCACCCATATATGCTGGGGGTCACCTGGCTTGAAAGCTGCTTGTCAGAAAAGGACCTGAGGGCCCTGGTAGACATAGCTGAACATGGGCCAGTGATGTGTCTTTGCAGCAAAGAAGGCCAATGGTGTCCTGGTCTGCATTAGGCAAAGTATTGCCAGCAGTTTGAGAGAGGTGATCTTTCCCCTCTGCTCAGCACTCATGAGGCCACAACCTGGAGTACTGTGTCCAGTTCTGGGCTCCCCAGTACAAGAGAGGCATGGCCAAACTGGAAAATCTCCAGTGAAGGGCCATGAAGATGATTAAGGGACTGGAGCATCTCTCCTATGAGGAAAGGTTGAGAGAGCTTGGACTGTTCAGTCTGGAGAAGAGGAGACTCAGGGGGATCCTATCAATCTATATAAATACCTGAAGGGAGGGTGCAAAGAGGATGAAGCCAGGCTCTTTTCCATGGGCACCAACTGACACACAGGAGATTCCCTCTGAACATCAGGAAATACTTTTTCACTGTGAGGGTGACTGAGCACTGGGGCAGGTTGCCCAGCAGGGTAGTAGAGTCTCCATCCTTGGAAATCTTCAAAAGTCATCTGGAAATGGCTATTTTCTCTAAAACGATTCCAGGAAAAGGGAAAATACCTATATGTTAAGTCAATATTATGCCTTCAGTGAAGTGGAGCTCATGAAGAGTTTGACGAGAGTACTAAGTTTACTGCATTAATCAATCTATGAACTTCTATTTCTTCAACAAATATAAAGCTGAATCCAGCAAATAGATTACCTTATTCCTTACAATTACAGATATTTGATTGGTTTCAGAGGTATAATTCAAAAAGAAAAAAAATGCTATTTTCCTGAGTACAGACTAAATATTTTGGTTTCCTTCAGAAACTTTCTAAAAGCTCCCAGATCACATATACTTTTTTCCCCATATTTTTTTTCTTCCATCTGGTTATGATATATGGGATACCAGTGAATTATTTCAAAACAGTTTGGCATTGCTATCTTTTCCATTTATGATGGATGCTTATTGAGGTGGCATGCTACCAAGCAAGGACATTTTGAACATTATGAGTTGTCTGAATTACGATTTGTCAAGAACCAAAGTAACTTAATACATGATTTATACTTCTTTTAGTTATTTTGACACAAACCTACGTATAAATAGTTTATAGGACAACAGAAATGCACATTTTTTCCCCAAATTAGCAAAAATTGTCAACTTAAAATGAAAAAAAAAAGAGGTTTATATCAAAATGGGTTATGGTGCAAACAGAAAAAGCATACATATAGATGAGTCAAGTAAAAAATAAAAGTAAAAATTAAAGCATACATAAAACTCTATAACACTTTCCTAGTGTGTGCATCCTAATCAGTCATTTATCTTCCTTTATCACTAATCCAAATTGTGTTGGAACCTGAAAATGTATTACACAATACACTGACAATACCACTTGTTTCTTGGCCACAATTATGAGCGTAATACTAGAAAAGACTTTCTAGTTCTTTTAGCCTAATCCCCTTCTTTTGCAGTTATTGCCCTATAGAATTCCCTTCAAAATCTTGCTGAGTTGCATCTTGAAAGTAGTCACTCCAATTAGGAGTTAACTTAATTGCTTTACAATGAGATTACAACTTCTTTGCATTTAAATTTGTCTTTTTTTTTTTTTTTGAGATAAATACAATGGTAGCCAGTTTGCTTATTTCTTCTTGTGCTAACACTACCCTTTAGCTTAAATATCTTTCTTTCTTTTATGGTGTATGCCCCACGAAGGTTTTTTCTAATCCTCACAAATATATCCCCCCTTCTTTGCCTTAACTTTGCCAGACCAAACAAGCCAACTACTTCTGCTCTGTTCTTTTACAATCGTCTCTTCATTCCCTTAATTGTTCTAAGTATACCCATATCGCTTTTTCACATGGCATGCATTTTCTGCAGGAGTTATTCAAGTTGCACACAGCTTTTGCGCAACCTTGAACAGTGTCATTACTGTCTTTCTAATTTCTATTAAAAGTATCTTATCCAGTAAACTCTAAATCACTTTTTCATGGCTTCCTCACACTCAATCTGTGCTGTACACACAGATTTTTTTCTTATTTGTTGCTCTGACACTAAGCCTAGACATTCTTACTGCTAGTTGCTAAGAAAACGGCTTTATCATATCCAATCTCAACCCAGTTCTTTTATATCAATCCTCAAAGTCATTCAGATTAGCTCCTTGTACCGACAGCTAGCTTAATCAGGATGTGTCTGTTTTTAAATGCCAAGGTCATTAACAAAACTATGAAACAATAATGTTTGCAAAACTCTTCTTTCAGGTTCACCATTTATAAACTCATGCCAGACTGCGTACAAGCCAGCGTCTGACACTTAACACTGTTAACTTCTGCCAGCATCGGATCTTTCTTACTATTTCATTATTCCTTGTCCTCCATGATAGTTTCATATGTGGTGCTGAATGCCAGATGCATCACAATAACGCCAAAGAGAAGTCTAAGTTTGACTTTTTTTTCCCAGATTTTTGTGTACAGATGATCAGACATTTTAAATGAAATAAATTCGCTCACCACATATGTAGTAAATTGCAATTGGTAAAGTTGTACTGCATTTTTTTGTGCTTTTCATGTTTCCTTCATAATTGTTCCAAAATTTGCATCCTATTGAGGTTAGACAAATTTTGGTATAGTTCCTGGATTATATTATTTCCCTCTCTTTCCACATCTTCAGTGCAAGTACTGGATTTGTAATTCTCTAAATAACCACATTTGAAATAGTCAGTTTAAATGCAGCTGCTGCCCTGCATTCAGTCAAAACATTATTCACAACATAATATTTTTACACATTGTGTATTAATATTCTTTTTTGCATATAGCAATTATCAAACCTTCCTATGGGACTGCTCACTAGAAGGAACAGGATAAAATTCCATTTTGACATGATTCATATTTCTTAGAGCTCAAGGTACTGAATTATGGAAGGTACTTTACTACTTAGAAAAACACACTCTACTTAAAAGGACAAAAGGTTAGTTTTTCCCTGAAGCTACTGAAAACTTGTTATCAACACCTATATTTATGTGTGTGCAATCTTTCAATGAGGTAATATGTAAAGTGAGTGACCACCATTCCAAGTTTAAATCAGCTACTTCCTTTGAGTAATTTTCAAAAATATGAAGCTAAAAGAAGTTAAAGAAGGAAGATTCACATAAAAGTTTTCCTCACAGCCAGTTTGCTGATGGATGACCTATCTCACAAGTATTAATCTGCTCAGAGAAAATTCACAACAATTACATTTTGTCCATTGAGCCAAATCTCATATTAAAAAAAAAATTAAAAATAAAGGAAACAACATCCAAGCCCTCCTCTTTCCTTAAGGTGCACTACATCTTGCTATGATAAACATT
>NW_008825560.1:794153-805069 GCF_000699105.1 Pygoscelis adeliae | reverse complement strand
TAGCTGTTGCCATAGCAGGAAAAGAAAGTGGGTGGGTTTTTTTTCCTTTCCAGAATTGTCATGCCCTTTAGCTGGCACTTTTTGTAACGCTCTCACATATGTAGCGTATTCAGTGAGTATACCCATAAACAATATTACAATCACCAAACCTATCAAATTGTTTCTCATTTTTTAATTCAACATTTCCCCTGAGCAATTACCAAGAAACATGACCAATTTTCCCAACAATATCCAGTAACCATTTTTGGCTGTACAAATAAATTATAGATGAGTCAAAATTAGTCAGAGGTAGCATTGGTTTAATCTTTGAGAATGATGAAGACAGTAAATGTATCTTAGTGTAATTCACAGCAAGCTAAAACTTACTCTCATAAGCTAGTAATCTTAAAAATCCGTTAGAGATAATTTGAAATGTCTTGAAATTAATTAATTAAAATTAATTGCTTTTCCTATCCCATATTAAAAAGAGAAATGTGGAGGGTCATAATTTTAAGTAGATTAGAATTAGAACTAATAAGAATGTTTTCCCTAACGTTCTCCAAGAGAATGTTAAGAGCAGGTTTTGCAGAGTTTATTTTTGCAAGAAATAGATGAATGGTTTTGAATAGAAATGCACATTCAAAATTCCCCCTGCATTAATTTGTAAAAAAAATTTAACATTTTAATGTAAGTATGTATTAGTTACCTATCCAGTTATATACCCTCACTTTGTTCCAAAATATTTATTCTCACTTGACTACAGATTTCATATAAACCAACAACTTTGCTCACAAAAAAAAAAAAAAAAAGTGTATTTTTACCAGATCTCTGTTTAGGCTATTTTGAAATATTTTTAGCAGGACATTTGAAGCTTCAGCCATCTTTTGAACTCTTCCATAAAACAGACACAAACACTGATTCTACTACTGATCTGTACTTTTCCAGTTAGTTTTACGGCTTTCAAAATAAGAAGCCTGAGAGCAGGTCTGCTAAGATGATACAGGTCTGCTTAGACCTGCATATCTTAGAGTCCAGTCATAATGCAACTCCATTTAGATATTTCTGAAAAACATTTCTTCCAATTTCCATTTTACATGAAGTTTTCCAAAGCATGAGAGATACCCAGAGTAAAAGTCTGGAAATCAGACAGGTCTAGAATGATATGCCATTAACTTTGGGACAGCCTTTTCATGTTTGGATTTTTACAGACAGCAAAGTTAAAATTCTTAGATGTGAATTACACATATGTTTGAATATTAAGAAATGTTACGAAGACATTGAAATCAGAAAACTCCTATTATCATAATCTGTAGTAGCATATCGCCCATAACACATGTAATAACTTTGTAGATATTTGGTTTGAAACATAAGAAATAAACCGTACTTTTGGTAACACCTATTTACTTTGAAAAACAGTTATTTCCTTTTCCTTAAATTTTAATGCAGACTCACAACACTGTCAAATTAAAATTCAGCTCATTGTTTTGAGATGTAACTACCAAATTCTATTGGAAAGCTTCTAATTTCACAAGTTAGCACAGGCTTCCCTAGTCATCTGTACAATTAACACAGACAAAACACTTGACTACAAAAGCAGTAAAAAACAGAGAAAGATTTTTTTAGATTCAGACATAACAATGAGAAAGGAAATGTTTCTATAAGCACACTAAAAATTATGAAATTTAAATCTGATTTAAAATCGGAGAAAAACAGTATATATACCCTGAGCTACCACAAAATAATGTGGGAAGCTGCCACTTGTTGGCTACAAAACTCAGAAGCACGTCTAAGCTCACCACTCTGGCACTTGATTCAAATTTGAGTAGTTCATTCAGATTGCCATTGTCTTACCTTACAGGGTTTCTACTAAACACAGAATTGTGGTTACTGTTACTGCAGACTATGAGCTCTTGAAAGGCATGCTACTGAAATCTACAACAGATTACAGAATCCTCCCTTGGGTAAGGGGAAATAGAGAAAGAAAAAAAAAAAAAAAACACCCAACCTTAATCTTTAAATTGAAAATATTCTTGCTGATTAAAACTACTATGAAATGAACAAAGTAGACTAAGTTATAAAATTTCATAATTTTGTTACCTGAAGGCTCAGTCCAACAACTTGCTAAAAGACTGTAGAGTACATTTGGCGAAAGCCTTCTGACACCAGCAGTATCTTTGTAATTGAGATTTTATGGAGGAGATGCATTCATTAAGCCTAACATTATGAGCTTAGAAGAAGATGACTAAACTTGAGTCTATTAAGGATGTATTTAAGAAAACTAAATTAAGAAATATATACATTTAAGGGGAAAGATGTCATTAACTCTGAACTGTTCTCCATGATATAGTCTCTAATTACCACTCCATCATATCATAGCACATTTTTATATTGTGAAATATATATTGCAACTTGTTCCAGTGTCTCACCACCCACACCGTAAAAAAATTCTTCCTTATGTCCAACCTAAATCCACCCTCTTGCAGTTTAAAACCATTGCCCCTTGCCCTGTCACTACACGCTTTGGTAAAAAGTCTCTCCACCTTTCTTACAAACCCACTTTACATATTGAAAAGCCGTAATAAGGTCTCTCTGGAGCCTTTTCTTCTCCAGGCTGAACAACCCCAACTCTCTCAGCCTTTCGTCATAGGAGAGGTGTTCCAGCCCTCTGATCATTTTTGTGGCCCTCCTCTGGACCCGCTCCAACAGGTCCATGTCTTTCTTGTACTGGGGACCCCAGAGCTGGATGCAGTGCTCCAGGTGGAGTCTCACAAGAACAGAGTAGAGAGGGAGAATTACCTCCCTTGACCTGCTGGCCATGCTTCTTTTTATGCAGCCCAGGATGCAATTGGCTTTCTGGCCTGCAAGAGCACATTGCCGACTGATGCCCAGTTTTTCATCCACCAGTATCTATCCCCAAGTCTTTCTCCACAGGGCTGCTTTCAATCCATTCAGCCCCCAGTCTATATTGACGTTGGGGATTGCCCCAACCCAGGTACAGGACCTTGCACTTGGCCTTGTTGAACTTCATCAGATTCGCATGAGTCCCCACCTCAAGCCTGTCAAGGTCCCTCTGGATGGCATCCCTTCCCTCTAGTGAATCAATTGCACCACTCAGCTTGGTGTCATCTGCAAACTTGCTGAGTGCACTCAATCCCACTGTTTATGTCATTGATGAAGATATTAAATAGTATTGGTCCCAGTACAGACCCTTGAGGGACACCACTCATTACTAGGTTCCACTTGGACATTGAGTCATTGACTGTAACTCTTTGGACGCACCCAGCTGCCATCGTAGGATAGACAGGTGATGTGGAGGTGGGCTATTCTAAAGCTTGCTTCTCTAACTCTTAGGTTGCAAACTTGGGAATTGAGAATCAGATGCGGCATAAAGCATATTCCAAAGCTAGCTGAAATATTAAGAAGAATCCATGAGATTTTTTTCATTTTGAAAAACAATCTTTACAACCAGCCATGTGTATGCTCACTATAACTCTCAAAACAGTAGGTGACATAGTTAGTTGCATTTGTTTCATTACCCTTTGGCCTTTGTAGTACTTTTATAGGTAGCTTATGCCACCCTTTCCACAGATATTCTGACAGCAAATATTTTTAAAAGGCCAATGGAAGGGATAAGAAAGTGGAGGGATATTTTATACTTTATGACATAAACTTTTTAAAACTGAGAAACTGAAAAATTACAGTATACAAATTATAATTCTTTATAATTCTGTATGATCCAACTATGTTTAGAAAAAGAGGGCTATCTAATTTTAGTCACTAGTAACAGACCAGCCACTTTTTATCTACTGAAAATATGAATTCTTTATTTAACCTCTAAGTAGTTCAGGAAAAAGCAGAATATGAAGACTAGTAGCTGAAAACAAAAGATGCTTTGTAGTAAGAAACATATCTAACTGGTACTGATAAATAAGGCAAGTGGAAATTCATTTGAGGGTTTGACCTCTGTTAGCCTGTGTTAGTAGCTCTATTTGACCTACTATTTAGCTAGTACAGATAGAAAAATTGCTGAGTCAGAACAGGCTTCTGTGTGAACTCTACACATCTAAAATAATAATTTTAAAAGTGCTATGCCATACTCCAAGCAATATTTTTAAATAATTGAAGCTCATCAGGGATCTGCAAAGATACAATTGCAAGTTTTAACATGCTCTAAAGGGTTATTAACTTTCTCTTAAATACAGAAAAAATATTAGCATGAAAAAAATATTTTTAAGGAAGATAGTTATGTAAATTAATAACTCCTATATTTAAATTAAATATCTAGAGATTGAGGTTGTCTCTGTGTGTGTGTTTTATCTTTTACACTGAGATGAAAACATGGGTGGTTTCTGCATATTTTTCAAAGGGGTTAAAAGCAATTTGTATTTTATACATCAATGTTCCACTTTAATCTATGTAAGATTAAGAAAAATGTCACACCTAGTTAGAGACATAATGAATGAACAGCTGTGTAATAAAGCATGTATATTGTGGGAAATGAGCTACATGGGTCATGTAAAAAGCTATTTTGTCCACATAACAAGGAGTCACATCTGCAATGTCATTATTTTAATTCATTGGAGTAAAGCTGTTCAGACTCATATCTCAGGCAATCAGCAGCCTTGCTTGGTCCTCTTGAAGTACAAACTTCTATAAGCTTCTTAGTGAAGTTCAAAATAGTGGAAATACAGCAGTTTCTATGACGTTTTAGCAATTTCTCTGTAATATCTAAAAATGTAAGAATACAGAAAGAATTTCAACTCTTGGTGAAAATACATAGCTGGAATACGCTGTTGGGTAAGTGCTATGTAAACCTATCATAAGAAACAATTATTTTCTCATACCTCATTGGTCATAAATATGCCATTTGGCTAAAACCAATTTTTACATGTAAATGTTTTTCATCAAATTTTGCATACACTCACAACAAAATGTGATTTTTGTCATTTTACTCAGATAGCATTATTAATGACAAAGCTTATTAGCAAAATAATAAGTGAGCTGAGTCAGAATTACACTCAGAAATTGCTAGTTGTGTATTTCTCATTTGTAACATTGGAGCTGTTTGATTCAACCCAAGTATTCTTCATGGAATTATCTCAAAAATTCTATATTCAGAAATTTAACATTTCAGAGCAAATATGTAGCTCTGATATAATTCACTTTTTACTTCACTTTTTACTTCTGTGACCCTTGCTTAAGGGTCTATATATATATACATAGATGTATAAATACAAACATAGATGCATGCACACACATGTGTATATATACATTTCTTTTTTTATATATAGCTTTTGACTAGAAAAAAAGAGAGGGTTGTTAAGAGAATATACAAAGTCTTCAGCAAAATTCCTCTATTATTCTCTTTATTTTCTGCCAACACACTTCTCCTTTCTTCTCTCCAGGTATGGTCTTTTATGTATGTCTGGTTTATGCCTTTTTATTTTTGTGTATTATGGTTACAGTATGTAAAACTTCTTCATGTACATAGGCTTAAGAATGGCAGTAAGATATCTCTATTCCATATTTTTGGTCAATTTTTAAACCTGAAGATCACAATTCAATATACTCTGGATTTTATCAAGATTAACATAGCTGTACTGAATTTCATTCTCATTTAAGAGTGGTGATTATGTAAATTACAACAAAATGTGAGTTTATAAAGTAAACTGATTTAATTTCTTTTCTACACTGAGCTGACATTTCTAAACTGTGCTGACGACTAACATACAAGCATGTGTTTTATAGATAACAAGGTAGCAAGGCAATATTCACAGATGAACATACACAGAGCTTATGGTTTTATTCCTCGAGCATCATTATTTGTACCTAGGTTTGATGCAGTTTCTCTGTGGCTCTCATTCTGGTTAGGCTAAAATCTTGAAGTGGTCAGTTGTGCTATTTGATGCTAGAGGAGGCAAGTGGGGTTCCTTAATACTTTGCTGCCATCGTGTGGCTGGTGAGATAAATAAAACGATGGGGAGGAAAATCAGCCATCGAAATAACAGGCCTCGACAGCCTCTCTGGAAGACAGGACTGCATCCCAAATGATGGGATAACTTACCAAATAACTTACCAATGAGCTGACTCACTGGACAGCAAGACTGAACTGTTTTTTAGAACCGTGACATTTAGTCACTGCCATTTTCTGAAAATATCCACAACAAATGTTATGGATCACTTCTCTCTTTCAGCTTCTCTAAGACACCAGTATTTAAACTGTGCCTGCTCCAGGCAGCGTTTATCACCCCTTCAACTAGCAAAAGCATCTGACTTGCACTCAGTACCTTTCCGTGTAAAGCCCCCCCCAAAAAAGTTCTACAATGCCCACAGTAGTAATGACTATGATCAAAACCAGCTGTTCTCAGAAATACTGGGGTTTAGAGTCATAGCAGCATTTATCCTGATGAACCTAGGGTCAATTAAAAATTAATAAAGCAAAATAAACTATGGCGCTGAGCCTTACTCAGTGTTAGTAATACCAACTGTGGTCTGCCTCATAATATAGTAGAAGTGAATGAACCCCACTTAATTTTCAGTGCCTATAACTACTCTGGCCAGAATTTCCTCTGTGAGCATTGATGATCCCATTACTTATCTTTTTTTTTTAAAAAAAAAGGTCTAAAAATTTAAAAAGTATGCTTTAACTGAAGTTCATTTCTGTGGCAGTGCCTGGTGGCAAATGAGTCTCTAGAAAGTTGGAGGGAGATGCCCAAAACCTGGAGGATACTTCAGATACTTTGATGTTGACAGAAGGAAAATTATCTGGAGAAGGTATGAGAAAGCTAGACTGTATGGAAAGAGTTCATCTGTTAATTGCAGTTACAATACTACTGCTATTTCTTAAGAAAGATCTAGTCTTGTAGTTGGAATCCTTTTCTAAAATTGTTATGTAGCTTGTGGTATATGACATAGCATGCTCAGTACTCGCTTAACAACCTACAAGGCCACTAGCAAGGGATGGTTGTATTTTAGCCTTCTGCATCCATGCACGTTTATCAGAAAATGAGGAATTCCATATGCCAAATTCTGGAAAGTATTACTTGGCTCCCTGATAGATTCTTTTGGCAGACCTAGTGGCAGTTTTATGGTTGCTACTGGGTCTGCTCTTTGGTGAGGCTTGTGTCAGAGATGACTTTGTTCTTGAACACAATTTTGGTCTTAGCATGGAAGTATTTCACTAGATTTTGTCTGGTTTAAGTATTAATTTATTGTATACTTTTTTATTGTATACAGATAAGAGATATACCTTCAGATTGAATACTTCACAAGTACTCAGTTTCATAAAAATAACAAACTTTACAATCTTCAGTATTTCCTCCCTCCTTACCACAGATGGAAACCAAGATGGAAAAATTTAATCCAGTACACAAACACATTTTTATTAGGAACAAAATAATTGCTATTTATTCGTAGCTTCTTTTTAGAAAATATTCTGATGTAAACCTATTTCATATTACTTAATTATACAGTCAACAGCTAGTAACATCTTTATTAAAAAATAATATTTTCTTGAATCTCCAAACTCCTACTAGTTCTCCCCAAAAGGTTTTAAAAGGCCAAAACCCTAACTGCAAAATAGAGTTTTGACTTGGGGAAAAAAAAGAGCGCCCCAAAGCAAAGACTATTTTTTTAATGATTTTGCTCTAAAAGAACTCAATTTTTATGGTGAGACACAAGTTTAAAGCCCTGGAATGCAGAAATGTAAAACCTCTGTGATAATGCTTCTCAGTCTGCATGCACGCACATGGAGACCACGGTTGAAGTACGTGGTTCCCAATACCTATTCACAAATCAAGAAAACTCCAGGAAAATAGAATAACTGTATTGAAAATACATTGTTTCTCTAAATCTTATAAGAGAATCTTTTCCCTGCCCGTCAACTCTAAAATGAGGGGGGGAAAATGGCATCTATGGCAAACATCAAACAATCACAAGCACAACCAGCTCTGGGTCAGACCCACAATGGGTAACTGAAATGTATAACATCATTAACCTTCACTAAAGACAACAAAAGCAATGAGCCCTGGTTTCAAATAAATAAATAAATAAATAAATAAATAGCACATTAATCTCTAAAAAATGCCCAAGTTGTTTTGCTTTCCAAAGAAGGACTATGTGTTACACATAAGGTCTGATGTAGCCAATCCATGTTAATTTAAGAGAAGTTAAAAAAGGAGATATGTAAGACATGTTTATCATTCTAATGAAGAAGAATTGGACAAATTGTTTAGAAAATAATTTGATAGAATATCAGCTTTTCTGTGCTCAAGTTTTTATGCTCACCCTGCAAGCTGGCTAAGATTTCCTAATAACTAAGAGTGAAACAATTAGGAGTAAAAAAAAAAAATCAAACAAAAAAAACCCCCTACATTTGTAATCTTTTTCAAATTTTTCAGATTCTTATAAACTTGACATTCAAAATTTCAGAAGTTTTAAACACAGATCAAAATGGATGTTTTCATTCTTACAGCATTTACTATTGGAAATACTGCCATTTTTACAGAAGATGTGCATTTTTCATGCATATTTCTACCATTAAAGTAAAAAGTCATTTACTAGAATATTTGAAGAATGTTTACAGAGAGTATGAATGCTGAATGTTGTTAGAGAAAATTCACTGATCATGTGAATAAAAATTTGGGAGAAAAAGTTATGTTGAGCTTTAATAGTGAAAATATGAGTCTCCTTCTTTTGATCAGCTCAACTTTTTTTTAACACTATTGTCTTTACAAGTGTACCAAATTATGTTATGTTTCTTACTATATACTTTAAAACCCTTGTAAATTTCAGTGTATTCTCCTCTACCTACAATTTTCTACTGTAATTCTTAAATCTATTTGTGAGTTCATGAGCCAATTCTTTAGCAGACAAAATCCAATCTCTCCAATGCTGCAGTTGTTTACTATTTTCCATTTTCTCCAAGCCCTTTTTCGCTTTGGTTTCTTCTTCTTTGCAACACCTATTTTCTTACCTGAAGAGAACTGGGGTTAGCTATTTTTCATCATGAATGTTTTCCACATTCCTCCTTCAAACCTTGGAATAGGAAGGGAATCGTGCTGTATGCACCAGATATATTGGCATAGAGAAACAGCCTATGTCAGCTGTCAGTAGTCCATCTCAACCCATTGTCTCTGTCTGTTGTCGTTCCCTATTTCTCTCTGCATAAACTTGATCGGTGTCACAGAGAGGATGAACAATTACTCTGTCTATTAATTGCTTCTCTGACTTCTCAAATGAGTCAATAGCCACCCCACAGCTTGTGAAAAAGTCATCAGTGCGTGGCAATCAATACCACAGACAGATTAACAAAAAAGGTAAAACACATGGGTCAAAGTCTCTAATGCCTATGTTCATTAAAGAAGCAGTTTTCACTTCACATCTATGCTTGAAACCAATGGGAAATGTATTTCTAGAAGAAATTTCTTCCTCTCAGAGAAAAGTTACTTGCTTCAGGATTGCTTGCCTTCAGGAAAAGACCTATAACTCTGTGTTAGTGTCCCTAGTGATTTTTTTTTCTTGTTTTCCCTTGTTAAAAAACCCAAAGCCTTAATTCATTACGCTGTCATTTATCTTAGGACCTCTGCTAGTAAGACTGTTATTAGGTATAGTCACTGAGGAAAACGTGGTTTCCACCCTCAGCTCCTACCTCGTTTCAGAAAGCTAGTGAGATTCATTGGACCATTTTCCAGGAAGTAGCATGATAGCTTTTCTCAGTAAGTGGTATTCACATCTGGAAATGTGCGGATATTATCCATGTTGGTTAGGACAGAGATAAATTCCTTTACATTTTGCAAGGAAACAACTATTTTCCAATGCCAGGTTGAATTCTGGCTTTATTGTGCACAACCAAAATGCCTTGCAAGAAGTTAAAAAATGTAATTTCATTTGATACAGTGCCAGACTTCTGTAAGTCCTCATAGAGTCATTGAAATTCATGATAAATGTCTGTAGTAACAGCAAGTATAGAACAAATTCCATTACTTTGTACAGAGAGGATGTCTGAATTTCTCCCTTGCCCTCAAACTATTTTTGCTTAATGTTTAAAAGGATTTACTCTTCTGATCATTAGTAAGTTCATAATTTTTTTAAATACCCATCATATTCAATGAAACACTGTACTGTCAAAATAAAAATCCTTCCAAAATATCAACCTTTTGTTTAAATGTGATCTCTATATATACCTGTCTTTCCTGAAAGACTCATTTTGCGCTAAAACTAAACTTTGCATGTCCCAATAATGTACTACTATAGCCCAGTATTATATATATATAAAAAAAAGGTACATATACATGTGAGGATATTAATTTTTGTTATTCAGTGCAGACTATTACAGCTTCTCCTGCTGTTTGGTACAGCCCAGAATATCACAGGTGCTAACAGCAAAAATCTCAATTTAAAAAAGTAGCAAGACTGCAGCTGTAGGATCAAACCTGAGTATTTATATCCTCTAATTTTAATAACTACTGTCCTCTAGGGTACTTCTAGGCCACCTACAAACATTACTGAGGTTAGCTTTTTCATAATTTTAAGAACTACTTCATCAACTGAACTTCGTATTAAGTTTATGTCTCTTATATTTTAGAAACTATTTAATGTTTATCATAGAAATCCCCCAATCTACCAATCTCCTGTCAACTTTATTATTATTGTTATACTTTTCCGTACTAGATCATAAAAGAGGACAAAACCTTTCTTTCTATAAACAGACTTTAAAAAAAAAAAACTTCTACGTGTTATTGATAATTACTCTTGTTGCCTCTCTTGAATCATAGAATCATAGAATCATAGATTCATTAAGGTTGGAAGAGACCTCTAAGATCATCGAGTCCAACCGTCAACCCAACACCACCATGCCCACTAAACCGTGTCTCTAAGTGCCACATCTACACGTCTTTTAAATACCTCCAGGGATGGTGACTCAACCACTTCCCTGG
>NW_008825560.1:787437-792724 GCF_000699105.1 Pygoscelis adeliae | reverse complement strand
GCATCCAATAATGGATGGAGATTCTCCTTGGCTCTCTTCTTGTCATTAATATATTTTTAAAAACATTTCTTGTTGTCTTTAACGACAGCGGCCAGGTTGCGTTCTAGCTGGGCTTTTGCCTTTCTCATTTCCTCTCTGCATGACCTAACAAGATCTTGCATGTGTTACGCATGAAAGACATAGTGATCATAGTGATCATCATAGTGAAAATAACAGTATGGATCTCTTAAATATCATACAGAAAAGCAGTGCTGGCCCTCAGTGCAGAGACTAACACAAAAGACAATGACTTTTGAATGGAAATCAGTTCTAGCACAATTGATCTTACCTGTTTATGTATTCACCAGTGCCATACTTGCAAAACCACAAATTTGTTCCATGTGCCTTCCAGCCTAGTATCCCGGAAAATCTATGATCGAGGTCAGATGATGGGAAACCAGTCAGTGATATTGCCAGACTTGCTGCCATTGAAGAGGAAAGGGAACCACATCTACAGCAATTGGCTGTTCCTGTGCTAAAACAATAAACCGGGGTGTAAAGTTAGTGTAGCTAAATGCACCTTCATAGAGAACAGGAACAGGGTGGATTGCAAGAGCTACAGGTACAACTTGCCCCTGTGTGAGGCTGTAAATCCCAGACTGCAGGAATTCACAGGAGCCAGAGATTTGAACAGGGGCAAGATTCTGACATGAGATAACTGCAAGTATTTTGCTTCCATAATGCATAGGATCTCAGCTGGTGCTTATCTCCTAAACTTGAAGGAAGAAGAGCAATATATCAATGATATGGTGATCTACCAAAATGTAACTGAGCCAGGGCTCTTGTAAGCTAGTGTTTTTGGAACTAGAGTGAAGCTTGTGAACCTACTGACTTGACAATTACAAATTCTTCAATTCTAACATTTGGTACACTCCGTGCCTTGTCCCTATGTCCCTGTCCCATCATCCTTTCTTTAGAGCTTAGAACCGTGCCTTCATCTTCTTTTCACCTCCAACACTGCCTTCTTGAAAAGAGAGTAATGCCAGCTTAAACACAAGTGATGAAAACAAAGTTGCATTAACATTTTAACAGAGCCCCACACCAGATACAATTCATCTTTCTTGGCATCATTATAGCTTAATATTATTAAAGGAAATTGATTCTTTGCTTGGAAATACCAAGTATTTCTATTTAACATGACAGGTGGAAAAGTAGTAATTTTGAAGTTTTTCCTCATACTTTGTGTACCTAATTTGTAATCAATAATATTTTACATTTCACATTCTCTTCACCAGGTTGTCTGGATTACCCTTAATATGGTTAACACATCAGTATCTCCAGCTTATTTTTCTGTCCACTACTTTAATTACATGATTAATTCTCAACCTTTTGAGTTTCACAGCATTACACAGCTCATCTTTTTGCCTTCAAATGAGAAAATGCTTAACTACATATCATTTCAAACACACCAGTTAGGCCATCAACCATAATCTTTTGCACATTCCCACCATAACAATCAACAACAAAGAAACACACAGAACATTGACAGGGATACCAAATGCAAATAGAAAGGCAAGCCAGCTTTGTTCAAGACAAAATAAACTTCTTCAGAAGTGGATAGCTGAAAGCTGACAGCAGAAAGTGACCAAGACTGTCCGACAGAATATTAAACCTGGAGACTTAACAGAGAGTGTGAAGGTAATGGCTATGGGTATGGAGGCAGAGAAGGAAATATATGCATAGCCAATGCAGAAAGCACACGATAGACAGTAAACCTGCTACATGGCAAGAGATAAAGGAAATAATATCTTCAGAGAAGGTCCTTATATTAATAGGTTACCGAGACAGTCATGAAACCAGTATTTTGGTCATCATTTCTATTTGAAAATAATAAAAATGAGGCTCTGTCTGAGATAGAAGAAATAAATGTTATTATTATCATTAGAGAAAAACAAAAATAAGTGGGTATTATAGAGCTGTTAGTACCATATCTGATAAATTATTAAAAAAAAAACAAAACAGACAAATCAAGAACTATCAAACAGGAAAGATTAAAGGGAGCCATTTGAACTAATCAATGAAGTCAGTGTTGTCTCTCCATAATCAAGTTGCATTGAGAGAAAGGGACAGAATATACTTTAAAAATACATTTCCTCTACCAACCAAATCTCAGGAAGAATGTGACAGAAACAGAAATGCTCAGAGAATGATTGTAAGGAAGGAAAGCCTTCTACATAATTGATGATTAGAAATATTTCGTTAAGAATAATCAGGGTTTCATCATGACATCCAGCAAGAAATAAACAGGAACATGTGCTTAGCCTGTAGTAAAGCAACAACAAGGAGGCACCATGCAATTTAGAAATAAACAAGTCATTTCTGTGCACAAGATATAATTAGACTGCTGATATTCATATTTCTACAGGATGAGGAAATCTAATTGCACAGCTCTCACCCTTCTGTCTATAAACTAAATTCCCAAGATTAGGAAGAAAGGCACACCATAAACATTGCTTTCTATTCTTTCTTCTACTATCTGCTAAAACCATTTTTTGTGAAAATTAAGATACAGTCATTGAATTTTTCACATTGACTCATTTCCTACACTCTATCTTTATTGTGATTTAACATAACTAAAGTTGAGTAAGAAAATACCTATGTTCATAACTGACAAAACCATTTACTGCAATTTATTTCTAATCATTCTTTGTTAATGGGAACTCATGCTAACTGTTAATTTACATAATCTGGTTTATAGTACAATTTTTATCTACACAAGGTACAACTTTTTTTTTTCCCTTTCTCTGAATTACTTGGTATTCATTATTACAAGTCAAGAGAAGGACTTACTAACTGCTGCAAATCTGTTATTTGAGGTTCTTTCTTGAATATTTCATTTTTTTCAGCTATTAATTCAACTCCCATCAGTGATTAATTCCATTACTTTAGAAAAAATGCATTTGTTTTCAAATAAAGGGGTTATGAAAAATTGTTAAATTTCTGCTTTTTCTCCAAATGAACTAATAGCATTGAGATATTAGGCTTACCTTTTGATCCATCCTTTTTTGGTTTTTTTTTTTTTAGTTTGTTTTCTTAACTAGAAGAATGTGCCAACCAATTATAGGCAAATAACCTATATGAATGCATATGCTTAAGTGCATAAAACTGTTGTTATTTTGAGAGATGGTTTAGGATTCAGATGTAACACTGATATTTTCTGAGGTTTTCTAGAAGCACTCATCCAGTTGAATGTGAAGTAATTGAAACCACATTTTAAAAAATGCTGTTCTCATCACAGTATACTCTGGTGGACACTGTACAAATATAAGGTAAGGAATGGTTTAGCCTTAACAGCTTTGGTTATAAATGGAGAAGACATGCTTCTTCTCTGAAATAGTAATTATTGTTATTTTATTATTTTAATAATAAAATTTATTAGTAAATTAGTAAAAAATTATCAATAAAAATTACTAATTTCACAGGCTTTCGGTTTTACTCTTTGAGCGCTAAGAGGTAAGCTGGATACAACTGTTTAAACTAAGAAGAGTAAATTCCAGAGCAGAGATGCAGCCTGCGGAAGACCCACGCTGGAACAGATTTTCCTGAGAGGAACTGCAGCCTGTGGAAGGACCCATACCATAGCAGAGCAAAGGGGTGAAGAGAAAGGGTGGCAGAGAGCAATCATTATGATCTGACTGCAACCCCCAATTTCCCCATCCCCCTGCCCTGCTTGGAGAGGAGGTAGAGGAGTTGGGAACAAATGAGTGAATCTGAGTCAGGCAAAAGGGCAAGGAAAGGTGTTATTTAAATGTCTTTTTTTTCCCCACTACCTGAAAAATATTTATTTTAATTGGCAAACAATTAAGTTAATTTTCCCCAAGTTGATTCTGTTTTGTCCACACCAGTAACTGGTAAGCAATTCCCTGGTCTTTATCTTGACGTACAAGCTTTCTCATTCCTGCCTTCCCATTTCCTCTCCCTGTTCCCTTGTGGGTGAGTGGAGGACTCAGCAAGCAGCTGGGTGGGAGTTTGGTTGTTTGCTGAGGCTAACCCACCACAGCTAGCAATAAATTTCCCATCTGACTTTGAAAGTTTGTGCAAAGTTGTTCCCTGCAAATGTCCATTCGCTTATGTCTGTCACTCATAGCAAAACGACCTCTGTTTTCTTCACTGGATTTTCCAAAGCAGAAGGTGACTTAGGTGGGTAAGAATTTAATATTTTAATATTTTCAAAAAAACATTTTGAAAGAGTTGCTGTGGGTGTAGAATTATGACTGTTGCTTGTATGCAGATTAAACTTGTAAGAGTTATTGTTGGCATATCCCAACAAGTACAAAATTAAATGTGGAAGCAATAAAAAAAGGGGGGGGGGGGGTTAAGTGGCTATATCTTAATCTAAATTTACTCTATGCAAAAAAAAGATACTTTAATGAATTTTAATTTTTTTTTTTAACTTTCTGATACTGTTTCAGGACAAATTTTAAGGAATGGCCTCTATTTTTATTAACATGTACATGATGCACAAATAAGCTTGCTTGTACAAGACCTTGAAATGTTAACTTCAACTTTGGCTACTTAAAACTCATTTTGAATTAATATGTCAGAAAATACTGGAAATTTATCTGATTCTTTCAGCTCTATAAATTCTAAGTTAGGTGGATGGTGGTCTTAGTTATAACTCCATTTAACAGGTGGGGGCTTGTGCCATGATGACTAAGTAGAAGTTGTTGGATGGGTCAGTGCTTGATCATGATTTTATGGAGTTTGTTTTAAAAGAATATAGTAATTTTACCCTCAAAAATAAACTGGACTAGAACTTAAAATGAAATATCTCAGTTAAAAACAGATAGAAATAGCATCAGTTTTTCTTATCAGAGAGCATATCTCAGCACAGTATTCCAGAACAAGCCTCAGAAACCCAAACTCAACTACTGTCCAACTTTACCCCATTTAGCTGCAGAAACAATTTCTCCACTTGAACTTAAATCATAATATAGCACCAGTCCTTCCTTAGTACTCCTCAATCAAGAGGGGCAGTCCTAGTCAATTTTGCATGTTTAAAATATTATTTCCCAGCAGGAACATTAGACTTGTCATGAGAGCCATGCTATATACAAATGGTTTTCCATCTCTCAAATTGGATTATTTGACCTATTCCATCAAGATTTTTGAGATAACTTATTTTTGTCAGAGTTAGTCCATTCCCAGAGAACCTGTGTTGAGAATTACAGTGACTGTTTTGTGTATATAGTTTTGTAAAAATCCTTATTTTTTTCAGCGAGATTTCAGGAGAATCAAATGAAAATTC
>NW_008825560.1:729611-787400 GCF_000699105.1 Pygoscelis adeliae | reverse complement strand
CAAGATATTCAGGTTTTATAGTCTGAAGAATGACTTCTTTAAATATCAGAACAAGGTAGAACCTCTGTAGGCTTTACAAGTAGTCCATCATCTCATAGAGTCTTGAAAAGCTCTAGTCATCGCTGGGACATCTGCTCATCGCTGTGTACCCCAGGACATGCAAAGTAACAGCTGCTTTGTTACTGCATGTGACATCGGGTACAATGCAATACATAGCATAGAATATTTTACCCAGTGGAATCCATCTCACTTGACCACAAGTCACAATATCTGATTGGTGCTCTAGACTTCTCTGGAGAAGAATCGCCAAACTAAAACATCAGGTCCTTTCATTTTCAACCACTGCTCCATTAAGTAGTGCTGTCTGGTAGCTAAAAGAGCTGGCTGGTGTGATATTAAACCATTTTATGCATTCATGGCTGGTTTTAACTGATTTAAAAGTGTTTTTAACTGATTTAAAAGTATGTTAGCATATTACATAATTTCCGACAAAGAAGTTGTTCCATCTGTACAGATTCTCCCAATGAAATTCCACAGAAGCAGGGCTAGATCATTTTGTATAACAGTAAGTCTTTTCCTCTGAGTAGCAAAATGTGTTTTTAATTTCTTAAATACATAAGAAGAGGAGTCAAGATCATCCATGAAATAATAAGATACAATTGTTAGCAATGATGGAGAATAAACACCATAATGATTAATCAAGACAGATGGTCAAATTCAACCTTCACAATTCATACATTAGGATGCATAGCGTAAGACTAAATTCACACAATTACTGGAAGCCTTTGGCTGGGTTTATTGAACAACATTAACAGAAATAGTGTTCAAATAAGTTTAACTAGCAAACCTATTTATAGTAGTGTTATTTTCCCTGTGTCTCTCATAATATCTACAACACTTGAAGGTCAATATAAAAGAAAGCATTTCATTTAAAGATCTTAAAAGTGACAGCCCTAATCTAGGAAAGAACATGGACTAGTCAAGATGAGAAAATAAGAGACAAAGCAACAAAGACTAAAAGACCGATGAAACAAAATCAGACAGGTAAGATAGACTGCAGTCTATATTGTCTATTGGAAGACTAATTGAAAGCCATTGTTATAGAGAAGAGGCTATATTATGTATTATTCCTAAAACTGGAAGGCAACTTGAAGAAAGGTCTGGGGTCATTTGCAGACGGGGGGGGCATGAAAATGCTGAAGTAACAGATCTGAAAGTGGTCTCAAGGAATAAAAGCTAGGAATAAAGAAGAAGCAAGGAGTCAACATTCACTTTTTTCTACAGGGCCCTCCTGTGTTTCGTCTCATGATGCCATTTGGACAGTTGTTTATGTCCCTTAGATTTCAGGAGTGCAAATCCTGACTGTGTAGATTTCTTTTATCTAAAGGTCTACAATTTCCAGAAATGCCCATCTGTACAAGCCTAGAAGAGCACAGGGGCACAATGGCAGGCAGGGACCCAAATCAATGACTCTCGAGGAAGGAACACCCTGTCTGGGCCCCTCCCAGAGCTGTCCCAGCACAGCCTCAGCCCCAGGGTCAAGTGTGAAAACCATCACAATGAGTCATCCAAGCAGATCTCTGGATTACCTTTTGGAATAAGGGTTGCTGCCTAGGGATGGGACACATTATAAGGATGCAGAGGGAAAGCAGTTTGGGATCGCACAAGATTTATTATAGGATGCTTAGGGGAAGAACCAAAGGTGGGACAAGGGAGGGGCTTAAGTGATGTGGAAGAGGAACAAGAGTGGGCAAATAGAGGGGTAAGGTAGTATAAAGGGCTGGTCATGTGTAAATAGTGGCCTGGTCTGTATGCTTGTCTGGCCAAGCCCTGTGTCTGATCACTGCAGCCTGTCCTATCTTCTTATTAAATTCCTTTCTTACTCTTTCCTGGGTGAGGGGCTCTCTATACTGTGTGTATATGTGTGTATGGCGGTATGAGTGCAGCCACTGGAGTCAGACCATGGGCTGGAAGGCCCATGTATTCATGGTGCCAGTGCCTCAAGCACGTGTGGGTGTGTGAGTGACCACCAGCAATGATCAAGACAGATTAGCTGGTAAATAGGTGAAGTAGCCTGGGAGCAAGGGGGTGAGTTGGTCTGTAAGGGCCCTCTCTGTGCGTGAGAGTGTCTGTCTCTAAGAGCACAGGGGGTCAGCCAGAGAGGCGAGCCGGATGAGGTCATTGGTGCTGTGTTAATGTGACTGCCTGTCTCCAATCTGTATGGCCAGCCATGTATATATGTATATATGTAGCATGTATGTGTGCTCTCTGTGTGTGCACCTTCTGAGAATGCATCTTCAGCCTTGCTACAGGACCTGGGAACATGGAGCACCAGCTGCCTCGCCTCTCTTGGGCTGTTGGATCCAACAGGATATATTTTTCACTAACAAAAATAACTTGTAGTATGTAAACTTAGGAGCAGGAAAAGTGTATTGGTGCTCCAGTGATACCCACCCAAAAATAAACAAACAAATAAATTCAAAGCCTACAAAAAATGGTTTTTTGAATCATAAAGCAAAAAATGCTGAAGTGGAAACACTGCAAGAACTTGGTCAAAGACAATAACTCATTGCTATTTAAAAAAAAAATATTTCTTTGAAAAGTGCTCACTTCCCTGCAGAACATTCAAAATATAGAAAGCAAAATAAGGTTGTATGATTTCAGGTCCAAATCTAAGAAATAATAGATTGCCTTGGAACATAAACAAACGTCTGCCTGGCTTCCCTTTGTTGCCTCATTTCAATCACCTAAGAATCATCATTTCTATCAAAATGTTGACCAGTTTGTAGCAAGTAACTCTCACATAAACACAAAGTACTAAATAGTCTGAAAAATATAAGTAAGCATAATGACAGGCTTTTAGACATACTATTTAAGGATACAGGGCCACAACTGAGTTTCAGTACCTGGGTAACTTGTTATGTTTTCAAAACTCAATCAAATTCAGTAATGGCACCTGCAAAAGATAACAGTTGAAGTTCTTGATGTATAAAATTGAGTACAATGTAAGATTCTGGTATAGCTTGAAACTTCAGAAAAAGTGAATACAAGCAAGATTGTTTGTATCAATATTCACATATGGAAAATAGATTTCTTTGAAAAAAATAAATGAGCTCTTAAGAAATGCAAAAGCAATCATTCTATCATGAGAACACTATTTTCTATCATTAAACCTCTAAATGATGAAGTAGACACAAAAAAAAGCTCACAGGAAGTCAAAAACTGTGAGCCCAGTAAAGATCAATTTAATTTTACCACAGAATTTGGTTGATGGTTTAAAAAAGTGGTAATAGTCTACTTAAAAGTCTACCAAAAAAACTCAATTAAAAGGAAAGCAGCAACTCATAAGAGGCAGACTGATTTAAGGTAACGTTTATATTATTTGTTTATGTTATTTCAAGTTAAATATATTTAAGTTATTAAAAACAGATTTGGAAACAAAGAGAGTTCAAAGGACAGCCATAAAAATGATCCAGAGATTGGAAGCACACATGACAATGAGAAGCTGCAGATTTCAGCTCAAAACAAAAGGCAGAAGGGAGATTTCATTTTTGTGCATACATATTTAAAGGCAAATAATTTTAAAGGGGAGAATGCTTTAACTTTGCTGAACGTGACATAAAAAACCCTGCTTGGCAGAGTTAGCATAATAACAGTACAAGAAATTTCAACTTTGAATAAAGAAGTGATTCTTGTCAAGGAGGCTGATGAAATGTTGGAACAACTGTGTGGGTAAGGTGGTGAATCTATCATCTAGCAGGGTACACTTCTGGTGAAAATGATTACTTTTCTAAACTATATCATGTGACCCACACTACTGGAAGGATCTCTATTCCACTGTCTATGGTGGTAATCCCAAGTGAAAATCAGTGGATTAAGATCACTTCTTTTCTGCATATTAACAACTTGTGCCACATAATAAAAACTACATGCTTTGTGGTTTTAATGTATCACCTTGGCAATATTCCATTTTCTTGAAGAATACTTTGGCTTCTCTTCTGTATTTTTGTTTTTCTGAGCATATCAACAGCATACTAAAAGGGACTCAGTTATTGTCTCAAAGGGTGCAGCAAACCCCACCGTGCTTCAAACCAATGTTTCTTGCTCATGCAGTCAGAGGAACTGAGGTTAGAAAGGAAGTCTCCTACTGCTTAGAGTTACAATTCCCTGTGGAAAGTAAAAATGTACAACCTCATAATTCTTTGTTTCTTTATTTTTCAACTATTTTAGCTGAGCTTTGTAGCTATTTCTCCTGAGCACTTGCATGACAGGGCAAACCCACACTATCTGGATTTCTAGGAACCTGCAACTTCATGGCAGTTGAGAATAACTCCAGTATTTTATTGTTCCACTGGCTTAAAAAAAAGGAATAATAATGTACCAATGAAAGAAAAAATAACAGAAATTGTAATATCTGTCCTAATTATTGAATCATAGAAACGTAGAATCATTTAGGTTGGAAAAGACCTTTAAGATCATCAAGTCCAACTGTTAATCTAACACTGCCAAATCTACCACTAAACCATGTCCCTAAGTGCCACACCTACACATCTTTTAAATACCTCCAGGCATGGTGACTCAACTTTTTATTTGTTGGGTGAGAAATCCTTAATCCATAATAAAATTTAAAGCTGCTTTAATAACTTTTAATAATCTTTCAGAATACACATAAATTACTATAAATGGTGAGCATCTTGAGTAACATAAATGATAGTTGGCCAGCCATAAAATTAAAAAAAATAAATTAAAAAACCAAAAAAAACCACAAACACAACTTATTCTTACCTTACTTCTACTTTCTGTGTCCCTCTCCCTCAATCTGTTTTCACAGCAACAGTTCTTTAACCAAAATATTTTGTAAAAGCCAGAGACTCCTTAGAGAGCAATCATTCTTCAAACTCAACTGAGTTGCCACAGAGCAACAGGACTCAGTTGTGTTCAGTTGCTACATGCTGCTTCTTCAGTCTTCCTGCCTCTCTCATTGTCCTGTGGGTCACATCGCAAGCCTGTATGAGACAATATCCTCTGACTGGTCCTCCTCTCATGCCAATGGGAAAGCCTGAAATTATGCACAACTCTGTTGGCTGCACTGGTTTGGCTCTCAAGGACTCAAATTGAATGCCAGTGAAATAACAGCCACGTGCAAGTCCAGTTACACACACCTACTGATGGCCATTGCTTGTCAAGAAAATTATTGCAACAGGATTATTACTCACATGATACTGAAAATAAAAGTACAAATAACACCACTTATTTAAGAAACCTGGTTTTGACAAAATGTTTCCCTAGTGCTGAAATGAAGATTGTTTACAGTTATGAGACTGAACTAAAAATGTTCCAGTTATACAGTCTGGAATTGTGTCACAGTCAATGTATACAAATACAACTATAATATTCCACTTATACCTTATATTACTGTTATTAGCTGAACTGCTGCATGAGATAGAAAGAATATAGTTTGACTGTTTTCAGTCCCCATCTGCATTTTCAAGACTATCTGCTTTTTTTTAAATAATATATAAATACAATAGTTTTGATGAAGAAAATTTCCATAGGATTTAACTATTGTTTTTATAGTAACTTTTCATGACACACATGACTATAACTCATATGTTCATAATGAATAACAACAAAGGTTGTCCCTATATCACCTTTATTTTTCCAGATGGACATAGCTTCAGACAGTAAAACTAACATTTAAGATACCCTGTTCCCACTGATAAATTACATGATATAGATGATAACTATTCTGAGAAGAAAAATAAATTATAATATTAAATAAATATTCTGTTCTCAGATTTGTTATTCCCTTCTGTTAGTTTCCATCCTGAAAAAAGTCACCATTTGGTATGAACTAGAGTTTGTTTCAAAAGTATGTAATATCAAACTTTAATTGCTAAAACGGTGCTAAATTTCATGTATTAATCTTTAATCCAATTCTTTTTCATAATCATCTCAAAATGTGATCTGAAAAATTAAAATCAAATCCAATTTGAGGAATCTATTTATAGCCATAAAAGCTAAGAATTGTTCTTTTAGTCCTGGGCTAGTTGGCTAGAAATTTTTCCTAAAATAATAAAGCAGAAAACTCATGAGTGTTACTCATTGGATTGTAATATTCTGAAAATCTAGAAAATGAACATTATTCTGAGCTGTAACAAATAGAAAAATGTCAATTTAAACATAGAAGCTGATTCATAGTTCTGAATGCCAGCACAATCATTTTGATGCAGACTCCTCTCAAGACATTATTACCATACCAACAGAAGTTATTACCATAACTTTTATAGCTTCTGATTGAGTTGAACTATATCTTTTCAGAAACACATCAAGTTTGGGTTTTTTTACATAGTAATAAAAAAATCCACCACCTCCTCAGTCAAGTTATTTCAACTGCTAATTACTTCACTGAGAAAAGAAGCACACTGTTTCTGATCTCAGTTGGTCAATTTTCAGCTTCCAACTAAGATATCATTGTGGTTTCATTCACTGACAGCAGAAGATTTTGTTTAATGTAGATGCTTTTAGTCTGTGACAAAGGCAGCTCTTAATATTCTTTTTTTCCTTAGTCTCACATGACAGAGCTTATCTTTTTAGACCCTGAGTATTTGTTGTAAATCTTCAACCCTTTTCAATTTGTCATCAGTCTTCCAGATTTTTCATTGGCCAATTAAAGCAAATACTAGTACAGCAAAATTTAATTAGGCTCATCTGTTTAGTTAAAACTACATCAAATACGATGTCAGACATTAAGATTAAATCTGAAAATAATGTTTCCAGTTGCACAGATTAGGAAAACTGATTAAAGAAATAGTCTTATTTAATCTTTCCAAGGGTCTTCAGGATCCTTGCCATCATCCCAAAGTTTATTCCTTTTGCATTGCACCTAGTCCAACAGTTATGATAGCCATTCTTTCAAAGTAATATGCAGTACAAGCAGTTGTATTGGTAGCCCTGAAAAAGATGAAGCGAAATTATGCTCAGCTGAGCAGAAGCTATTATTCAGAGTAGGCATGCCATACTCAGTTTATTTTTTAATCTTAATACAATGCTTTCACAGAAACAATAAAGATAGATCTAGCAAGACAACTGTGCGTTTCAGATTTCTCATTGTACGATGGATAAAGATACAGCATCAGCAACTCCAAAGAACAGAAACACAAGAAATTTCATATTAACAAAAGGAAATTCCACTTCAACCTAAGAGAAAAAGAGAGGAAAAAGTGAAAAATAATATGATAATATGGTAAAACAGTCAAGAATAATTTTATTTTGAAATTATAAATAATGTATTTTATTTTGTGGTTTGACAGGATATGCCTTCATCTTCCTTATCTATTTGCTCAAACATATAGATCTGCATTCTTAAAATAAAGCTGTGAAAGACAAAATCTATTATAATGCTGGAGTTTAAAAAGCAATATAAACATTCTTCTCCACTGAAACATTGTCCAGCAATGAAGCTAGCAGCCTGGCACACAAAATACCTCTCTAGGCATGAAATGCAACAGTGTGATCTGTCTAGTGTGATCTGTACTGGGACACCAGGAAACTCCCAGCTCCCCAAAATACCTTTGGGTGGCTGAGTTTGGTCTATACAAGTAATAGCAGGTGGCACACTTCAAAGTTCATATGTGAGAATCTCAATGAAACCATTTTTAAGTAGAGGCAACTGAGAACACATGTTGGAGAAGATAAAAGTTTGGCTGCAGCCTAAGTTTTTCATTTGGGCTAATCAACGTGCTACAAATATACTTTTTAAGTCTAGCAAACTTAATAAGCCCAGAGCAAAAGTTGCAAATACAACTCCACTGTTGCCCCTATCATAGTACACATGTATAAACATATTGTTTTATGTCTGGTCCCTACCCCCCAGTTCTCTGTCTCAGATGACCTTAGTAAGAGTTAAGCCAAATACTCCAGAGGAGAGTATAAGTTAGAAACATACAAGTCTGGGTCTCTGGCTCACTTAAACATGCAGGTCTTCCTTCTAACAAGGAACAGTTCCCCAAAGTTAGAAAATAAAAAAAGGCTCGGTGTAAATAAGTAATGATGAGAAAGTTTTGTCAGATAACTAACAAAGAAAAATGTAACTGCCCCTCTTCTTCTACACAAAGGCCACTGAAGATCAGACTGAGTTGTTGTCCTAACTTACCACTTGAAGAATCCCTAGAGAACTGTATCTTAATAGACAAGAAATGCATTTGTGCTGCCACAGTACTTCCAGCACAGGCCTATACATTCTTTGTTGTCTGCTTCTTTTTGGCTTGCAGATGCATGATCCAATGAAACAAAACAAAACAATACAAAACAAAACAAACCGACTCTTTCCTTTAGCAGGAAAAACCTGCGCTGTCATTTCTGAAAATACTATCTAGAAAACTGAAGTGTGTCTTCTAATCTTCAGACTAAAGACATTTCAATCTGGACTTCTGGTGTAAAGAAATGGTTTCCTTTTCTAGCTTGTTTTACAGTCTTCAATCTTTTGACACTGTAGTTAATGCCTTTTCGCAATGTACAGAGAAAATAGTCAGCATGTTAAGTACCGGTGTGCTTTGTAGCTTTTATTTGTGTGGGCTGAAATATGCCTTTCTACACAATATTTAGAACCTATTTCAAATTACTTTTTTTTTTTTAATTCAGATAAATTATTTCAGATTAAAGTACTTAAAAAATTGATTCAAACAGCAATAAAAGTACTTTTTCCAGTACTGCCTGCTTAGTCAGGCTTTGGCATTTGATGATGTTTCTTTTGTAGCAAGCAATTTAGGGCTAACTTGTTATCTGTAAAGAAACATCTCAAAGATCCAATTTTTCTCATGTGCTCATGGCCCACAACATAAATTAAAACCTGCGGGCTTCTTGGGTATTGCTGGTTTCCATTTTTATCCTTTAGTATTTAGTTAAAATACCACATACAACCAAAAAACCTACACTAGCTTTGCTAATTTAATCTTTGTATGTTTATGGAAGCAATTAAAAATAAAAATGAATTGCATATGGTCTGCCCTTGGAATTTATGTTAAGCTAAACTTCCTTATGTCATTTTCTGATAGGGTAGGACTAATTTAATGCTATTCTACTAAGTTATTATAATGAAAAACAGACCACAAAAAGGACCAATTTGAGAATTACATGAGTTTTACATGAAAATAAAGCTCACTTTACCTTTGCAGATGTCTGTGCAAGTAAGGTCTACCTGAAATCCTGCAGATGGTGTGGAAAATTGAGTTTGTACTTTGGGCCATATAGCTGAGACTTGAACATCTGAAGCCAAACCTCATCTGCCCACCTACATTCTTTGTAGTGAAAGCCATACCCTACCATCTAAATTCATACATATTAAAAATGACTTAGATATTCTTTTGTGCATTGACTTGACATCTTCAGGCTTCCGTGGCAACACAATGTGTCATAAGGCTACAAAGTGCACAAACCTATCCTTAAGAAGTAAAACAAATAAAGAAGGAAATAACTGAATAAAGAAAACCTTTTATGGAATGACTTTAGTATTTTAGACAGTCACACACAGTGAAGCAACAATTTATGCTTTGGTCAGAAACTCATTCTGCAGATGAGCAATTAAGATATTAAATCTTTCCTAAAGAAGCGGGGGGGTGTGGTGGTTTGTTTGTTTTATTTTGATTTGGGTTGGGTTTTTTTTTTGAAGTAGAGGGGTTTTAGAGATTTATGAGTTTTGGAAAAGTTGACTGTAAAGCATTTAGTAGTTTGAAATACCATTGTTATGCTTAGACTATTTTATTCTGGAGATGGCAGTCTGAGGAACATATATGTTCAGACTTTCAGTTTTTCTCCAGTCAAGTAGATCCATTCACTTTGAAGATGTATTTGTGTGAATAAAGGTCACAGGATTAAGCTCTGACTTCTTCAATATACAAATAAGTTTTCACTGCAAAATCAAATCCTAGGAAATCTGGAAAACATGTTACTGGCATTGACAAAGTTATTATTCTTTCTATATTGTAAAACCCCTGAATTTTTTCTCAGATCTTGCAATTATGTATGATATTCACCCGTGGGAAAGCTGCCCCTATATTAATTTTCACATTATCTGAAGAAGTTCTCAGAGATTGTTCCTAATTCACAAAATCAAAAACACTGACAGATTATTATTTTAAAAAGAGTTTTGAAGGTCAAGTGTGTGTAAACAAACTACATTGACTTGAATAATTTCTTTTTCCTATCATTCCTACCATTCATTAGTGCATTAGACAGTAAATACAGTTTGCCTAAGTCACCATCCTCAAATGCTTTAAAAAGCTTTTCTAAAATCTTAGGGTACACACAAGTTCTGGCAGTACTGTATATAGAAAAATGTATGCATGGGATACATGTCAACTCTATGTTAAGCATGGTATAAAGTGCACACATAGGATGATGTAACAAAGTGTAAGGATGATAGTAAGAATGTCCTGTTAAACATAGCTTATTTGAATTATTATCACACATCCACAATCTTAAAAAAAAAATCATGTAACTTTATTTCCCTTAAATCTTTCACAGAAAGAAATACTTAGTCTATTAAAGCCCAAGCTAGTGTCACATCAATTTGCTTACACTAATTCTGAAGCTTATCTGTGTTTCACATTCAAAAGTCAGAGCTGCCTGTAATGTAGTCAGTAAAGGTCAGATCTAAGAACTCAGATGTAATGATTCACATCAGTCTGTGCAATTATCTATTCCATATTTTCAGATACATGTTTCTTTCTTCCTTTTACTTCAACTAGAGAAGCATTCATATTTCCTGGATTTAAAAGCTGGGACTGTACAATTTGTATACTCTTGTCTTTTTCCTCATGTTCTTCGAGGATAATTTCAAGGTATAAAGTGGATACCATGCCTAAAGTTCCAAATCTTTTTTTAATACACATTGTTGTAATATTACTTTTGTTTTTCTTAAAATAAATATCCACAAGTGAAATAGATCACATAGTTAACAAGGTGACTTCGAGGGCTGAGATTACCAAAGCTCTTACTGCATATATTGTGGGATAGCTGAGACAGTTACATAAAAACAACCATGGGCTAACCTACACCTTCATGCTATTTGCATGCAGTGGGTATTACACTCCGTAAGCAACATCATATTCTATGCAATTTAAGCTATCAGAATCCTGATGTCATCTAAGTTTGGCTTAAAACTGAGTAGCAGGATGTTTTATTCCTATTATCACCTTTTTACTTAGCACTACTGTTAGTGCAAAAATTAAGTAATTCAACATGACAAATGTTTCTGCAGAAACCATAGGACGTGCAAGCGCAGACCAAAAGCAGTAACTAGTTCCAACAGTTACCTCAAACCTAAAGATGAAATATGAGCTCACCTGTTATAGACATCTTGCAGGTATGACAAAGACTTTTAGATGTTTAGGGGTTTTTTTCATTCTCTTTGCACAATTATGAAAAACCTGTATCTTCCTTAAAATTAAAGAGATTTTGCTTAGACTGTCTGACAAGACCTTTCACAGACAAAATAACTGCAAAACAAATACTAGAGATTCCAAAGGCTGATTTATTAGATTACATATGGTACATAATGTATTTATCTAATCGAAACAATAAGGCATTATATCTGCTTATTTGTAAATCTAAAAAAATACTTTTTTTTTTTCTTTCAAATGCTTACATGATCAGCACTAGCTGTACTAAAAACTGGGACCATTCAGCAGCAATAGAAATGCCTATAAATGCATGCTTCATTCCTTCCTCCTTTCTGGCCTTCATTTTCTCTTTTATTTTCTCCCTCTCAACCAGGCTGGCAACTGTACAGAGAAAGGATTAACACAAGTGCTCCTGAAAAAGAAATCTTTCCCAGCCGTACTCCTGCAAGGTGAAACTGAGTAAAGTCATACCTTACAAAACCTGTAGCAGGCACTTTTTTATGATTTGGGGACAAATTTACAAGTTCATCTTATTTTTGGCACACTTAATGGAAAACACTAGTAAATGTCAACGTGTTCAAATTTTTAAAATACCAGAACTATTTTAATTGCTGAAAATCACTCAGGTTTCATAGTGTCTTTTTGTTATTGTTGGTTATTCAAATGACACTAAAAGATAATTTAATGAAGTAAATTCCCATAAGAATCTAGAGTGCATCCCCTAGCTAGCTTAGATCATTCATGTAGGAAACCTTGCCCAATAACCCAATTTACTAGGAGGGTTGAATGAAGTTGTTTCCAAATTTGATCATCTTTCAAGCTTTGACATTCTTCCAGTACAGAATGACCTGCTCATTATAAACACATTTAAAAGACTTACAACGATGTTACAACATTTTATATTACCTTTTTGCATTTGCCAGAGTCTGTTCTGATGCTCTGCAAACAACAAAAAGAAAACAGATGTTTCTTAATACTTCTCAATCATGGAAAATGGGCCCAGGCAAATTCTGCAGCTCCCCAGGTAGCCTTATTCTGACGTTTTTAATACTAAAAAGAGCACAAAAGGAGGTGGATTTCCCAATACTTTCTTAATGTAGCCAATCAATTCTCTCTAAGAAACAGGAATACTTGTAAGGCAAATCATGGGTTCCTAGACTCCTGCAACTAAGATATATTTAGATTTTTCACTAGGTGGAACAAAAAACGACACACATTCAGAAGCAGTCATCCTTAAAAAATCCTTAAAAATAAAGCAAATGTCTATTTAAAAAAAAATCAACTGAACCTTTTCAACACAATCTGTAAGTTTGGCAAACTGCCAGCAAATCTTAAAACAGCTGACTCTTAGAAGCCTGCTTGGATGTCTGGAGTCCCTTGTGCTTCCTGCATTGCCATCACAGAATGTTACTGTCAAGGCACAGCTAGCCAAAGTCTGCTATTCAGGCTATGGGTAAATAAGACACTTTTAGCACTAACCAGGACTTCCAGATTTATTGCCCTAGAGCTGGTAGTCTGAAAAAGCCACAGAACTTGGCTATCAGCTCATCAGAAAAAGAGCTGGAGTCAAGCTGCTAAAAAGTATCATGGGAATACAAAGTCTCGTGACTATGGAGTTTGTCAGTCATAAAAGCAATGGGAATCCTTGACTGCAAGGCAGCAACATATGTCGAGACTCATGGCATGTTTCAGGCACCTGAAAAAAACATGTTACTCAGTAATGACAGAATTTCCATTCCTGTAGAGCCACATAGTAACTTAGCCAGTGTTTTCAGGACTAGTATTCTGGACAATATCTTCTGAATGGCACGTTTTGGTTCTAGCTAATAGTCTCCATGGGTCTCAGTTTTACAAATCGTGATAGCAGCACCAGTCAGAACATTGGCAGGCATCTAAAGTGGTGAAAACAACATATGAATTTTAAACTGAAGCTGTGGTCCACTGTTTAACTTGGAACCTACTCCTGATGGTCTGCACTCAACAGTGGGTCTTTGTCTGCTTAAATGGTAAGAAAATTGGAGATCTAAATAGGCTAATATTTCCTGTGAAGAACCACCTGGTGCATTTGAATTGAAGTTTTTATTTTCTGAGAAAGAAAAGGTGCCATACAAATGGTCAAATTCCTGATTATGCAAGTTCTAAACATCTATTTAGATTATCCTGCCAGTGTATGCATTTCAGTAAGATTATAAAACACTCACAGTACATCATTCATCAAACAGACAGGGTATCAAAGTTAGCCAGAAGCTTTAATGTAACATAGATTCCACAAATGGTTCACGATAGTGGCAGTTTATTCAGTATTTACAGAGGCCTAAAAGAAACTTTTGAAGCCAGAATTGTGTGTTCAGTCACATAACAGCAAACAGCAAAGGGCCCCATGAGGATAAACATAAGAATGCCCCAAGACTGTAAATACTCATGTGCCCTGTTAGTTGTACTCACACGAACAAGAAACTTTGAGCTTGAAACATCAGAACTGAATGCCTAAAGGAATGCAGAGAATAGAAGGATATTGCAGTGAGTATCCAGGGGAAAAAAACAGTCTGAAAACAACTGAAAATGGATAATGTGCAGTTTGACTTGCAACAGTCATTTTAGTAAGTATAAGTCATTTACGCTTTATAGCAGAAGACAAATGCTTAAAATTAAGAAAGTTGAGATAGCAGGAGTGGTGACCTTTGCAGATATTCATCCACCAATTCTCTAATGAATCACCGGATCTGTACACAGCCATGTAGAAATAAGTTCAGTACCTGCAAATACAAGACTTTGAAAGCACAAAAGTCATGGTAGGACAAAAGCTTGAACTTCACTACAAGAGATTTCCATATGTAGAACAAAGTTCATCACAAAAAGCTCATGGAAGTATGTTCAGTGTTTTCATCACTGTACAATATTAGTAATGTAAAATGAGATTTACTGAGGCTCCTTTAATAATTATTACAAACAATTTGCGGCCATATAGCAACTTCTACCTGGCACACTTTGATAGATTAGTTACTTGAGCCCTAAAGCACACCCAGTGCTACCTAAAAGCTAAACAATATGCACATTAACTTGAGGAAAAGAAGGCAGTGACAGAGACGGGCATAGAGCCCAAGAAAGAAGATAAACAGGCAATTAAACATACTGATTATCAGTTCCCTGAAACTGTTTCTGCACTGGCACAGCCCCTTTTACTGTGGTAGAATTAGTCCTAAATCACTGTCATTGTAAAATCAGAATTAGCCCTACGAAATTAAAGTAAAAAAAAAAAAAAAAATCAAAATCTCACTCATTCTTCAATTATGAGATTAAGAAAGATTGACTTTTCAGAAAACAAAAACTATGCATAAAGGCATGTGGTCTGTCTAGCTTTAAGTCCCTTAAAAGCCAAGTATGCTTCTCCCTGATTCCACAATAAGAGTAGACTTGCCAGCATCCTCCAAATCCTTCTTCCACAACTGGCACTGAAATCCTCTTTGATTTGTGAAGTCTTTGGGGACCTAGTAGCTCACTTTTTCTTCAGCAATATCATCTAAAAAGGGCTGTTGCTTCCTCCCCCTAAGAAATATCTTTATGTTCAGCAATGCAAAGAGAGTAAGAAGAGTGGGAAGAGAGGAGTCGTCTTTGTCTCAAGTCACTGTCATTATAATTCATCACAGTACCACCTAATTAATCCAAGTAAGGCTTTCCTCTTAACTCCCAAGACTCAAAGATTTGGAAGATGGGGAGAAAGGAGTACGCCACGGTGACCTGCTAAGCCTAACTGAAATTGCATTTTTATCCCTAACCTCTCTTTCTCTCAGTCTTCCAACATACACATTATTTGAATGAGTTCAAAGCTATTAGAAGTAAAGCCTTCCTGTTCTGTTCAGAATCCTGGAAAACAATAAAGCCACCTGTAGCACAACCTCTGATTTGTTATATCTGCTGTTACCTCTGCTCTTTTTTCCCCAAGAATTTCTGTGACTGATCTTCCAAAAATTACAAGTAATTTTCTTGAAAAGCATTTCACACAAATTAGTGAGACTATAATAACTTTCTCTCCTTTCCATCTATCCACAGGGTCTGAGAGGCATCCATGGGCATATGTAGGAGAGGCAGTTGAAGAAATTGCCTCACTCAGCCATGCAAAGAGGCAGAGAATACACCTAAACTTCTGTCACTCCAGTTCACAGCCAGGTACCATAGCACAGCCACCTCCTTGAACAGTTTAAGCTAAAGCCACATTTTCATACGTGCTTTAAGGTGGTGCTGTGCACAAAAGGTGCCTCCCCTAGCACCCACCATATCCTTGATCCCAGTCTGCACAATCTGAAGAGATTGCATGATTGCATGATGAAATGGATCAAATTAAAACTTACCAGAAGAGCAGGACTGCTTCTTTTGCACTGGTGTCCTGAATTGTTTTTGAATGCAGTTTCTCTAATTTTCAATGAGTCAAATATGACTACTCTGGGCAGTTTGATAATGTCTTGACTGAGTTCTCAAACGATGGCTTCTGATTCCAAATCTATGATGGGGTTGAACTGCATGCACGCATACACAGTGAGCAAAAAGAGAGTTTTGGGGAGTTAAGCTGTGGGGAAAAATGGAAGAAACTCAAAGTTAGATTTTAAAGTTAGAGTAACAACTATGAACTCTGTGACATTTCATTATAATATTTTGCAAAAATAGCATTGCATCATTTTATAACTTTTTTAAAGTAGGTATATCCTGGTTCTTCAACTTCTTTTCATGTCCTTCACACTGTGACATTAAAACATGCTGTGAACATACTGTACACTAATATTGTCCTTAAATGAGGCTGGATGACTTTCACAAATGGAAACAAATTGTTATCTGATTGCAAAGATGATCTCAACAGTGGATGTGTTTCCTGCTGTTAGCTCACTTGGAATGTTCTTGGCTGAGAGTCAAGGTCATTCTAATCCTGGCAAATCTAAAAAAAATAAAGTAAAAAATGCCCACTGTCTTGCCTGCTTTTATAAAGTGAGAATCCAATCTCTTTTGAATGCTGTGAATTATGCTAACTCTAATTAAGTTTAATGGAGTGTAATACTATTTGTGTACATTATAATTAGAGGCAGCCTTGCTAGGGCACTGCATTGGGACACATGAGACCTGAGGCTCTGCTAACACTTCTTGAAAGCGGGGTTTAACTCGCAATAATGTGGCTTAAGACTGCTTATGTACAGGACAATCTTGTTTTCATTGGAGGCCTTTAAATGCTTCTGAAACATAGTAAAGGATAAAAGAAATAATGTTTTCCATTATTTGGTGGCATTCGCATGTTGCTCTGAATCAATATTAATAAAAAATAACTAGTCCATGTATGGGAACATATTACCTCTGACATCACTGTCATTGAAAAGAAAGACCAAGACAGAAAACACTTATGCTAGCTCATGGACCTTTCTCTTTTCTTTTTTTTTTTTCCCTTTTTTTCCCAAACTCTATATAGAAACAAGCCAAAATCCTTAAATATTTTGTCAAAAGAGATAGCCTACTGACCCTAGCCTCCTCAGTCTCATGCAAGTTTGGCAATTATTCTGTCAATCATTCATCATCCTTGTTTTCACTGCTAAACATGTTACCCTAAGCTTGTCCAGGAAGCCTCCTGTTCCCCTCCATTCCCATTCTTTTTGAAGATCTACTTTTGCTGGGAAAGCTGCTGACTAACCACAGCACATTTGAACGGAAAAGGGAAACAGTTTCTAGGCCCTAGCAGGAGGGCTAAAGATGATCTTGAATAGCGTATCACCTTCTTTTAGTGTGTCATAATTGTGTCAGCCACTGCAGGTCTGGAGAAAATAAGTATTCCTTTATTCTCTGTAGAAAGCCAGCCGCTCATTTTCAGATACTGAAAAGTACAACTTTGTGAATCTTCAAGCTGCACACTAAAAGCTAAAAAAAGCCCTTGCTTTATTATTACACCAGTTTCTGTTCTATTTTGATCACATGGCTGAGGAAATCTTGAAGGAAAATAAAGGTTACCCCTTCCCTATTTCTCTCTGAAAAGCACCATTTAATTTGGTAGACAGGAACTACATTTGTTTAATTTCTTTAGCATTCCTTCCATTGAAAAATAAAATTTAAGGTGTTCAGGTTACTGTTGTTACAACAAACAGATCTCTAGGAGGTTTATGTGGTTTCTTTACATTTACACAGAAGTTGTAAATTTAGCCCAGAGCTAGCTCTTTAGTAACTCTCCTTCAGAAATTATGTCCTGCTAGCTAGATTCAGTTTCAGTTCCTCAGAGCTTTTTTTCTTCTAAAGGTAAGAAACTACAAGGGGATATATGAAAAGCTCTATCAGATCAATTGCAATCAGTTCACAATTCAACAGTGGAAAATTTAAGGTGTCTAGTTTCAGAACTATCTACCAGTAAAGGACTTTAAGTTAATTAAAAGTTGAAATGAAAGGGAAAAGATGTTGTTGTTTTGATTACAAAAGGTCTATGCAAATCTCTGTTCTGGTGGATTCAACTGAATACCTTGAAATTTACTTTGAACAATTTAAATAGCAAGTGCCTCAAGTTCACATTACTTGTTGTTGGGATAAAGGCTTTCTTTCTATTTCAGCTTTGAGAATAGCACAGGGGATTTACTTTCTTTAATAGACAAAGACTGGTTTAACTTCTTGACAAATGTCCAGACCCTGGTGGTTGATTTAAATTGTATTTACATGAGCACATTCTTGAGGAAACATCACAGATTGTCAGGTTTTAGGGTCTAGGTTGTGGTGACACATTTTTTTTCAGTATTGCTCTATCAGACATACTCCAAAATTAGAACCATTGTGATGGCCCCACACTACAGGACTTGGCAAGCCAAAGACTACCTTCAATCCCCCTATGCTTTATTAGATTAATTTTAACTTCACTATACCTCAAAAAAATATCATATAAAGGAGTATGCTAGTACCCCTCAATCACCTTGTGTTTCTTCAGAAAGGCAAGGAAGGAATACAAATAAAAACTGTGTTAACATAGAAGCAAAGAACAAAATTCTAAAGTCCTACTGATTAAAACTTCAGCACAGTGTTTTCCAGTTATTTTTCATGATACATACTCAATTATTAGATCTTAATGCTTCTCTTGACAAGCAAGAAACAGGATTACTAATCCAACTTTTCCCACAAACACACAAAACACATTACAAGTAGTGTGCTGCTGGATTTCCCTCATAGCAACAAAAGGTGAAGGCAGCATAGAAGGGAACTAGATTTGCCAAATGGAGAATGCAAACAGAGCAATTAGCGTCCTTTCAATAAAAGACAGAAGACTAATGCCTCTCTCTCTATTGGCTCACAGTACAATACAATTGCTGCTGTTGTAAAGATTTCCAGGATTAGTACAGGAATTATGTTTCAAAACACGAATTTTAAATTATTTTTTGGAAAAAAAAAAGTATTTAAGTATAATTTTTTCTATCAATGTCAATCTTGTAAAAAAAGGTAATTTAATAAAAATTTGGTTGAAAAAGAGAAAAAAAAAAGGAAAAAAAAATTCACAAATGCTCAATGTACCTATTTTCTCCATAAAGACAGCAAGTAAGAAAACTTCCATTTACCACACATATGGAAATTGCATAATTAAGGCATGCATATGGGTACAACTGCAAGCTGAAATAGAAGACTGTTCAAGTGCAACCTTATGGAGCTCAGACTCTTCCCTTCTCCCCCGAAGTAGCATATTCCTAAAATCTAAAATACCCTCTTTAATGAAGCATAAACTTCAAAAAAACAACAATAAAATGCACTTACCTTACAATTAGATCAAACTATTTTTCCATTCCATTCCACCTAATCTGTATCAAAATACTTCTAATAATTTTATTTGTAACCAAGTAAGTAGTAAATTAATTCCATAGATCAAGCTATAGAAAAGTTGTATTTTGTACTCTGAATACTATCCTTTTATACAAGAAAGTATGAATTACATGAAATGCTGCAACATCCCCTGTTTCACCACTGTTAAAGTTTCTGGGAATTTATTTTAATAATAGGTAGCTATTCATAGCATATATTTCATACTAATGTTAATAGCATAATAATATTGATATTTGATATTGATAATATATTTGAAAGAGTCTGATATTGTTATTACTATATCTATATTGATTTTTTATACAAAAACCTTCAGCTTACTTCATTCTTTTTAAGAAATTTTGAATGCAAGAAGGCTAGAAACTAACATAAAGGATCTGAGAGGAAGTGTCAAGTGTATTTTAAACTACAGACATTTTCTTTTGAGGCATGCCAGTAGCCAGCAGGTATAAAGTGATCTACAGGTAGCAGTTTGTGAAAAAAAAAAAAGGTCCCTGAGGTGTGGAAAACAATTGTTCCTATTTCAGGTGGTAGCAAGATTATAGTACTGAACTTAGGGAGTTACGTTGCTATCCATCAGAGCAAGAATCAAAATCAAGCACACCAAAGCAAAAATACCTTATGCATCTCTTCTTGTGATTTCTTTACCCATATCCAGTATTAGATCAGCAACTACTGTTTGTCAGACTAGTGTGCCACCAAAGATTGAAACCCAGTCCTAGAAGGTACAACCTGGCTTTTAGACCAGAAGGGGGGAGTCTGGTCATCTTGGCATTGTGCTGCTCCTACCTCAGCAGCAGTACAGAAAGGGAAGCATCAAGTTCATTTGGGAAGTAGCCTCATATAAAGTAGGCTTTGAGCTCTGACACAAATACACATTAACAACAGGGAGCAAAAGCTTTTGCCTCAGGTGCTCTGTAGTAATTATCCTGACCATGCTACTATTTTAGAACACAGGAAAGGTACTTAGAGATTGCTGGTCAATGAATGGATTAGTAAAACGAAACATAATAAACTACAAAATGTTATAAAAGAGCAAAGAATGGTGTATATTATGAAGTTGTTTGCTGGCTTGGCAACTTAAAATAGTAGCTCTCACCACCATGATTTAACCCTAAGCACTGAGTAAGGCACAGTCTGTACAGCCCAAACAACTCAGACATTGAAAAGAGGAAGCACTGACCTCCTCCTTCAGCCTAACACAATTCAATTCCTTGGCTGCACATAGCCCAAAGGACCTAGTCCTGTTTTGGGGTTCTTCTCTTTCCTCTTTCTGGCTTTCCTTGTGTATTTTACTTCCTTTACACATTTCCCTTGTGTGTTTTTACTTCTTTTTCTCTGCCTTTCCATCTCCATGTTATTTCTATCTCCCTTCTGTGGTGGTAAAGTTATTAACATTTAAGATTTGAGCAGTCTGGCTAAGAAGTTTATCCTAACTAGAACATTCCTTTCGACTAAAAGCTAAGAGTCTGTGATTCTTTCCAACTCCGCACTTCCGAGCTAACACTGAGTGTGCCACTCCCATAGGCTTTACCAAGAGCCATCTCTCCATACTGACACATTATTTGTTACTATTTGATTTCTTCTTAGAACTGTGGCAGTTAGCAAGCTACTTAAGGAGTCCATCCCTCCCAGGGAGGGATACCTTGCCTTGTTAACATTGAAATGGTTATTTTCCTCACCTCTTTCTTTTTTTCTGAAACAGTATATAGGCTGGGTCTCTGCAATCACTTGAGACATAACAGGGGAGCAGAGGGGCAGATGCTGTCCAAATGTTCTCTCACTATGATCATAGTAGTAAAGCTTCTGTCTGACCAGTCCTAAACTGTACTTGCGTTATTACACACTTGGGAGTCCCCAGATTCTCTGGCACTTCTTTAAACCTTTGATTACATTCTCACCATTTGTATGGAAGAAAAGAGACAGAATGTGCTAGGTTTTACCAAATGATAAAGAAGCCAGCAAAAGAGAACCAGTAACTAACTTTCCCACATTTGTTCCAAACGGCCAGTGAAGTATGGTGAAGATTCCCATTGATTTCCATTGGTTCTCTGAGAGTTATCTTAGAGTGGAATGCTTGCTGGGGGAAATGTACTGAAATCACAGTGAGAAATAACCTTTTTCCCTTTTCTTACATTGCAGTGTTTTTGATCTTCAAACGCTGAATTAGAAGCATTGTTGTAGTAATGGTGGTCTACAGAGATATGTGAGGCAAGGTGTCTTGGTAGGGCTAATTATTTTTTATTTAACAAACCAATAGATTTGGGGAAAAGATAGGCAAGAGATCAAGCACACAAACCTTTCTTCAAATCATGTTGCCATAGATTTAACATTGTTGTTCCTAGCTCCTTAAACATTTCCCAATTGTTCTCTCCTTCTGTTGCCTCCAGTATAATCTATTTTGGTCCAAAGTAACTCATGGCCACAACAATACAATTTATTTGCCTGTATTAATTCATTACATATGCTTTACAGGAAAGTAGGGAAACTGTGTCACTAAACATGATAGATTTACACATGGGTTATAGGATATTTACAACTGTATACACATCCATACATTTTCAAAACCGTAGTCTCAACTGGGTAGTTCATCTTAACTTGGAAAAAAGTTCATTCTCCATGCACTAAGCTTTTGTCTGCTGATCTCTTACCAGGACTAAGATTAGTCATGTCACAAATGATGACATTTTCCAATAAGACACAGAGAAGATTAAAAGCAAACTTTAGTGTTGTTAATATTTATGTTACAGAAAGAATAGCAAGTAATATTTACCCATACCTGAATGTTTTCATTTTGCTTTTAACAACAGCATTTGAGAAAGCTTTTCACTACCTTCTCTCTTTGTTTCTTGAGCCTTTCTAGCTCCTCAGAAACATGATGCATAGGTTTGTAGTCAGCATCAAACAGAACCCAAAAAAAGACCCTTTAAAAATGGAAAATTAATTTTTAATGTAGTAAATGGCGGGTGTGACTAAAGAAACATAAGTATTGCAGCAATGCTAAAATCAGTGGGCTTGCTGCAAAGGTACTACCAAAAGTTCTGTTTCTTCTTCCAGCTAATAAAGTGCAGATAGCTGGGCTAATTTTCTTTCATAGTCCCTTTATAGCTCCTTTGTGTTCCCTGTATACTCAGTAGAGAGAACAAATAGGTCAAGCATGCAGCTCCTTTTCTCCCAAACTAAGACATGTAAAATAGCTCAGGTGCCTATTCTCTCCTATTTGCCTCCTTTAGCATTAAGAGTCTAATATGGCTAACATAAATGCAGAGGTCCACATCATCTAAGTGAATTCAAATGAGATTAATCCCTACTAAGCAGTATTACTGAAATAAACTGGGTTCCATTCTAGAGTAAGACAATAGCTTATATCAATTATAGCATCAGATGCTAAACCATTCCCTTGTCCTTTAGTATTTATAATGCTATCTGGGATCTAAAAATCATTCAATCTATTTAGCAGTGCTTTTGTGTCTGCTCCCACTAAAACGCTGTCAATAACACACCAGACAGGAAGACATTATCCATAGTGAAAATACCATCTTCTCACCTATCCTCTGAGTTACCCAAGAACCTAATACAAAAAAAAAAAAGTATAAATCATAATTAGCATTGTTAGAACAATTCATTTTCCATTTCACTGACCAACAAAAACTTAATAAATAGGGTTGTTCTCTTTCCTGAGAAACAGCAAGTGGGGAAATAAGCTGTTCCTTTGAAAGAGATTCAGTGAATTGTTTTCTCCAGCTCATTGACATCAGAGCAAAAGAGATTACAGGAAGAACTATACCTCCTGGCCAGCACACTTTAAAGCTAGTCTTCACACGGGGTAACATGTAAAATACAAACCAATCCTCTGAGTACAGGAAATCTGCCTGTTTCTAACTGGCAACTACACAGTGTACCTACAACTAACAAAGAGTCTCTTGAGTTAGTAGACACTTCTAAGTTAGATTTGAACCAGTATGGCATGCTACATTTTTCCAGTAAATTAAAGCCAGAGTTCTGAAAGTAGTGCTTAAATAAGTGATACGATGGATTATCCAGATATAGGCAAGCAAGAACTTGTTGTGATAAAAACAGCCAGTCACACAACTGAAAATGTACAGAGCCATGTACAGCTCTTTCACTGAGATACAAAATGTAATAAATAAACAAAAAATCCATTGTGCAAAATACGCTCCTCTTTTGAAATGACAGACAATTTGGCACATTGTGTTTAACCCATGCAAAGGTGATTTTTTCCTATTAAACTCCTTTTAAGACAAGTATGGAAAGATTTTGTTCAGTCTTACTTATACTTATGGGGGCCTACCTTTAAATAATGTAGCTAATTCACTGGCCTCAAGGTGCCTTGTCTTCTGTTCTGAGACAGTTGAACTCCAAAAAGGTTAAGTCACTCTTAGCTGCTCTGTTAATAAAGCACACAGTTGCTATTGCTGCATTGTACATTAGACTGGACTGTTCTCGTCTTCCAAGTGGAGACTATTGGCTTCCCTTAGGCTCTCATGCCCCCAGATGTTGAACTCTAGAATATCAATTCTTCACACTTTCTCACTCTTGTAAAAGCTTGGAAACACTTGTGTCACTGGACTTATGGTTACCTTCTCAATTAAGAAAAAAGATATGTTCAAGTCACAGCATGTTGTTATTTACATGGATAGAACAAATGTCAGCAGTTATTCACCCAATTCCAACCACATCCTTCAATGTTAATATTAAAAGTGACTTTTTAGTTCCTATTGTATCACTCCTAAAATACACAGGTGTTGGTAGGAGCAGAAATCAGGTCTAGCTAGGAAATCTGATCTATTATTCTTCATTCTTTTTTCCTAAGAGAATAATATAAATTCCCCCTTGTACAGGTAAGTTGGGGAATATATAAGTCTTTGGTACAATTTCCTACTTAATATGGCTTGACTCAAACTAATTCATAAAAATTACTTATGATGTAATGAAATTCTGTATTGGCTTTTTTGCAATTTTTGGAACAACTTGTCCTTAGTTTCAATAATTTCTGTAAGCTGTAATTTTTTATTAATTCCTTGTTTTATTGTTTTATTAACAGCTTAGTTTATTATTAATTACCACAGGAGTTTTTAAGCTGTGGTTGCAATCTTTTAAAGCTGTAGAAAATTTTCTTACATCCATTAGCAAAGCATCAAGTCATGTCACATCGCTGTAAGGCCACCAGACTACAAATTTTAAATTGCACTGTGTTCATTCTTAAATACTGTTTTATAATCAGATATCAAACAATGAAACTAGAGAACTCCAAGAATAATTCTCAATTCTGTAATTAGTGGTCAGATTCAGCACAAAAATTTACTATGACCTGGACAAACAGCCTTGACTCAACAACATCCTGCTTGTGATAATATGAAAAGTATGCAGGGGAAACCAAGTTTGTGATCCCCTCTGCAGTCACACTTGGAACACGTATGCATGCTTTATCCATCTGGTTGATTCCAAAACCTGTAAATCCATTATTTCATCTCTCATTTCCTTCTAGACAGTGACATTTACTTATATACAGTGGATCATGACAGGATCCACTGTATAGATAATCACAAAAACCTCCAGTGAAAGCAAGAAAGTCATATTCTGTATAGTGCTCCTTTTAACAAGCTTATATATGTGTTAAAGAATATGGGATTAAAAAATGGAATTAAGCAGTAAACAGCACTCAAACATACAAGAAGCTAGAATGGAGAAACGAAGATCTGTAAAGAAAGGCCATTTAGATAGAATATGATTATGTATAACCACAGGTCAGTTACAATGGAATTATATATACTTTCTTTCATAAGGAGTAAAACTACATTTCTTCTAAGTTTGTAAGTGAAAAAAAAAAATCATCCCACTTCTGATTCAGAACAGAAGAGTCCCACAGACTTTCTAATGGAAGGCAGGCCCAGACGAACTCCCTCTGCCACCTTCTGCTCATTTAGTCCAGTGTCATTTCCACAGATCAGAAAAGATTTGCAGAACTGAACTGCACACTATACTACATTCTGAAAAAAAAAAGAAACTGAGGGTATCATCTGGCCCCAATCTTTTAACTGAAGATTGGGTATTCATAAAATACCTGATTTTATGAAGCTGTCTTCATAAATGCAGTACAGTAATATTTGTGTTAATAAAGACAGATGACAACCATTTCTCTACAAGCTTCTGAGTTTAAAAAACTCTATCATATTTTCTCAGGAAGAAGTTTAAAAAAATAAAACTACAAAACTTAGAAAGCTGAAAGTGTTAGAATTGTTCTTATAAGAATACAGGAGATTTCTAGATGGCTGCTAAGAAGTTTGAAATTGCAAAAGCCAGAATAAAATGTCAAAGAAGATCAATAAGGTGGGAAAGGCTTAGAAAGTAAGACTAGAGTCTTAGGGCTAGATTTGTGTCAACATCACTTAACAATGGAAAACACAAAGTGGACAACGGCTCTAGAGCAGGCATCCACATCTGCACTAGCTAGAGGGAGTAATTCATTGAATATATGCCATTCCAAATGTGCACCACATCAAACATTATAAGCTAACTGGTATCATGAAGAAAAATAATAAAGCCAGCAGTCTACCTGTTCTTTTTCTCTTGGATGGACAACTACTTTTATTGAGAAGCCTTTAAGTCACAGTCCACGTCATGCCCAGAATCAGTTCTTAAAGAAAACACACAAGAGGGAAGGGAGATCCATATTTTAAAACAGTTATTTAAGAGTTGGCATGTGTTCTACATCAAATATCTTTCTGGAAATAAGGTCACTGTTAGGTATGTTGGAAAAGTAGGAAGATCAAGATATATCATTTAAAGGGTAAATGTGTGAAACCAGGTTGCTTTCTCCAAACACTTGGTATTGGAAATTGCTTTCCAAAATGCCTGGTATGTTTTAACTGAAAAGTTACCTGTGAACCACTAAAACCCCAACTGTGTTACCAAAGCCCATGATAATATAAAGAATTACTATAAAAACTATTTAGAAAATCATGATTGACACAGGGTTTGTTTATAGTTACCAGTTAATCTTATCTAGATTCAAGTAGTAAATAGATTTTTCATACAAAATATGAAATGCAACTTGTAGATGGAAAGTAATATCCATTATTTTCAAAGTTTCAAAGTTGTGCCTTTAATAGCACCTTGCCAAATGCCAGTCTCACATCTGATGGTGAGAGAAGGTAGGTGAGGGTGAAGAGAGATTTTGATCATACTGAAATAATTCTGAAACAAGTAAAGCCAATGCAGTTATACTGACACATCTGGATGCACAATACATTTGCTTTAAAGGCTTATAAACACTTTTTTTGATACAATATAAATTCAGATATTGCAAACTTTTATTCTTGTATTTCATTGTAAATTCCATATACGTATAATGTGAAGGCTAAAGAAACAGAATTCACTGCTGTGGGATGTTCCACACTTCATGCCCTACCTTTCATAAAGCTCTAAGTCTATAACATAAATCAGCTGTTTTGTAAAACCCATCTGCATACTAGTATAGTGGAGTACTAAAAAATTAAGCTGCAGGCTGCTTTTGATGGACCATTTGCAGGACTTTCAACATCCTTACAGCAGACACATGGTAGATCACTGATGAATAAGCTGAATATGCTGTGGAATCGTTGCATTGCTGTTTCAGACTTTGGGGCTATAGGGTTACCTAGCTGCACCACGGCAATGTAATGCTTTCCTTCCCAGGGGTGTTGAAAACCACATGATATCATTTAGACACATGCTGATACTCCTGGCTAAGACCATCTGTTTACAAAGTGGGTCAGAAGGTCAGATCTGCTTCTAATATCCTGTTGATGAAATCATGTTCAAAATGGACTTAAATATATTTAGTGCCAACTCTTTATAAGAAAATAATATAGGCATTTAAATAAAATGTATTCTTTCAATGTTAATACCTTTCACTAAATTTTTCTCAAGTCATTTTGTCTTTAGGAATCAAATATGCCTTTTAAAATAAATCACTACATGTTCTGTTAAGAAAGTATTAGAAAGAACACCAAACCACAGCCCTCAAAAAGTCACACATGATTGTATATTGAACAAGAACAGACAATTAATCCAATGAATGAAAAGACAAATAAAACATAAGAAATGTTGGAATTAATATTACAATGGAGATTTCTATACAGAAAGTGAGCAATCAGGATATAGTAAAAGCAACACTACTCATTTTTTAACATCCCTATCAATCGTAAACTGTTAATATTTCATTCCTAGCCAAAGTAGTGAAAAGAGAATTAAGTTTACTACCTCACTATGCATACAGAGCTGATCTGTTTTGGGACTGCCTACTCAACAGAGTGTGAGTTTTTAGAAAATTCTAAACATATATTCTATAAAAGTTCCTTAACACTAGCTCAAATTAAAAATATATCACAGATATAAGCTTTAAAATAATCTCTGAAATTTTTATAAGGGAAGAAAGGTTTTTGTATTGGATAGTCCCCACTGAGTGATTTTTTGTATGTATAATCTCTATCATGTCTGTGGCTTTTTGCAACAAATTAAGTTCAAAAATCTTTTTTTGTGTCTTCCTAAAAGGTCTGAATTTCAAATGTATCCATTAGCTCTACTAATTTCAGTGGAAACTGCTCTAGCATTTATCTTTTTTTGCTGCTGTTGTTAAATTGGACTAGTGTTTTCAAATAACTAAATGCAGATTGAGAGCCCAACATTGCATACTCGTGATATAAAAGGCCTCATCAAATAAAAGGAAAATTTTAGTTTCCAGTTTCTTTCTGCAGCAATGAAGCTTGTGGTCATTCCCCTATTTCATTAAGGGCCCACCAAATGCAAACATGGCTAGTTTGGAAACATTACCCAGAATTATTCATAGGCCTACACCTTAAATTAAGGCAGATGGGAAAATGAAAGGGGGAAAGGAAGGGGGAGGGGAAAGAGGGGGAAAGGGAGAAAAGGAGGAAAAGGAGGGAAGGGGAAGAAAAGCAGGGGGGAGAGAGGGAAGAGAAAGGGGGGAAAAGGGAAAGGGAAAAGAACAAAGGAAAAGCAAAAAGAAACCAAAAAAGGAAGCTGAGGCATGCACCAGAAATTACACAGCATTCAGGACAGATTGTCCCTGAAGATTACTCACTCTGCCATAAAATAGAGATAATATAACCCAAGTATTAGATGGGGCCTGCTGAGCTCAGTGAGTTAAATGTCTGTCAAGTATCTTTCAGATGTTCAACAGAAGGTTCTGTATGGATGAAAAAAGACAGCAATTCGCCCGTTGTGTTCACACCATTCCACTTCCTGCTGTTACCTCAGGAGAGCCACTCCTTACTCAATGTAGACTTGTGCCCAGCGTTACTCCATCCCAGGTGCGGAATCTGGCATTTGGACTTGTTCAATTTCATGCCATTAATCATTGCCCAGTGCTCCAATCTATCCAGGTCCCTCTGCAAGGCATCTTGTCCCTCGAGAGAGTCAACAGCACCTCCCAGTTTGGTATCATCAACAAGTTAATGGTGCATTCAACTTCCACATCCAGATCACTGATAAATATATTGAACAGAACTGGCCCTACAATTGAGCCCTGAGGAACACCGCTGGTGACCGGTTGCCAGCCAGATGTAACCCCATTCACTACAACCCTTTGAGCCCTGCCCTTCAGCCAGTTCTTCACCCAGCGCACCGTGAACCCACTCATCCCACAGCTGGACAACTTATCCAGAAGGATGCTGGGAGGGACGGTATCAAGAGCCTTACTAAAATCCAGAAAAACGACATCCACCGCCTTCCCTTCATCCACCAGGCAGGTGACCTCATCATAGAAGGATATCAAATTAGTCGGACAGGACTTTCCCTTTGTGAACCCGTGTTGGCTGTGCCTGATGATTGCATTATTCTTTAAATGCCTCTCAATAGTACCCAGTATCATCTTCCCCATAATTTTTCCAAGAACTGAGGTTAGACTAATAGGTCTGTAGTTCCCTGGGTCTTTCCCTCACACCCTTCTTGTAAACTGGAATAACATTGGCTAGCAGGGACCTCCCCCGACTCCCAAGACCTTTGGTAGATGATCGAGAGGGGTCTTTCCATAACATCCACTAGGTCCTCCAATACTCTGGGATTAATCCCATCAGGCCCCATGGACTTGTGAACATTCAGCTGATACAACTGATCCTTTACAATTCCCTGTTCCTCCAACTCAGGGGACCGGGCAGCCCAAGGTCTGTCAGTATTATTAAAGACTGAGGCAAAAAAGCATTGAACGCCTCCGCTTTTTCTTCATCCCTATTAGTCAGGTGACTGTCTTCAACAAGTATCAGTCCAATGTTTTCCCTAGACCTCCTCTTGCTGTTAACGTACGTAAAAAAGCCCTTCTTGTTATCTGACGCAACGCTGGCCAGTTTCAACTCTTTGGCCTTTCGTGTCTTCTCCCTGCATATGCAAACCACGGCTCTGCAATCTTCCTGCAAAGCCTGACCTCACTTCCAGAGTTCATACAATTTTTTCTTCCTCTTGTGCTCCACGAGGAGTTCCCGGTTCAGCCAAGCTGGTCTTCCGCCCCACTTGCTTGACTTACCACACAATGGGATTGCCTGCTCCTGTGCTTTTAAAAGGTGGAAAGGTGTGCTTCTAAAAGTTTTCATACTGCATTGTGATTCATTGTACATGAATTATTACAGAGCTCAGGCCAGCAATGGGCTCCCTGGTTTTCAAGGTGTTCCTGTGATGTATGGTGTAGATGTCAGAGGTATGTTCCGTATCCTGTTTAGAAAGGCTGTCCTGCTTTTGAAATTGTGCTTGGAATTTGTTAAGCCACATACAAGTAGTACCACTCAAGATATTGCAAAAAACATGTTTGGACATGTTTTCAAGGTTGTCAACCTTGGAAATGCCCTCAAATCAGGAGGTTTCAGGATTTGCTTATATTCAAAGAAAAAGCCTTAAAAGAAAGAGACCTGTGTCATGCCCCCAGAGGAAATGTCCACCCCAGCCCTTTAAAAGAAAAACCAAGGTTGGGCGCCAGACAGCAGTCCTGCCAGGACAAGAAAAAGAATAACAAGCCAGGCCAAACAGTGCGAAAGAGGCAGAAAACCAGAGAAAGAGGTCCTTTTCTACCTCTAGAAAAAGGAAATACATTTTTAAAGGGATGCCTTTGGTTCACGGCTGCTCAGAAGAATGTACCAAATACAAGCTGGATTTGTCTGAAGTATCCCCAACACAGACCAGCATTGAGAAAACCCTCTTTATTGAGGTGCCTCCACTTTCCACTGTTATAGAGTCTGCACCTCTGGACTTTTTCATCACCGGGAATGATGAAGATTACATAGATATGAACAATACTCTGCAAGATTGTAAAAGCTGACAGGTCCAACCTCAGAGACGGTGAGACCGTGGGCTTCATGAATTACCTGCTGGCCCCTATTTTCAGCCAGATGGATATTATGCTGGGGGATTGACTGATAAGCCAGAGCAACAACTGCTACCCCTACTGCACCTTCATTGAGTTGCTTCTCAATCACAGCTGTGACATACTGCCCATGCTCTTATCCATGGGGCTGTTCTACAAAGACCCAGTCAGGCAGTAGGAAGCAGTCATGCTGGATGGTATGGGTAATGAATGAGGGGTTTAGGCAATGCTTGGCTCTGACAGCCCACAATAGGAGAACTGAACTATTGGGACCCCTCCACAACTATCTGTTCTTTCAAGACAAGATTTTGTTGGACAACGTGGATGTAAAAATTAAGCTGACAAGCAGCAAAGACAGCTTTTGTTAAAGGAGCTCCTCAGCAGCAGGAGCCTTCAAGATACCTATGCTTGCTGCTTGTTAAGAATGTGCTCGTGATGCCTGGTGTGCATTTGAGGCATGCTGAGACATTACTTATGGCTAACGCTAAATAACCAGTGGACAGAGTGGGCATGAAAGCATTCAGCATATGAGCCAGCAGTCATGTCAGTAATCAGGAAATTTTGTTACTCCAGCTGTGAGGGTACTGTATTTCCACCAGCCCCACCTCCCATTTCCCAGAGAGCTACAAGGGCCTCACCAGTTGTACAGTAAAGCTCAAGTTGGTGTTTTGTGGACACATTCTGGCTCTGGCATTGCTGAGCAGCGTGATGTAGAAACCCCCATCTACCTTCCATCTTTTCCCTTCTATCCAACTGCTGCTGTCCAATTGTTAAAATTTCTGGGGCAGAAATGCCGAGTCACTAGCAGTTGTTTCTTCCTTTCCCTTTTGCAGTGATGATCTCAATTTTGTAGATTCAGTCCCTATTGGGATTAACTTTTTAAAGCTCTTTAGGGTAAAATGTCCCCTCTATTGCTTCATGATCATAGTCTATTAAGCGGTACACAGGTATCTGTCCCCTTCTCACAATTTCAGCTACTATAAAAATATCATCTTTGAACGTGTGCTTGTAACCTTTCTCAAATCCCTCTTTTGTTCTAGACACCCTGCGTGGTCTCCCTTTTTAAGCAGAGGTTCAAATTCTTTAATTTTAAACATACCTCCATATACAGTTTTCCAAACCCTTGCACAATTTGAAGTGTTCACACCCACAAGCCTGGCTCTGATAGTTCTGCAGGAGCTATGGTTATAGCTCTTTATAAACTCTGACAACGCACCAGTATGTGCTGTAAAATATCTCCACACCTTGGTTTTCAGCATCCTGTTAAAAAGCTCTATGACAGAGGTTTTTACTTCACTATTAGTAACAAAATGGTGAACATTACACTGCTTTAAGAACTTGTTTAAAGGCTGGTTTAAAAATTCTGTTCCACAGCCAGTCTGTAATTTCTGAGCCTTGCACCCTGTGGTACAGGGCCCCTGGTTTGCCTTTTGCCATGGCCCAGGCATGATTGGATAAGATGTCTATTACTGTTAAGATGTACTTAACACAATTGTTGTGTTTGGAAAACTGTTGCATATCCACCAAGTCTGCCTGCCATTGTGTATCTACCTTTGCCACAATTGCCTTATTTCTCTTAAAGTGCTTTCTTCCAGCCTTGTATAAACTGTAAGCACCCTGACTTGAAAGCCATGTTGCCACTTATCTTCTTGGCAGGCTTTTCCCCACCCAACTTCTTTCCTGTATACTTACTTATCCCTTGCCAAGAATTGTGCCACGTTCATGGGCAAAAGGCAAATTAAATGAAATTATCAAATGTATGCTCAGCCTAAACTGCTAATTTTGTGCGCCTTGAAATTTTCACAAGAACTTCAGAGGTTTGTGAATATTCTGGGAATTTTGTTCCAAGTTTCCAGATTTGTATTTTGCATGGCTTAGTAAACCCTCTAGTTACAATGCAGGCCAATTTCCTGTCTGACAGCATGCGTGATTGGGCAAGAGCTGTCAACTATGTGGTTCTAATTCTGTTGTTGTTATTGTTGTCAAGAAAACTTTGGAACTTTATTCAGAACACATTTCTAGTGTTTTGGTTAATATTTATTCCTTTTTTTTTTCTTTTTTGAAGCACAGTCTGTTAAATCATAAGATGATTTTTTCTTAAATCTTCCTGTCAGAGTAAGAAATTAATATTCAGATATATGAGATTCAGTGTTGTTGTTGGCTACTGATTCGCCATCTGACAACCAGAAAATAGACAAATTTTCCTGAGGATGAAGGTCTGATGGAGGCTTTCCCACAGTCTAGAACAGAAATAACACAGAATGAAAGATAACCTGTAAAATATGATACAATTTAGGGGGGACAAACTGTTCTGAGTTTATGCTTCGTCAACACCTCCTGGTTGCTTTCTCCAGGCACTCCCAGCCACACACTCACATTCCGGCATGAGGACTCCAGGATAACATGGGGCAAAAGGACCAGAATATATGTCTTTCCCTTAACATAATTGATAAATACCTAGCCTCCAAGTGAGTATATAAAGTTTTTTGTACATGTGTTGCATAAATGTAGTATTTAAGCACCAGCTGGAGTTGGGTATTGAACACAAGTCACCCACTTCATTCATTATGCAAACTGTTGAGAGCCTTACTAATAAAAATTAGTAATAATAAGAAAAATCATTACATTGAGACACACAAGTAAAACAAAACATGACTGAATGTTCTCTTGCTCCAAAAGTAACAATAGCTAAATATTTCATATACACTAACCTTCATAAAGGATAGAATCATCCTGTAATATGCACATTATACCTTTAAGTCTTTTACAATTGCCAAAGAAGAAACTTTGTACTGGAAAAATCTTCATTAAAACAAGTTATGCCATTTTTCATTTTGTTGCATAAAGAACAGGACAAAATGAGAGCTATTAGACTCAACCTTCCCTTAACAATTAAAACATGATTTTAACTTCCACAATACTTTACCCTCTCAGTAAAGATCACCTACATCTATTTTTACCAAAGATTACCTACATCTATTTTTAACTCCTAGACAATGATAACCCACCGACAATGACAGAAGAGCCATATCTGATGTCGGTTAGCCAGCATTAAAAAAAATAATAATGGAGCTGAGATCCATCACAGAAAACTCTTTATCTAAGGTCATCTGCAGCAAATAACCACACTATCATAGTGTGAATGAAAGGTGAATGAAATTCTAAGTGATTTTGTCCATGGTATTCTAAATCAGTTACCTGACATTGCAATTACAATAGCGAAAACATCTACTTGGCTTAAAGATTTGACAGTTATTAAAGAAGTATTTCAATGAGACAGCATTGCTTCAGCTGTGTTACTTCAGCAATAAGCCTTACATACTGATTGTCTGCTTGCCACCTTTTTATTACTACTCATGTACCAAACAGGTCCTTTATTCTACCATACCCATTATTTGTCAGGCCATATTATAAATTAATCTACAATAAGATTTGGAAACTGATCTCTATTTAAAAACAAAAACAAAAACAAAAAACTTCTAGTTTACAGATACAGGTACAGCCTGAGAAAGTGCCACAGTCCTGGAGAAAGTGCCACAGTGCTGGAAGGACTGGTGTGTGCAAAAAGAGGTTACTGTTGACAAAGCTTTGCTCCATAACCAATTTGTTTACCTATATGGACATTGCTCCATAAGCTAAGTAAATATTACCTTAAAAAAAACAAGCCATTGTTGGGTTGGCAACTGGTAACCAACCAACCAGGCTTGGTTAAAACTAAAAATCCCATCTTGCAATTATTTGCAAATCTAATTCTTTTAAATTTAGTGCCCAAATTTCTTTGGCAGTTTAAAGTCAAAATCTCCATCTTTTCCACAGTCTGTGGAAAAATGAAAGTCCTGGGAAGGGAAAAATCTTTACACACTCTCTCCAACTGCAATTAAATTTTTTCAAAATCCAACAGAAAGGTGATTATTTTTCACATTGGACATTTTTAGGTATAGAAGTTCCTTTGAAATTAGTTTTTCATTTCTAAGTGTAAAAAAGTGTTTTGCAAGTTGACAGAATACTGTATTTTACCCTGTGCTGCCTCTAGCATGGCCCACTGACTACAGAAGAGAGCCTAGGATTCTAATTCAGGCACATAATTTAGACAATTCTAACATTAAGCAGTGTAAATATCTCCATGAAAAAATATTTTTGAGAGAGAATAAGTGTGGGTAATTTGGATATTTCCAGGCTATGCTGCAATATACAGGACTAAGATTTTACTGGTGACGACTTTCCCATCTAGCCACCTACTGTGAGCACTGCAATAGATTCCCTTTTCAATATCATGCAGGTGTCTGAAATATGCAATCAGTTTGAAAATCACCACCAAAAGTATCTTCAGAATTTTTAAGGAGAAAAAATCTTCACTGAAAAATTTGATAAAAGGTGTCTAATAATAGTTTCAGAACTAACCAACAAGACAATGTAATGTTTCAGGGTGCTTAAGGGGTGTATCACTAATGTTGCTTATGTTTTTTTGTCAGAGATTCAGATGGATCAGCTAAGATCATCTTCTGAAGAATAAATAACAGAAACTATTTTTCTTTATTAATTGTCAATTTACAACAAGACCTAATTTTGTCATAATCCTAATGACAATCCTCAGAAAAGGAAGACATGCCAGTGAAAGTCAGCGAGGCAACATGATGGAAAAAACAGCATATGTGAAAAGCAGACAAATATTTTCATAATTCAAGCTGTGTGAAGATATTAGAAGGTTAGTGCCCAATGATTTTGGCCTCGGTGTGTAACTGGATAATTTTCACCAAAATCAGATGCTCTTTAATAACAATTTTACAAACATTCAGAAAAAAATTATATACAATAATTTTGTCATCAAATGAAAAAACAAAATCCTAAAATCAGCAGCCATTTTGAATTTATCACCTTCTTTACCCAAAATATTTTAATGCATTCTTCAGGCAAACTTTATTAGATCCTTTGCTGGTATGTAGTATGGTCAAAGCAGCAAGTTTAAGGTGATAAAGAAGTATACATCTTCAGAATTAATTCTGTTGCCTGAGACAGACAACAGACCAGCATACACATTGTGATAAGGATCACAAGAGAAAATTGTTCCAGAACAGATCATCCTCAATACAGAATATTTAAAAAAATACATTTAATTTAATAAGTATTGCTGATAAGAGGACAGAGAGTAACGAAATAAAACAATGCTGTTTGAACTTTACCATTCAGCCTACAAAACTGCAAAGAATGAAACATTGTTACAACTAATGTTTACTGTAACCATGAATTTAGAAAAGAGAATTGCAGATTTGAAGGATGGCGGCCTTTCTTAGGCCAGTCTGAAAAAGATTTCTATATGTGCCTAAAGACAAGACGGGCTTCCTACAAATAAAAGTATGTATATGTTTTTGTAAGATGTATAATTTTTCTTTTGTTTGGGAGTAGATTTGCATTGTATGAAAGAGCAAAAAGGGAAGATTATATTTAACAAATAGGGAAAAATTGTTCTCAAAACCATAATAATTGGCTAGTAGATTTAGGATAAGTCTTATTACTGAAAACTAATTCTGACTTAGAAAAAAAGTTACTGGATTTTAATTTGACCTCATGTCATGTATATTTTCAGCAATAGATATTTAAATAAAACTTCATGTAAATATTTTCCCCTTAATTTCAGCCAAAGCTGAAAAACTTCTATTAAAATTATTGTGGGGACAATCTGTTTATAAACATATTATTTAAATTAAAGAGATTTCCGTTGTGGTTTGGATGGTTTTCTTCCTTCACGAAGGCTAATTAAATAGATCATAAACAGAAGAAACATATTGCAGATAATAATTTGCTAAGTAAATCGCTATCAGATCTCTTCTTCCATAAATATTGCTTGTGTTTTTCTCCACAGAACATAAGCCATACCTGAGCAGCCCAAAAATTCAACATCTAGACCTTCTGCCTTATAAAATCAGCTTTAAGAGAACAGAAATCATTGTTCACATCCATTGAATTTTACTTTCTTGGTCAGATGCAGTGAGCAAATTCTTTTCTTTTCAGGGTAATGAACTGGGGCTGGAAATGTTCTCCAGAAAAAGAAAAAAAAAAAGAGAGAGGAAGCAAAATATTACTTTATGGAGTTCTTGCAGTTCATTTATTCCCTTAAAACTAAGACAAATCCATTTATTCATGACCTTTACTGAAGAAAACTTTGAATCAAATGGTATTTCAGATACAGTAGCTCTCAGTCAATGAGACATTCATACACTGTTGTGAGAAAGAAGTTTACTGCATCAAAACTTTCCCTTGAATTGTTAGTAATTGGTAGTAATACCAATGCTTTACAACATTTATTGGTACATTGCAGAAAATAAAAGCAACTCAGAAAATGTAGTTGTGGCAGCCACCAGTAAATGATTATTTTGTATTATAAAAAAAGAGACAGGGAATAAATGTAACTATTTATAGTTCAGGTTTTTCTTAAATATTCCAAAGAATTGAGTATCAGCTGATCTCAAATTAAAGCCAAAGCATATGGTTATCTGCCAAGATAAGCATGGAACATTTTTAAGGCTACTTCCTATAACCCGCTGCTTAAAATATACTTGTACTGCTACAACTCTTCCAAGAAGTTGATGGAATCAGGAATTTCTCACGCTAACTAGGTAAGCTGAATATATCAGATATAGTACTTGAAAAAAGAAGAAGATACATTTTTCAATATGTGTTCCCTATTCATATTAGAGTGTACATATATAGACACTCACATACACACATACACAGTCACTTTTTTTTCCTGTTCTTTCTCAAAGTATGAAGGATTCATTTTATTTTCAGAAACTGATTTCAAGTCAAATTACCCCCAGTCTTAGTTTTAGAAACATTCAAAACCCAAAACAGAGAGATTATTTTTCTAACGATTCAATTCCTATTTTAATATAATAATGAAAACACTAATTTTTCCTCAAGTGTTTTTCACCAAAAGGTTCCTATTTTTCACATGGGCAACTGATATATGATAAGTACTTCAAAAGGTCTAAACTTTTATATGCTGATGGAGTATTAAGACATTTTCAAAACATTTTCTACTTCAATTCTTTCTCTCTATCTTCTACTGAACTTGAACATCCTTAAAAAATAACAAATATGAAACACATAAGAAGTTGGATTGTGAATTTTAACTAAAGTAAAAATGCTTCATTTGAGTAAGATCAAGGTTAAATTCTTCACAGCAGGGAGGACATCCCTAAATAATAAATGTTGCCCTGGTTTTTAAATCCTCTCTTTCAAGATGTCTTTGGAAAATACTAACAAAATGTGAATGGTTTTAGGGTGATTAAAAAAAAAACGAAATTATGAGCATACACATTATCTAACCTCTGTGAGGCTTGAGGCTCATACAGGATGAAATGTTCTGGAGACTTAGCAGTTTGGGGTTACAAAATTGGAAAAAAAAATCTTCCCAGGTTAGTTATTGTGCATAAATAATTTTATAAATACATAGGTATCACTCTCCTAAATTCTTGGTTATGACCTAATATGACCATGTTGAGTCCTCTTTGAAGACTGGGCCTGCAGCATAGCTCCAAAATAAGAAATAGATACTAAATTCCTTGCCTATTGCAGCTGGAAAACTTAAGTGAGTACATTGGGCCCAGTACTTTCCTCTTTAGGCCAATGATGGCTGGCAATACTGAGGAGAGTAACTAGATCCAGGAGAAAAGTTAATCCATGTGGCTTCTGCTAACCATCTCCAGTCATTTGAGGGGAGGCACTGGAAAGCTCTGAAGAGAGACCATCTATCACATATGGAAGCCAGAAAGACATTATTTGTTCTTTGAAGGGTGTGTGTGGCAAAGCCAAGGATTTCGCAGATAGAGAGAAACTCCGCCAGAGGCCCAGGTCAAAACAAAAACTCAGCAACATACCCTCTCTACGGTGTCTAGGTTTATTTTACTAATTCAGACAAAAGAACACGCCCCAAAAAGTTTACACAAGCACATTCCTCTTCCATTTAGATACCTAGCTTCAAAAAGAAAACAAGAGGACAAAACAAAATAATTTTTGTTGTTGATGCTTCCAGGACTTGCTTGGTCTGGCTGCTGCAGAACATATAGCTTGCCTTTCTCACCAAATGCATATATTTAAGATTTTTAGCCTGAACATGCCCCACTCATATCTAATTAATTCTTCTCAGGAAGATTCTTCTAATTGTTACTCCAAAAATCCTGCTGGATTTAAGTCAAAACCCTTACATTCTCGTTTGGTGAAATCTATACCTCCCTTTCCCCAACCTTGACTTTTACAGCAACAGCAGTGTTCCTCATGATTGTAGGGGGCATGGAAAAACACCACCACATTGGATTAAAGAAGGAAATGCAGGATTCCAAGGGACATCCCCCAAACCCCAACACACACAGTTTTATATGAATATGATTAAATGCACATTGCCATTCTGGACAAATGATCAGTGTAACACAAACGTGACATAAAGCTTTATGGAGAAGTTTAAAAACTCTTAAGGGATGCTACATAATTTGGCACCATTTGCTTTTACCACAGAATATTTTTAAGGAGAGTACTATTTTTAAATAGAGTCTGTGATGAGACATTTGAGAAATACAGGTGGACTCCTTCTTTGACATGCAGGAAAACAGCAATGGGCAAAGAAACATAAGGAGTAAAACTTTATATGTTTGCTTTGCTATGTGGTATTTCTCCCCCCTCCCCTAGATTTTTAGTGCATATTTGATATCAAATTTTTAACTGTGTTTAAAAGATGAAGAATGCTGACAAGATTTTGTGAGTTTGGAAACATGAACCTAGAACTACAGTGCATGCTATATCTTCATTACTGAAAGCTAGGTCACATTTTTTAATGGGTAATTCTAATGCCTGTTCCTGTATGGTAAAGGTGTTGACATTAAGAGGCAAGCTCCAATGGAAAGAGGCATGTGTCTGTCCTTGGAGAGCTTTTTCCCCTACAATGTGTATTTAATATGTGCATAAATTCCTTTATTTATGATATTTATCCTGCAGGGTTCTGAAAGCTAAAACTTTATATAATTAAAATCAACTTTGTACTGACTTTAGCAGATTGCTTCAAGGCAGAATTTTAGTAGCCTCCAGAATTCAGAAGATGCAAAGACTTTTCTAAAGTATGTGAAAAATAGAGAAGTATGGCATATTATTTTTCTTACTAATATTTGATTCCAAATATTCCCAGAATTCAGTGAAAATAAATTCTGAAATGCCACAGTCCATTGACCAATCATGCCTGCAAAAAACTTAAGTAATTTGAACTTCCCAAACGGATGGGACCTCATGAGGTTTAACAAGGCCAAGTGCAAGGTCCTGCACCTGGGTCGGGGCAACCCCCAGTATCAATACAGGCTGGGGGATGAAGGGATTGAGAGCAGCTCTGACGAGAAGGACTTGGGGGTACTGGTGGATGAAAAGCTGGACATGAGCCAGCAATGTGCGCTCGCAGCCCAGAAGGCCAATCATATCCTGGGCTGCATCAAAAGAAGCGTGGCCAGCAGGTTGAGGGAGGTGATTCTGCCCCTCTACTCTGCTCTGGTGAGACCCCACCTGGAGGACTGCGTCCAGCTCTGGAGCCCTCAGCATAAGAAAGACACGGACCTGTTGGAGCGGGTCCAGAGGAGGGTCACGAAAATTATCAGGGGGATGAAACACCTCTCCTGTGAAGAAAGGCTGAGAGAGTTGGGGTTGTTCAGCCTAGAGAAGAGAAGACTTTGGGAAGACCTTATTGCAGCCTATCGGTATTTCAAGGGGGCTTATAAAAAAGATGGCGGCAAACTTTTGAGCAGGGCCTGTTGCGACAGGACAAGGGGGAATGGCTTTAAACTAAAGGGGGGTAGATATAGACTAGATATAAGGAAGAAATTTTTTACGCTGAGGGTGGTGAGACACTGGCACAGGTTGCCCAGAGAGGTGGTGGATGCCCCATCCCTGGAAATGTTCAAGGTCAGGTTGGGTGGGGCTCTGAGCAACCTGATCTAGTTGAAGATGTCCCTGCCCAAGGCAGGGGGGTTGGACTACATGAACTTTAGAGGTCCCTTCCAACCCAAACTATTCTATGATTCTATCATTCTATGATTCTTTACCCTTCACAGTGAGGTTAATCATCTGGATAAATACAGAAGTAAGGAAATCCTGAATCTTTAGATTCACACCCCTAACACTCAGGTCATACCTTCCCATGTAACACTGAACTGAGCCCCATTTTAAATACAGACGGGTTTAAGAGAGGGCTTAGACATTTGTGTGTGTACAGTGAGCATCAAAAACTTGCCTTTATTATCTGTATTTGTAGAAATGTTTGAAAAACTCAATTGTTAGCTGATAGAAATGTTTCTCCTAACTTTCAAATTGGAAGAAATTACAGTATTTATAGAAAGTCAACATCTTTTATTCTTCTCTTGTGAAGCAGATTTTCTATTCTCCCATTTATCCATCTCTGCAATAGCTTCAATTTGATATGGTAAATTATATTCAAATGAGACTTGATCAGTATTTTTTAAAATTACATCTACCTTCCTATACTTACTGGAAATACCTCATGAAATACATTTGAGGACTTCTGCCTTTTTCATGGTGGGTAACAACAGTGACATATGCCATATAATCAAGTCTTTCCATGTTAGATGCTATTTCCAATTAATGATCGCTCAGCTTACCATAAACATTCCTGATTGTACTCTAAATATATGACTTTTTACGTAAACGCCTCCCAGCTTTGTGAAAAAGTGCATTTCATCAGCATACTCCTATTTTTGTTCAAAATCATTAATAAAAACACAAGCCAAAACTGCTACAAATACCACTCGCTGAAGAACTCCATGATAGATGTCATTAAGCTTTTCAAAAATCTCATTAAACCACAACAGAGCAAAGATAATGCAGAATATACCACCAACTATGCAGTCTGTAAAAACAGAGTATGAAGCATTCATTCAACACCGTTTCAGTGTCTTTAGTGAATTTACAAAATTGATGGACCAGCACAAAATGTATGTAAATATATGCATTAATAACTATATTAGTCACATGCAATATCTGAAAATGCACTTTTTACCACTGCAGGATCCATTGTTATTATAGGTCATGAAAAAAGAAGGATTAAACAAACAATTCTTGAAAAGAAATCCCATCAATTGTGTTATGTGTTAGATCATGTTCTTAAATTTATGCCATCCAAGACAGATTCTTTCAAGGAGGTGATGGCAAATTCTTTACTCCTTCCAGGCACAAAGTGTTTGAGAGCTTTGATCCAAATCAAGTAAGAACAAGTACAAAGAAACAAAAGCTACTTTGTAATATATTAAAATCAAATAGCCAATATTCAGCCCCTCTTAGCCTTGTAAGACTATCATGCAAGCTTTCATTTAACTATAAATGTCATTAAGTTTTACTTTTTTTTTTTTTTTTTTACGTCTGCCAATTATGTAAATGATGGGAAAGGTAAATGGATTTAACTGCCTCCATCCCAAGTGAGCTTTACTAGAAACTTACAGACAAAAAGCAAAAAAAAAAAAATCATTTAACTGGTGCAGCTTAGCACACCAGACTTGAAAGACTAACATTGTTATTAAATAAATGGAAATACTAACTGAACATCATCTACAGTGAAGAAAACCTCATACACAGACTGTCTCCAGGCACTTAAGAGATCCACAGGAAGCCTCCGTGACATTCCCACAGCACTCCAGTCCCATTACAGAATTCTGAGCCTAAAAAGTTTGAGATTTTTGCCCTAGATCTTCGTAAAGCATTTCTTTAAAAAAATACTAGTACTTAATTACAGTGAGACAAAGTTACTGCTGGAAATACTTCATCTCTTGCTGGAATTTCTGACATTCTGCCTCTCTCTTCTTTCACAGGCTGAACTTTTTTAAAAGGCCTAGTAAGATAAATACATAATCTTAAAAAAAAAAGTCTTGTCAAACAGCAAGACATATGCTGAATAGTGCAGGGGAAATAAACCCATCTCCTCGATCCCTTTCCCAACACAGCAATCAGCTAGCAGCTAAGGATAAGCACGGTTAGCTTATAAGGCTTTCAGACTCAGCTCAGCCTGCCAAAGATGCATTGATATTTGATGTTGTTGAACATGGAAACCCCCTCCTCACTAATTCACTAAGATAGCAGCCTCAGCTGAGCATTTATATATAACGACTGAGAAGCATGGAGGAGCAATTGCAGAACTGTCTTTTATCTGTAATTGACAGTAGGAACAGTTCTAGATGTTTCCAGTGTGAAAAGGCAGACATTAGTTTAAAGCATCCTTAGCGTTAGGACACAGCAAGCAACTCTGCTCTGTGCTGCATCAGCCCTCTTGCCTCAACTGGTAGTTAGCATCAGCTTACTGACTCCCCTTTGCCTTGTATAGCCAACATAACAGTTTTAAGATCATTTTACAGAACAGTCCCAAAGGTAATTTAAGCTCATTCTTTGATTTTGCCCTGAACTGGACTGGAAGCATTCTCACGGAGGCAGACTACAAAAGCTCAGCCATCCTATGGGGCACTCGCACCCAACTCCCCTCCCTGGAGAGTCGGCATCATCCCACCATGCCTGCTACTGTGGGGCTGGAGCGCTGCACCTTCATGCTCTGCCCCACTCATGCTCTCTGCTTCAAGTTCAGTGCACGATTGTTTAATCTCTCAGTGAGAGGAGTGCTGGGCTCTAGCTTGGTTGTGATGTTAAGTTACTATAGACGTAAGCAGTAAGCATGAGTTATAGACATAACCAGTTATAATAGTTTTAAGTAGCATAACTGATTGCATGTACAGACAATATTACAGGCAACTGGAAAGACTGCTTGAGCTTACCAACTCACTATAAACCAACATCACAACAATGAAAATAAAATATTAAAAAATAGAATTCTAAGTAAAACTACCACTATATCTGAAAAATATTTCACAAGTGTCAGAGAGCAAATGCCCTGTGGTCCTGTAACATAAAGGCCAAATGGTTTAAAATGGCCTACTGCTAGTAAGAATGAGTAACAACTGCAACAAAATGCTCTAGTATTCCTCTGTAACTCAGTTCTTGAAAGTATTTATCACAGATAAGTCTAGAAATTCTGACAAAATGTCTATTTAGTAGATGATGTGCATTATAGATAAGCTTACAGCCAATATCCTTTTCAGAGGAACTTGTTTATAAAAAAAAAATAAATTATGTGATTAATCAAATTCAAAAAGTTATCCTTTCTATCTACTACACAGAATGGTGGAATACATAATATGTACCAGTATTGATTAGAAAGATCGCTTAATTAAAAAAAAATGTTCAAATGGGTCAAATATACCAGTACCTAAGTGTTTTTGACAAATAGTAAAAAAATTCAAATGAGTAATTGAAAGAATTTACTTAGGTCACAAACAAAAGGGAAATTTCTAAATTCTGTTAACTTAGATTAAGTAAAATCAAAGAGAAAGTTCAGCTTTGCTAATCAAAAATCAAGCCCAGACTTGCACGTAATAACAATATTCAATGAATTTGAGTTATACACATGCACACATACACACACTTATTTACAGTCTTGTCCCTTCTCCAGATTTTAAAAAATTGGATTTTGGGAAGATTCTGAGATTAGAAAATTTCTGCAAAGGAGATTTAAATTTTGGATCTGCTTTGAATTAATGCAAAAAACTGTGCTGCACTCCTGTCATAATTTAGTTTGGGTATTTGTGTTGCTGTTTAGTGGTACGTCAAAAGCTGTAAAAACATATGGCAACACATCCTTTTTACTGATTTGTATAAGCCAAAAGAAATATTCAACAACCTCCCAATGAATGACTGGTAGATAAAACTCAGTGTGTTCATAAATTCGGATAAATCCTGAAATTTTTTTTTTTTTTTAATCTCTACATCTGGAAACATGGCTGACAATGTTTCGCAAGAGCTGGTTTTCTCCTAGGATTTCCAGTTCTTTGTGGTTTCCCCAAGCCAAAAATAGACTAAAGAATAACATTTCTGCAAATATTTCAGTATTTCCGTTTCCAGTCCTGGTTCAAACCAGAAAGGGCAGAGCCACAAGCCATTAAATATAATAAACAAATAAAATATAAATGAACTTTTTCAACCATAAAAAAGGTTCAATTTCAGGTTTATATGAAGGTACAAGTTCATTCTGAATCTTCAGTGCTAATTTTCTTACGTCTCCCAAAAATAACATGCACCATGCACAAGATCTGTGATTAAGATTTGTGTGTAAGATCTGTGAAGGGTTTTTCTGTAGCATTTGGTGTTGACTGAACATTAAATGGCAAAGTGCTTTTAAAAAATCCTCCAGGCATCTTTTTGCATTTTTTCACACTCAAAACCAATAAAAATAACATTAAGATCCAAAATGAAGTTGCTTACAAAATGTACATTGGAGATACTAACTGTGAAGATATACTGAACAAAAATAATAAGGGCACTAGAGAAAGTGTTCTAATGATCACATGCCTAAAACCTGAGAGAGGAAAAAATATTAAATATGCAAATTAAAAGGAATCAACATCAATCAATGTACTCACATCTTTGACACACTAAGAGTACTGCCCTTTACCATTGGCCTGTTAATTGATGGTACGAAGCAATGAAGGTCTCCTTGTGTTCTGTGCTACAAAGAGAGGCTCATTTTCTTCCTGAACTCTTAGACTGAAGGAAATATATTTCCTGTTTGGTCTTAGTGGAATGTAACAAAAAGTGCTGGCGAGAACTAAGTTATGCCAGGAATTACATCTGTTTAACAGGGTTTTAAGAAGTTGCAGATGCTAAAGTGTTTAGTTATTGTATAGCTGGATCTTGGCAGGGATGTTAAACTTAAGAGCTAAATAAAAATGTAAATTGTGTTAAATCAGCATTTCCTCCACTATCTGATGTATAAGAAAGCTTTCTATACTTTTCTCTAAAATGTTTTTCCCCAATACTTCAGAACGTGTTGCAAAATATTCCTTTTATTCTGATTTATTTCTAAAAGGAAGACCTAAACAACAAAAGGTCACTGCAGACAAGCTCATATACCAGCAGGCCTTTTAAAAAAATGCAGCAATTTTATATATAGAATTGTGAAGACCCAGCTTTTTTTTTTTTCTCTCTAAACACTCATCTAGATTCATCCCTGTTTTCAGTTACTTTTAGTACTTCATGACATCTGTGCATACGCAGGGGCTTCTTCTCCAGTTGTCTTTTTACAGAAGTAGGGTTTGAATGCAACAGGTCCAATTCAAGCCCTACTTCTGCAAACGTCTGGACACACGCTTAACTTCAAACAAATAAGTTTCTAAATAGTCTCATTCAAATCACTTGGACTGTTCCCAAGCTTGTGGGGAAGTACTTACAGAAATGCTTGCAGCAGCAGGGCTTTATACTCTGAAGTATTCTGCACTCTCTTGTGACATGCTGTAAATGCAGTCCTGAAAGGAGTTTTGCATATTGCTTATCTATATGCAAGGACATTTTTCAATGCAAAAGAATATTAGGAAAAAATACAGATTTATAACTTCATACAACACAGCATATTAGTCATAGATATCTAGTAATAATATGTTCACAATTAAAAATTTAATAGGTATCATAAGCAAGTATTTATTGTTTTCTAAAATGTATTTATAAATGGCAAAGAAACTAATGAATTAGTCTTTGAGGGTAAATACATTAATCATGCAGCTAAAATCTGAAATTAGAGACCACATGGGTGGGTTGGGTTTTTTTTTTTTGGGGGGGGTGTTTTCTTTTCATATCTCTGACCAGAAACAATGAAAGGTGATAAAAATACACAATACACAATAGCCCTGATAGGAAATCTATTAATCCTGCAGCTGGTACCCAGGGTAGTTTTATGTATTATCTATTCTGTATGAAGTTGCATGTATTATAACATGACAATGTTACAGTGTTCTGGGAAATGCTGGCATAATATGCTAAAACATTTGCCCATTTAAATTACTGTAAACATAAAATACTGTAATTCTGTAAGTAATTCCGTACACATGCACAGAAAATACATGCCACAGAATAAAAAGGAGTGGGTTCTTAACGTACACTAAAAGCCATCACAGCCTATTTGAGAATCAAAGAGCTACAATCCTGGTCATCCAAATATGGGTGCTTAACTAAGCACTGAAGAAGTTCTACCATATTTCTTGATTATCAAGTAAAATAAATGGATATCTTCATAAAACGGAGATACAAAGAAAAGACCAGTACAGCAAAGATCCATCAGTAACAAAAATGGTACTGTTTCTTTCAATTTAATATAAACACATATGCATCTACATAGGATGTCCACAGTAGGAAAAAAGTATGATTTCTGGTTGTTTATGACTTTGGAAGCTAGGTTTCTAGGGAGGAGAGATAGGAATATTTTTAATAATATTAACTTTAGTTTTTTTACACTGATCTAAAAAAATTAAGACATTACCATTTATTGTAAAACTAAGTATGCTTTTACTGCCAGCATACCCTGGCAGCATGGAAGACCAACAGCACACGGGGCTGTATTGAGAGGAACGTAGCCAGTAGGTTGAGGGAAGAAATTGTTTCCCCTTTACTTCGCACTCAGAATACTCCATCCAGATTTGGCCCCCCATAAAAAGAAGGAGGTTGATAAACTGGGCCAAGTTCAGAGGAGGACCACCAGGATGGTTGGGGCTGGAGCACTTGCCCTGTGATGAGAAGCTGAGGGACCAGAGCTTCTTCAGCCTGGACAAGAGACAGATTCAGGGGAACTTGATGGCAGTCCCCCAATACCTATGGGTAGGTCATCAAAGACACAGGTCCAGGTTCTTTCTGCAGGCGTATGGTGGGAGGATGAGAAGTAGCGATCCAAAACGTAAATGGGAGATTCCAATGTGACACAAGGAAGAATTTGCACCACAAAGAGAGTTGTGCAGTAAGAAGGCTGCCCAGCAGAGCTGTGCAGTCTGCATCCTTGGAGTTTTTCTTTGAGAAGGAAGGTAGACTAGAGACCTCCTGAATTATTCTCTAATTCTAAGATGTCTGCAGAATATAAAATCCTAAATTATGCAAGTCTGCATTGTTGAATTAATGGCTGCAGAAATACTGCAGCAATGATAGTTCGGTAGTGATTTGTTATCAATATCTATTTGCCTATGTAGAGGCAAGTGTCTCCCATTTTCAGAGAAAGTATGTACCTCCTCAATTCTTCTGTTCCAAACTGAAATACTTACAGGATTTGGTTCTGTACAGTTAATTTTAATTTGTCCTTTGTAAGTCTAAAATACACTTAAAAATCCAGAAATATTAAAGATGTATAAATCCATTACGAAAAAAAGGACCACAAAGCTGGGGGGGAAGGGAGTGAAGAAGAAAAAAAAAAAATTCCAAGGAAAATATACATTAATTTAAAACCTTTTTTCTTCAGAACTTTCAACTCTAAAAATATTTATCACATAGTTGTTAGAAGCAACATTTATAGACTTACAAGTGTGTTCATCTGCTTATATAATTTGGAAGATGCTTATGGGATTGTTTTTTGACCATTTGTGTTTAAGTAAAATTTTCTCTTCTAGAAGCCTCACAAACCAGACCCAATTTCTACAAAACATTTTCAGTTGACTACATGATAGAGTAGAAGAGTACATCTTAAGACAGTACAACACAAAAAGAGAGGGGAAAGGAAGAGTGATGCATTGGTGTAATGTTTGTGGAAACATTACATCCCTCTCCCATTTCTGAACCCAGGCTACTTCACACATTGTGAAACTTATCTTAGAGAATTATAAACAAAGCAGGGAGATACAAGATCTTTAAAATACAAAACAGAAGCAGCAAAGCAGTAGGGGGAAAAAAAACCCACAAACCAACAAACAATTAAAGATAGGAAGGTTATATAGCAGAGAGAGGCCAGCGCCCTCCACTTCAGGCAGCTTCATGTAATGACAAAATGAAACAGTCTGAGGAATCTCTTGGGAAAATTGAAGGTCCCATTCCCAGCTGAAACGAAAGTAGGTAGTTCATTGTAGCCAACGGTCCTTTTAACCAGCTGAGTATTTGAGCCATATACTTGTCTATTTTATAGCACTTTGATATTGCAGGATCATCCATCAACTACAAACCTGCCAAGAAATACCATTAAGTATACTCTGCCACAACAAAGTGTAAGTTTTTCTAACGACTGCAGGCTTCAATGCAGAACTTTTCTAAGGTTGTACTTTAACCATAGAAAAAATACCTCATTATAGAAGGCAGAACATCTGCAGCTCCCAGACGCCACCGAATAAATCCCCAGCCCCAACCTCAGCTTCTTCTGGGAGATCTGTCAAAGAACCATCCAGATGTGGCTTTGATTACAGTGACATATTAAGGTGCATCATTTGGATAGGATGAGATCACAAGCTGAAGTTCAATGTCTTATCTGGATTTATTCCCATACTCTTAAGAGTCAGAGTTTCTGTCTCCACCTTTCTCTAATCCTAGCCAGAAATAAGATCACACTTTCAACAGGACTTCTGGCTACTCTTGCACATCATTCACACTTCCTCTTCTATCAAATATTCCAAATTGTAATGTTCAAGTTTAGTTAATCTCACTTCAGTCCTGGGCAGTTTTCACTTGACTGGTCATTCATCCCTAAAATTAGCTTCTGTATTAACTGGAACAAAAGAACTAAATAGTCCTTCCAGAGAATGATTTAAGCACATGGTGTTATAAAGATGGGCACTTTGCATTGTGATCAATTTCTCGGTAGTCTATTTCCAAAGCTAACAAGTTGTAGTTTTCAGCAAGCTCTACAATTCAATAATCATTTCTACAAATAAAGCATTGTATTTTGAAATTTGTTTTGGGAACTGAGTGATTTGCTTACTGCTTAGTTTTGTTATCTGTCACTATTACTGCAAACTACAACTTCACATGAAAACATGTATGTACCAGGGAGTTCTATCATATCCCTTTGTCACAGGAGCACTCTAATTTCAGCCTTACACTTGTGAGCCCTGAAGCAATTGGTATTCATAAAAGCTTCACACTTCTCTCGATTAACAAGATCTTTTCCTAATACTATCAACTTAAAGCCTATTTCTCTGCAGAACCCTGTAATATCCCAACACAATGGAGTATTTTTTCCTTTTCAGAATGTATCCCGAACACTTCAGAGAACCCAAACAGAACTAAGTAAGCAAATGGAATTAGGGGAAACAAAGGTTGGTGTCTCAATTGACTCCAAAGCCCACATTTAAGCACTTGGGATCTCTACATGTAAGATGTGGGACACTTGATAGAGTCAATTAATATCAGTCAATAAAGAGAGAAATTGCGGGGATTAACGGCACGGACTCTGGCAAGCAGCAACCAAAGACCTTTATTGCTCTATATTAGGGTAATTTATAGCAAGCAGAAGTGTCCACGCGCTATCCGCAGCCTGCAGATAGGTTACAGCCTTGTGTTCACGCGCATCTATGCTCCAGCGGATAGGTCTGCTCTTCCTGACCATACAGCATGACTTCATGGTCCTTATCTTGTTTACTCCTTTCCAGCAGCTCATTCCTTTCTTCCTTATCTTCTGCCTGCGTGCTTTCTCACGGGTACAGTACCTGCTCATTAAAACCGAATTCAGTAATGTCCATAGTTAAAAATCCTATCCCCACAAGAAATGTGTCTGGAATCATGCCTTTGCAAGGAGTATTAATGTCTGTTTACATTCAGAATTCATAACTCTGAATTCATTCCTTAAGGTAGACACCTAGATCAACTCCTCCATGGAAAACACATACAGAGTTATTCTACTAACTCAATTATTCCAATCCAGTCCTTATAGGACCCACTCAAGATGTGGAAGACAACATTCAATCTCCTTATCTGCATGGCATGATTTATTAATGTAAAAGAAAAAGAAAAAGAGCATTGGCAGGAGATTGTAACATTTAAAGTGTCACATAAAACTAATCCTTAAATCTGAAATTTCACCAGGATTAAGGAACATTTCAACTTAATTTACATTTTGAATTTAATTTCCTACAGCACGGCTTAAGTGACAATTAAACACTTAGGCCTTTGTACTCAACACTTAGATTCTTCTACAAGGGATATGTAATTTTGGTTTTGGTTTATATTAGCTGTTCAATGATTTAGATATGGTGTTAAATACATTCTTATACAAAATGCAAATACAGATGGATATTTTATGTAATGTGTGAGGTTAGTACACCATGATCACTTTCACACATTATTTTACTGTATTTTTTTATTGTGCATAAAGTCTTCTATTTGCACAAGGCTATTAACATGAAAATTGACTTTTTTCTTCAAAAACATTTTTACACTAGGTTACCGTGTTTATTTTTCCTTTGTTACCAGAATTACAGAGATTACCAAAGATTACAGTGATATTCTGTTTCACAGTTTCTGATTCTTGGACATGATATTTATGTCTCAAACACCCCACGTATTCCAGGTCAACAAGATAAATAAAATTTCAATATAATATAGCCAATGCAGCATCTGACTTTTAGACAGTAAAGATCAAAACAGCAGGAACAGAGTAAGACTTAGTTTTTTGGACAAGATTCTTATGAAGGCTATACTAAAACTTAAGTCCAGAGTTGAAAAGGTACTTAGATATCCCAGTTTCCAAAGCTGTAGCAATATTAGCATACATTCAGATACCAGAAGTTAGATGCCCTCCACAGTCTAAACCAATATTTTCAGTAAATTTCTCAGTTGATTTATTTCATAGAAAATGCAGGTACAGAAAACACTAAAAAATTCTAGTGATCTGAAATAATGAGACATTATGTATCCAAAAAAACACCCACCTTTAAAAACATGGGTATTAATGTTTTCTTTAAACTGCTTAAGTAGTATGTCACATTTAAGGTCACAATCATGGATTTTCAGATGATGAAGAGATGCTTCATTACAGTCTGCTTTATTTTGCTTTTGTATAAAGATGGTTCTAATTTTTCATAGGACATGAAATAAATTAATTTAAATTTTTCACTGAGTCAAGAAATTATGAGTTTGAAAATTCTCCAAAAGGAATTCTAGACAGCCTAATTCAATAAGCAGATGGCAATGACATGCCTTAAGACATTTCCTAAAGATCTGAAACAAGCTTTTTCAAATTCCAGGGGAAGCAAGTGTGGCATTTAAGACCACTGAAAATTACCTCCTGCTTTTCTTAGCACCTCAGAGCTAAGTTTTAGTATCTTATACCTAGCTACCCAACTGCTTTTGCCAGCAACTACAGGTAGTGATGGCCGCCCAAAAAGTTAGAATTTATGCCGTAAATGAAAAAATAAACAGGACCATACACTTAGAACTTCAATCATAAGACTCTGAAATGCGTTTAAGAAATTTACTACCTGACTGCTAATAATGTCTAGCATGATATCACATGGTATGTCTGAATGGCCAGGCCCAAGGAGTCATGATTAGTGGCACAAAGTCTACTAGGAAGCAAGTCACTAGTGGTGTACCTCAGTGGTCAACACTGGGGCCAATAGTGTTTAACATCTTTTTTAACAACCTGGGCGATGGGATGGAGCACACCCTCAGCAAGTTTGCAGGTGACACAAAACTGGGAAGAGTGGCTGATAAGCCAGATGGCTGCTCTGCCATCCAAAGGGGTCTGGTCAGGCTGGAGAATTAGTCTAAGAGGAATCTCATGAAGTTCAAGAAAAAGAAATGCAAAGTCCTGCACCTGGGGATGAACAACGTCAGGCAGCAGCACATGCTGAGGGCTAAACACTGGAAGGCAGCTCTGCAGAGAAAGAACTTGAGGTCCTGGTGACCCCAAGCTGACCATGAGCCAGCAATGCAACCTCATGGCAAAGAAGGCCAACAGCATCCCGGTCTGCATTAGGAAGAGCATTCTCTCCCAGGAATGAGTTACATTCAGTTAATTAATAAAGATCTACCACAGGTACTTTTTGTGGTAGTACTGGCAAGTATTACAGTAGTGCAACTATCCTCAGTAAAAAGATTAGATATCCAATCTACATAAGGTGATTAAATGCTCCTGAAATCCAACTTTGCGAAGTCATGAGTGATCACTTGGAAAACCTTGGGCTTATGCAAAATAATAAATCAGAACCCAGAAGTACGAAAGCAATATTTTTAAACCAGTGTCCTTTAACAGATTTTGTAATTTCAAAGTATTGGTATTACAGTCTAGAATCTAATGCCAGTCCTTACTCAATCCTTACCAACTGGGAAGATTATTTCCTCTGAATAATGCCAGGAGTCTCTGAAGGACCTTTTAGAAGACAGCTTCTGGAATACGGTGCTATAGCAGTTGTGCCTCAAGGCAGAGGCTTATTTCAAGTCTGATAAAACATCTGCAGTTATCTCTCCTAATTTTAATTGAATTATTTTCACAATGCCTTTCTTAGGTGCTGCCAAATACTTTGAAATCCAACACACCTCAGTATAAATAGGTTAATTTTTCCCCTGGGAGCCAACAAGCTAATCAACAGAGTAATTCATAAAAACAGCTGGAAGTCTATATTGGACTTGAATGTTTAAAATAAATTTTGAAACACAGACAAGCTTGATCCAAAAATAATCTTTTAATAATAATCAATATTTTGTTTGCTACAGTCTACTGACTTTTACCAGAGCTGGTCTTAAGATTGTACTTTATGGTACTCTTGAATGCTTTACACTGGCTTCACCATAGACCTCAAAGGAACAAGTTACTCTATAGTTATTGCAAGAAGAAATATCCTCCTAGATTTTTTCTTATTCTAAATTAAATTAGTGATACACAACATCATGTTTTCTACTATGCAACCTCCTTTAGTTGGTTTGGACTTCCATGTGACTTCTAAAATTTTCAAATGATGGAAGGCTCCAGAGCAAGTGTCACTGAGTTTCTTTCACAGGTATATTCCTTGTATGTGCCAACATACATGTCCTACAAATACTCCAGCATAAAGACATTGCACCAATGTCACTACTGTTTCACCAACAAACAACAAATTATATTTGAAGACTACAGCATTCAAAATCTTCTAATATGAAAAGACATATGTAAGAAGTCAAACAATAGAATTCAGTAGTGTTAACTACAAATAAAAGTTTATTACTTGTGCATCATATATCTATCTCTATACACCACAGAATATACATTACATAGCACATGCTACCTGTATCAACAGTACATTATGATGCATTGACAGAAAACATGCCAGTTACTGGAAATTCAAGCAGACAGGAACCTACTTTTTCCAAGCAAATTATGTCATCCTTTTCCCTGTTATGCAGAATTACCACAGGAGAACAAAGGCTCTGTTTATCTATCTGCCTTTCATACTCACTCTCACAGAAAGGTAAGCTCTTTCCTAAAAGTTAACAAATTAGAGGAATGGAATATATATATATATATGAGAAAACATCTCCATCTGTTTTCTCCTTGGGCAGGTTTAGAGTAAAATTTAATCCCCTTTTTAGACCAAATAACATCCCTGCAGCTGGACAGCACAATGTTCAATGCCAATATACACTTCAGAAGAAGAGGTAGACAAACTAAGGTCCCAAAACCAAACTAATCTAGTTCCAGAAGACAAAAGGGAAGAAGACCACATCAGTGAAATAACTTCATTAAGAAGCATGTTTCCTGAAACTGTAGCTTGCACTGCGTCAACTCATCTATATTTTTCACTTTATAACAATTCCATCCTTTCTGTTATTCTCCAGTCCTCTATATGCAAATAACTTACTCTCTCAACATATGCCTGCATATAATAGAATTAGGAAGTCTCTGTATGTTTGATATTATGCAGACATGCAGATAATTAAAGATTTTGGTCTCTGAGTACCACAGACAGGATTGTAAGTATCATGCAATGACTGTACAGAATACTATCTGGCACTGAGAAGGTATGCCATGCTTCCTTTAGCTAACTTGTCAAAATTTCTCTAAGCAGCCCAACAGGGTTCTGTGTTTGTGGCTATGGCTCTCACAGGGAGCCATATGAATACCAGGAATGCTTCTTCAGAATGGATATTCAGACTGATATTTACAATGTAAATTATACTTAACAAATCTACTCCAGCCAGTACCCACCACCTCTGTTCCACTGAGAAAGTGAACTTCCAGCCTACCGAGCTTCTTATATCACCATGTGCTATGACTACTCAGCCAAGGGATCATACTGATGGTGTGAGAACTGAAACGTATCATACATGACAAATTCCAGATAACTGTGGGAATATCCCCATGTAAATTCTCCTGCTTACCTATTCTTCCTCACAACGTCTTCAGCTGCCCTTCCAAAACAGTCAAGTTTCCAACTCAGCTGTAGAGAATGTATCTGTATTTTTCAAAACTTATTTCCTTGGGTTCTTTTAAGAGAAGGGAAGTAAGTTTCCTGTAGAACTGCTGTGAATGTAATACGCTAGGCTCTAGGTGCCAATTACCTGTTACTAATATTTTACCCTTTTAACAAAAAATAAACAATATTTTCTCATCAGAAACCAACATTAGTATGGATGAGTAAAGAAAGAATAACCATGCCGACAAACTTAACTATACAGGAACAAGGAAAACTCAAAAAGTTTGTCTAAGAGGAGAATGTGATTTAATATCTCCTACCCATTTTAAAACATCAGTTAATCTTCTGGATTCTGAGAAAAGCTGTTCTTATAATATTTCCACTAAGAGCAAATGCACAAAGCCTCATAAATCTTGAGAGTTTACGTTTGTGCCCTTTCCAGCACAAATTTTGAGACCCAAGATAAGCTTTGGTTAAGCATCTAAAACTTGTGAGAGCTTATCCAGACTGAACTTGTGAAGCTTATCCATTGCTAATTGTCTCATCAAGCCCTTGCTTAAAGTATCAATAAGAGCACAGGATACAGCAACAGCTGCACCCTAAGTACCAGCTGTGTCAGCAGCTTGTTCCTACCATTGTGCAGTTTTGATACAAAGGCTCTGGATATCACAAGGCAAATTTCTTCCCTGTATTGAAATTATCCCCTTGCAGTTTTTTTAGAATTTCTGTAGCTGAGATGAACTGCAAAAAAGGAAAGTTATAACTTTTAGATAGACTAATCTCTTACATGATATATAAAACAAAATACATATAAAAGTGAAATTAATCCTGGATGATGGTAATGTGCGGGCAAATGGAATATGTATGGAGAGCTTAAACGTTTTTCTACTTTTCTGATATTCCCATCTTGTAATTTTTCTTCACTTCACTAACCATAAAACAAGATAGATATGGTAGATAACAAGAAGGTCTCTCCTAAACAAAAGAAACCACACAAAAATCAGGCAGGGCAAGATGGTTTCATGGAGTCTAACTTTACCCTGTGGAGGCTAATTATGTTAAGTCTATGGTCAGTTGAATAACAGAGGCTCCTCCAGAGGGCAAGTAAGAGCTCATGTCTGACTTGAGACAGCTGGAAAGCTCTGTTGCTTTGCCAAGCTTCGGCCACAATGATGAGCCCATAAAGTTCACTAAAAACTCTAGAAAAGTCTAGTTTTTAAAATTCAGACTTATATATGACCCAAATATATAAAGTCTGAATTTTGAAGTGGCACAATTGACTAGGCATCTTTTGTGAACGTGCCATTTCATCTCAAGATTTATGAGGCTTTGCGCATATTTCTTTTATATCTTGCCTCAGGCTGCTTAAGAAATAGAAAAAAATCTTGTTCTGTATTTCTTGTATTCTGCTTTCAGAGTAATTCAAGAAATGAAAATGAAAAACATAAAGGAATGCGTATGTGTATCAGTCAGTAAAACTCAGTTTTAAAGTTTCAGAGTTCAGATCATGTTTGGGGTGAGAGAGCGAGGATGGTAGTTCTTGTGTAATGCAAGCAATCTGCCCATCACTAAGTCTTAGCCCTTACTTAACTTGTTTTCTATTTTACTTAACTGTTTTCTTTAAAGCAGTTCTCACACAGACTTCCATGGGGAATGGCTGACACCTGTAGATCATTTCAGGTCCATAAGGAGTCTTAAAGTGGGATCAGACAGGTGAAATTACACTGTCTGCAACTCCAGAATTTTCCTGCGTACTATTTACTAACCATTTGTTTCATGTTTAGTGCTGAGCAACCATATCAGAAAGAATCAAATAGAGACGGGAACTGTTGGGGAATTTTTATGGTACCCCTTGAGGCAAATTAAACACAAGTTTGTGCTTAAAGATAAAAGAAAAATTTAATGAACAATGTATTGGGCACAGTCCTACCACAATACGCAGTTCTACATGGAGTCTGCAAAAATGCATCACAAGCAGATTCCTTATATACCATTGTACCAGCACCAATCCTGAGAGCGGTTGCATGAGGCAAGTCAGCCCGGCCCTGGATCCATCCCCCTGACCTTGGGCCCCTGAGCGCTGGAATTCTGGGATGGTCCACAAGACAATGCTGAGGCTGTTTCTTATCACCAAGGGAAACTTCACTCTCTTGCAAGTAGTCTGTTCTGTCTCATCCCTGCTTCCAGCCAGTTTAACCCCTTCTTGCAGTTGGACCTCCTTACCCTCCATGCCAGATCATTCCTCGGTCACAAATTACCACTGCCGAGCAGTTACAATTAGAATTTCCCCTTGAGAAGTAAATGCTAACCGAGATCTTTTCCTGAACTGAATATACTGTGCACTTCTAGGTTGGGTCCGTCTCTCTGTCTCCCATTCCTTCCCTGTTTCCCCACTGTTGCCACCCCCCCTGTTCCCTGTTGCCACCCTACTCCAGTGCCTCTAACCAACAGGAATTTGCATTGATTTGCAAGTGTTTTACTTCTCCCCATTTTCCACAAACAAGACCAGGAAAAGAAAGTGAGCAAGCCCTCTCTCTACACTGCCTGCTCTCCACAAAAGGGGTTAAGCTAATGTGCTTTATACGCTTTTTTCCCAGGAGGGTGCTCAAGTACTGAGAACACACAGCTAAAAATTTCACACATCTATCAGTTAGACTGCAGTGGATCAACTGCTACAATGTTCAATTCATGCCCAGACAGGTGCTGAGTGGTGGCAGGTTTTTAGGCCAGAGAAATGTTTTCCTTGGCACTTAGCCCCACATTCCTAATTCCATCCAGCGTGTTTTCATTTGGGGCAGAACAATAACACATTGCACCAAGAAGCCAGCCCATTAGCCACGAAGGGCTGGCATTTACTAGAAAAGCAAAACAGCTTTATCACATAACCCTACTCTTAGATCCAGAACATGGGGGGCAGGGAGGGAAATCTTCTAGCTGCGCTTTGTGTTATCTAGCTTTTTCTGACTACAGAGCTGTTGCCTCACTTGTC
>NW_008825560.1:722844-729542 GCF_000699105.1 Pygoscelis adeliae | reverse complement strand
TTTATTTCCTTCCATCAGCACACGAACTCTGCAACATCAACTCAAGTAGCAAGATGTCAAAAGAAACATTCACTGTAGTAAGCCTGCCAAATAGTAGCCAGACATTGGAAAAGACCTAACTAATGAGTACAGTTGCCCACCTTCTTCTGTGAAGGCAGCGTGCGCATTCAAAGTGAGTTATTAACATTGAGGTGAGAGAATTACTGGATTCACCAAAATGAAATTTGTCCTCTGGCCAAGTCCATGTGCATTAATCTTATCTGTGCTTAGAGTTGTGCTTTAAAATATAAAAATCATATAGCCCACAGCCGGAACAGACTGTTTAATCACTGTCAGAGCCATGATTAATCTCAAAATCTCCAGTTCCCTGTCTTGTGTTTGGTGGTACGCTTCCTCTCCTGTTTGTGTGGAGTTTTCCATTAAAGTTACATCGACATGTAAATACTATGTCCCTTCTGCACACAGTTGGGACTGGAGGAGACAGGGCTCCTGGGAACAGAACTAGAAACAAATAAAATCCTGAAGCCTCATTCTCAGTGTGAAGACTATGCAGCAGATTCACCACTAAAGGTTCCTGAGTTTAACCTTCATGGCGAAGACATGGGCCCACTTGAAGGAAAGACCTCCTTCTCCTCTGCTCTGCAAATACAAAACAAACTCCATTACTTCTTTCAGCTGCCAAAAGAGCAAACCTCACCTACTCTCCAAAAAAGACATATTCATGACAACATTTCAGGAGACTCAGACAAGACAGACATCATGTATGAAATAAAAAGGCAGAGTTTCTAGTTGGTGCTGTTGCCACAGCTAACTAGTGGAAATTCATTAAGCCTGACTACTTTTATTATATGTCAGGGTGTAGAAGAGAAAACAGCATTAAGTTCTAACAGCCGCCTCAGACACTTTCTAAAAAAAAAGCTCCACAATTTGAGAATGCACTCTAGTGACACAAAAACAATTAACTTCAGAGTTGATGAGGTTTCTCAATCATGCACAGCAGCATTTTAATTAAAAAAAGAAATTAAAATCAAAAGGCCAAAGAACAAACTGTGGTGCAACCTGCTATCTGAAATCTACAGGAAGAAAGCAGAATAAAAGTGTGGGGAGGAAATATGTCTTTGTGTTCAGCACAGTTAGAGAGGTGCTGGGTAATTAAATTCTTTTCTGTCTTAAAAATCTATAAAACTGAAGAATGTGAACTTAAACTGGTACAATTTTGTCTTAAGACTGATGTCAAGAAGGAACAAGCAGCTCAATGCTGCCTCCCACTGGGAAAGCAATGTCAATTCTGCACCATTCAGTGAATTACAGCAGTGACCCACAATCTTGCTCACTTCCTCTGTTGCCTTTCATCCCACCACAGCAGTGATATTTGCTAGAACATTTCAGAGCCTGCATATTTCATTCTCTTTTCTCAAACTACTGCCAGCACAGCTCCCACGTGTTACTACACAGTGCTTCTCCTTGACATGCCTTTCCTATGGAGTTAATCTGTTGAATTCTTTGCTTCATCTATGCCAAAAATATTCTACAACAGGACAAACCAGTACCTTCTAAGTATTGTAAAACAGTTGTCTGTCAAATGAGCATAGCATAACTGCTTGGGAACTAACGTAATAGGCTGAAAATACTTCTCCACTCATCGGAATCTTTTCCAACCCACGCATCAATATAAATGCCAACTTCCCTCTCTTCCACCCTCGGTCCCTCCCCCCCAAAAAAATCTGATCAAATTTGGACTAGAAAATATAAATGTACTGTAGGTTTACTGACGCCATAACCAGTTTCTGCAGCTAACTGTGAAGCCACCAAAATGTTTCTGAAAATTTGTTAGCTGAACAACCTAATCTTGAATCAATGGCCGTTTTATTTTTGTCTGATACACAGTTAGCATCCAGCTTAGTCTTCCCTGCAGCAAATGCTCATCTCCATGGTCATGCTAATACAGAATAAAAGTAATAAGAACTTGGTGAACAGTCTTGCTGCATTAAGTCTGCTAAGTCATGGAATACAATACAACTTGCTTGCTCTTAATTTAAAAGGTCTTTTAGAAGAGGAACAGAGAAACAGCGAGCATACATGAAAGAAGGAACTAACAGTGTTTTTAGGAGGTTATATAGAATCATAGAATCATTTAGGTTGGAAAAGACCTTTAAGAATGAGTCCAACTGTAAACCTAACACTGCCAAGTCCCTAAGTGTCACATCTACACATCTTTTAAATAGCTCAAAGTATGGTGACTTAATTACTTCCCTGGGCAGCCTGTTCCAATGCTTGATAACTCTTTCAGTGAAGAAATTTTTCCTAATATCCAACCTAAACCTCCCCGGTGCAACTTGAGGCTGTTTCCTCTCGTCCTATCACTTTTTACTTGGGAAAAAGAGACCGACACCCACCTCACTACAACCTCCTTTCAGGTAGTTGTAGAGCACGATAAGGTCCCCCCGAGCCTCCTTTTCTCTAGACTAAACAACCTCAGTTCCCTCAGCCACTCCTCATAAGACTTGTTCTCCAGACCCTTCACCAGCCTCGTTGCCCTTCCCTGGACACGCTCCAGCACCTCAATGTCCTTCTTGTAGTGAGGGGCCCAAAACTGAACACAGTATTTGAGGTGCAACCTCACCAGTGCTGAGTACAAAAGGGACAATCACTTCCCTACTCCTGCTGACCACGCTATTTCTAACACAAGCCAGGATGCTATTGGCCTTCTTGGCCACCTGGGCATGCTGCTGGCTCATATTCAGCCAGCTGTCAACAAGCACCCCCAGGTCCTTTTCCACTGGTCGGCTTTCCGGCCACTCTTCCCCATGCCTGTAGCGTTGTTGTGACCCATGTGGGTTGTTGTGACCCAAGTGCAGGACTCGGATATTTTCCTATCCATAGCCCACGCCTTTCTTCATATCCTATTATCAACTTAGCTTTTAGCTGGGTCAGGTATGCAACATGCATACTGTAAAAATATAGGTCCAAATCATACAATTTACTCCCAAATTTCAAATTTTCTAGTTTGCATCCAGGGATTTGAGACTATCTGTAATCAGAAAATGGTGCCTTAATACGAAATCACTTTTCAGGATAACAAAAAAAAAAAAAAAAAAAAAAATCATTTCCACAGCAACTCTGGATGATTTTCAACCATTGAGAGCCAAAAAAAGCTTTGGGTCAGAAAGTTCTTGCAAGCAGCCCCAAGGGCCAGAGAAAAGTTCAAAAAGACTGAAAGAAATGGGAAGGTTAGCTGACACAGTTTTTAAGAGATTCAGCAAGACCAAATGTTTGGATTTAAGGCTCAAAAAGCAAATAAATTATTTTCTATTTAAAGGACAAGTCTTGGAAGAAAACTCTATGTAGAAGTTTGGGTTCTACTATATCTTTTATGGTTCAACAAGTCATTCTGAGAATCTCCTACAGGCAGTATTCATACTACAGACACATTTCATGATTTCCAACAGCCTAACTAGCAAGACTTCCATATGACTTCCCTCAAACTTTTCTTCCAGAGACAAAAATGGACCCCACTATGCCCTAGACATAGTTTTCATTAAACAGCTTTTTTAAATCCTGGAGGAATGTCAAGACTTTAAGACTAGTTCTCCCGGCCTCCTGCACTTAAGGAAACTTATTTCTCCCTCTGATTTTTCTAAATCAATATTAAAAAGGAAAAAAAATTATTTCTCTTTCTCTGGAAGCAACACTTCTGCAATGAGCTCTCAGTGCCACAGGATGAAGTACCAGGAGGGCACCAGACAACTTTTATGTATCGGTAGAAAAAGCTTCACTTTGTCTTCATCCCTCCGCAATCCAGAATGGGCAAACAGTGAATGGGCTGGGGGAAATGACAAACAGAAAAGCACAACAGCAGAAGCTGCTGAGCAGGGCTGGCTTTTCTGTTTTGCAACAAACTTTGAGTTTTGAATTTTGTTCTCCACTGAAACAGAAAAAAGAAACTTTAGAATGTTTTCACAAAAGAGAATTGCATCAAATGTTTATGTTATGACAAAATAGCATTCTTTTATGAAGGCACATTTTGCCAGAAATGTTTCTATTGGCTCAATATGAATTGGTATTGGCAGTAAGAGAAAATAGGACATAAATTATTTCTCTTCAGGAACAAGCAAGGAGCAGGGCAAAAACTATCACTCTTTGAATCATAAAACTCACCCCTCAGGGCTCCTTCTGGGAAATGTAACTAATAGAGGAAGTAAAGAATCAATGTAATATAGGCATATTAATACCATATAGGCAAAATTTCAGAGTTATACATTATCCAAATGAAAACATTATCATTACATCATTTATGTCCCAAACGTTTGCATTTGTAAGACCTTATTACATCTCGCAGTCACCTACCAATACAACTTTCTCACAAAAGTGAATCATTAAGTGAATTTAGGTTATTGAATAGGTAAAAAATGCCAGTTGAATTTGCAGTTACCTCCCTAAGTCTTAAAAATCTTTCTTTTGATGTTGGAACATACTACGATTTAACCCCAATGTGTGAAAATATCCTATTTGCAAAACATGCCTTCCCTTAAAAACAAAGAATAAGAACTATTCAGTCCTAATGATCAGATTACATGTGCACACATCATGTTAAAAGACAAATGTATTAAGTGATATGATAGTACTTTATAAAAAATTATTTGTCACTTCAACTTGAAATAAATGGAGTCAAGCCTGGTACATTATTACATAACTAAGTTTACTCAGCTTCTAGTGAAAAATTACAAATACACTGGCAGCCTCCTTAATAATGAGCATTCTTTATTTCTGTTTACATCTAAGGAAAGACAGTGGGATCAGCCCACAGAAGGAAAAGATGTATGAGAACTACCAAATTATTTAGGAAAAAACATTATTTCAGGACTTAATAACATTTATATTAGAATAAGGAAAAATGAACTCAAATGTTCTGTTCTTTATGAAGCTATTTTGTGTTAATCTGATTGTAAAAAAGAAATGAAGTTTTCCTTTTTTTTAAAGTAACAAGGCTATGTGATTTACTCAGTTTTTCCTGACTAAACTGCATTTTTTTCCCCAAAGCTATCTAAGAGCTCAAATAATAACAGCATGTCTCCTTATAAACTGAATTCCCATCCTTCCTATGCGGAAGAAATGCCGAGACATAATTTTATCATTCATAGCCAGATAGCATGAGGCTTTGTAGGAGACAGTACTTTTGTGGCAGGACATGCTTTGCTTACCTATTAGCAAGCAGAAAATACATCAAGAGTTTCTTTTCTGCTGATACTTTAAAATGAACTAAATACAAAAGAGTGATAAGTTTAATTCCCACAGACTTTGTCAAGTCTTTCCAACAGAGCACGATTCATTTATGTGCGTTCTGCCTCTCAGTCTCTTCAGCAGCTACTGCTGCATCTCAGTTGTGATGCCTCGACTCACCCCATCCTGGCTGTAGCTTGTTGCCCATTTGGGGAGCCCCTACCAACTACACCTTGTATATGGAGCCTCAGGAACAGGGAAAAGGTACAAATGGTTTCCTGTTGCCTTCAAATTCTTCTTTTTCTGGCACATGTGACTTCATGCTTTAGTCTGTGTGACAGAGGACTTTGCTAAGTCTCTACTACTAGCAAGTGCACTCCGTTGGATTTAGAAGATGCACTCATTTCCAGTGGTAAACACAAGAATGTAGTGATATAACTGAAGGCACAGAGTGGAAAGCTGGAGTTAATAGGAAACTAAAGCAACACAGAAACTAATCTGCTATTACTTAATGGATTTGTGCTTGTAACTTACCTTGGGCAAGATATTTAAAGTGATTTAACAGCATAAAAATGCATGTGTTTCTATAAGAGCATTTTCAAATGTCCTTCAACAGATTAGGCATATAATTTCCACTGAAATTAAAGTGAATTAAATTCCTAACCTTGTTTGGTACTTCTGAATCCCATACATGACTAGCTGGTACTTACCACTTTTGAAAATACAAGTGTGGAGAATAGCTTGAATTCCCCTTTGGCTCCCTAAATCAACAGCTACTCCATTAATTAATCCTCTACTTAGCCTTTTCTTCAATAAAGTACAACAAATCCTACTATCTTTGGTATCCTACATTTCCATCTTGAAATTGGAAGAATGTAGCCATGAAAAGAAAAGCTTACTTAACAAATTTCTGGCACCCTTGCAATGATCATAGTACTTCTTTCACATGTCTTTCTTTAGGGTGCATGCAATTTTTTTTATTTTTTCCAGAAGAAAACTGTTCAGAGTCAATTATTTTCTAATGAATGATAGGAAAAATGTTTTACATTGCCTTTCCCATTAGCTTTAATTTTCTTATTGTGCAAAAGCAATACTCTCAAACAAGTTTTATTTTTTAAATCTTTTAATCAATATATGGTTCTGAAAGACATGCAGTTAAGACCAAGCATTTCTTTACTATTTTTCCAGTGCCATTAAGCTAACTATTACCACATTACAATAATAGAAATATTTCTGCATTAAGCACTCTGTTATTTTTCCTCCTAGATCAATCAGCATGTATGTTGGGGGAAAAAAAAACCCAATCAATCACATTTACTTGTCATTTATGTTGGTTTCAGCTCAGTGTAATAACAACACAAGTGAGAGGTAAGTTAGAGTTGAACCACGCCACTGATCTGAAGCAGTTTAAGATCAGTAAAGACTGAAGGGGGCGGGAGGGGGAGAGAGGGGGGGAGAGAGGGGGAAAGAGGGAGGGG
>NW_008825560.1:721930-722793 GCF_000699105.1 Pygoscelis adeliae | reverse complement strand
TGTTGTAGCAATGCCTCAGGTTGTGTTAAATTTATTCAGAATTCTATTGCAATTAGTATCAGATTAATTATTCTTATTCATAGCCTGTTTATTGTACAGTGAGTAGATATAAGAGTATTCTACAGGAAGTGGCTTCCCTTCAGGTGATGATCTTAGTGTTTTGTTTGAAACTGATGTCACGGTCCATTTGGATCTCTCCAATGTACAGGACAACGTACTCTGTGATTTGAACTTCATTTCATGAGCTCATTCAGAAATGCAACAAACAAACATGATAAACAGGGGCTCAATCCCCTTTTGCCCATCCAGTCTAGCACATGAATTCACTTATTCACCATTGAAGTCATAGGGTTTCATTACTTGTAACCTGTAACTCTTAATATCATGCACTTATGAGGGGAAAAAAAAAAAGAATTATTTACCTAGCTGATGGTGAAAGTGCTCACACTTCCACCTCCATCACGGTGCGGGCATCCCCTCAGTTAACACCGGGAAGCATGAAAACCTCAGGAGTCCAGCTGCTGTTGTATCCGCTTCAAAAGCTTTCTGGGTAAGCTGACCTTTTATACCTGCCAGCCTGGAGGATTGGTCTGTACCATTTCTGTAAGTCAGTGGATTCTGACCAAACTTCCAAAGAAAACACCATTTCTGCAGGAGACAGCAATTTTGCAGGAGACAATGGCTGCATAATGGCTCTTTAGCTCTGTTTGGTCACCTGTCCTGTCTATGAGGTGCTCTGGCTTTGACCTAGTGGCACTGCTCCCAGCCTACATGAGACCTTAGCATGAGCTGGCTTAGCCAAAATCTAAGCAGGGGTTGAATGAACAGTCACAAGTGCTCAATAGCTTTTTGTTCAGGCCATT
>NW_008825560.1:683591-721903 GCF_000699105.1 Pygoscelis adeliae | reverse complement strand
AAAGAGCAAGCCAAATAAAAATACCTTGTAGCCAGGCAGGAAACTTCTCACAACTAGCAACTGAATCAAGAACATGGTGGAGTAGAATTTAAATGTTCTGTGTCCTACTTTGCCTTCTTATTGGGGCTAAAGGGTAAAAAGGAACCCAATCCTTTTCTGGAGGGGGTTGGAATGGTATTTAATCCAGCTTCTGATTGATTGCTTTTGTGAAACATACAAGCTATAATTCCTCACAGACTCCACAGAAGAACATGAAATGAATGTATTTTCAGATTTGCAGTTTTCTTAATTTAGCAGCTTTAAAGTATAGATCAATAGAGTTTTCTTACAATTAAAAGTTGTAGTGATTCTATAAAAATAAAAGAAGTCTAACTTGGTTAAAAATTTAGTCTCCTTGTCTTTCACTTTCTCTGAAACAGTAGAAAGATTTCAGTCAGGAGAGTCAGGATGTTAAAATTAGAATGCTGTAACAGAGGAAATAAATGAAGCACTATCTACATATGCAGTGTAATACTTTTTTTAAATCAGGAATTAGAATCAGTTACTTTTATGATGGATATGGTTACTACTATGATGAAATGTGATTCATTACAGCACCACACAGAGAGTAAATTCCAGTTTTTGCTGTCTTCAAATCTACAATTACTGTTTGCACAGCCATGAAGTCCACTAGTAGACACATACGTAGTATTTGTGTAAACTGGGTGTACCATAACCAGTTACAATCTTTACATCCTTGTCAAATGTTGCACAGTAACACATTTAAATTTGGGGCAATCCAGTTCAGCTGTGGCCAATTCTTGGCCATTCTACAGAAACACTGATAACACAGCTGTAGGGCCAAAAATCTGCGTTCCAACATACTATGGTATTTTTCTGTGAAAAGCCTTTGTCTTTCTCCATTCATTCTGTGGCTTCCTCAACTTCTGTTCTCGTAACTACCAAGACATCCCACACCTTATACAGTCAAACACCTTTCCTTGTTCAGTTTTTAAACAAATATGTCTGATCAGAAGTTCGGAAAAAAATATTGTTGTTAAAACACATGTAGTGAAAGTCTGGTGTTAATCATGTCTGCAACATCAATTTAGGATTTGACCTTGTGTACATAATCCCATAAATCTATGCCTTGATAGCCTTGTTTCTGAAACAGGGTTCAAACTCTTTTTTTCTTCATCAATAATCAGAAGCGTAAGGTCAGATCCCAGTACCTGTATTCAATCTAGATAATACTTACTCAAGCCTAGCCTCACTTGGCCAGTCTTGGGATAACTCAAGAAAAGAATGTGAGATTCTGGCTCTTAATTATAAGTAATCTAACAATCAAGGTTTGGATTTTCAAAATAGTCTAAAATTACTTAAAAGGGACAATCACTTGATGGAATTTAGGAACATAATTCTCTTAGGCTTCTCTGGAATTCAGGGCCTCAAACATGTTTTAATTTTTTTAAAAATAATAACAATAAATATGGTTTGAATTATTTCTTCATTAATGCCTGCATTAAGCCAGAATCAACATATTACTCATGTATGGCAAAGTAAACAAGAAAATCTTTTCAATTGGCTTTCTTTGTTTGTTTAAATATGCTGTCCAAATAGCTTAGTTTTGTCCACTTGGAATAATACATTTTAGTAAAACTAGTTTTTTCATGAATCGCAACTGCTCTAAACACAAATCTGTGTTTCAGTTATAAAATTAATTAGACAGAAAACCAAATACTCAGAAAATATATAAACTATGTGACCTCTATTCCCTGACCACTGTCCACACACCCAATATACAAAAAGCTCCATGCTGTTGAGGCATTTTCCTTAACTACTCACACTTCATATAGCAATACAAGAAGTCACATGACATAACACTCTTAATAGCAAGGTCCAATGCAGCAATTAAGATGGAAATATGTTCAATTAAATCTTTGAACATTGTGTGCGCAGTGTTTTCATTCACAGTATGAGAGAAACACAGCACAGTAAAGCTTTGACTAAAAGTCAAAGCTAACTGGAGCCACAGAAAACACACAACTAGCAGAGCAGTTCTGTTTTGGAAAGTGGTTACTAAACAATAGCACTTTCTTGGCAACTAAATGGAGCTGATCACTCTATATGTGAAAGCATATTTCTTAATTTCTGTAGCAAAAAAGAAATACATGCATGCTTGTCAATCCTGCATATAGATAGAGTACATGTATTTGACCCCTTTGGACATAGAAGGAAAATTAATGGGTGAATCAAGTAATGTGCTTGGAATAATAAGTACTTAGGATAACATTGAAAACTGTGGTAAATTCCCTGTTCTGCCTCAGCTGCTCACTGTGACCTCCGAACAAGTTACCTGGATTATTTCTACTTGCGAGATTAAAAGCAGAACAAAGTATGCTATACATTGCATGAAGATTTCACTTTCTGCCCATTCTGCTTATTGTGCTTCACAAAAGCTGAGGATATCTGTGTGCATACAGCACTGTTGGCTTCCACACAGCCCTCTGTTCAACCTTTACAGTGGGAGTAGGCCTGCAAATATGGTCCCTAAATTTGCAAAAGTACTCCTGAATATAGCGCATGCCTGTGTGGGAATAATCCAGGGGACAGGTTAGCCTGTCAAAACTGAAATTCTTGACAACAGGCTCAGAGCCATTGGCCTAAATCAATGTGTACAAATACCTTTTGGCTCTTAGCATTTCAGTCCCAGCATACATGAAATTTTCCCATATAGGCATGAAAAATATTTTTTTTCCTCCTCAGGATGTACATGGGTTTTTATTCTGCCTCACCAATGAGTGACAGAATTCCTTACTAAGCTTCTGCTGTGGAATCTGCACTATATGTAATGAAGCACAAGCCAGAAAGGCTGCTGCTTAGATCCCAAGGCTTGATGTGCGGGAAAGGTCATTAGGAAAAAAAAAAAGCCTTTCTTTTTACAGAAAAATCACAGAATTCCACAGTAGCGTTCTTTAGCGAGTCACCTCTCAGAATTCAGCTGCTGTGGGAGAGCCCCTGAAAAACATAATCTACCATAATGCAAATATTGGCATGAGATATATGGGGAATAATTTTAGATGGGAAAATGCCTACAGGCCTGGCTGGAGTGAAAAAATAAACAAATTATTCTGAAGCAGAAGGAGAGTGTTTGAGCACTGATTTGTCCAGATTAAGGGCTGTACTGTGGTTAGTCCTGCATGGATGCACATGGAGGGAGGTGTACTAGAAGGACCAAACTTTCCCTGTTAAGGGGGTTTTCATTAGTATTCTTTAATATTGTTTAGCAATATTAATTAGAATATTTAATATGTTTAATATTGTTTAGCAATTAACAAATATCACAGAAATCAGGGTGGTCTAGCATCAAAAGTGACTCCAATACACTAGGAAGATGGCTGCAGCCCCTGCCTGACTTATTTCTATATAGGTCAGCATGGCCTACTGGGCAAACTTGAGGCATGCCTTCTGCTACAAAAGGTAGTACTCTAAATCACCCAGAGGCATACTGGATTAGCAGCCTAGAGTGTCCTTACCATCTGTACAACACATACAATGTTAGAAACGTCATCTCCTTATTCAGCATGGTAGAGAGAACGCTAGCATAATAGCCTAGGTTGTTTTTTTTTTCTTGCTGATTAGTCATTAAAAAAAAAGATGTTGATTCTTTAAGGGAAATTAAGAGGAGAGATATTTTTGGACTTTAAGTTCAAATAAACCTCAAAAAGCCCACCTCTCTGTTCTTGTTGGCTTCTGAAGCTGGGAAGAAAAAAAAAAACCAAAACCAATTTGCAACCTGAATCTACTAAGCACCCCACAAATCTTTGAAAATATTTCTGTGAAAATTTTCTATAAAACCTTGTATAGATCTAATTTCTATAAATTTTTACCAATTTGGTTAATTCGTAGTCCAAACACATTAAAAAATATAAAGCTACATTTTCAATCAAAACAGGTAAGTGTGACCTGAAAAACCAGAAAAACCCAAGCAGATAAGGGATATGCTTTTTCCATTTGAACTGTTCAAAGTCTAGCCTCATTAGCTTGTAACTGTGTTTGCTCAAAAACTTCACAGTCAGACTAGCTGGATCTATCTGGTGAGTCTGTAAACTGAAATGCTGAAGAAGGCCACATATGTTTCTGATTTCACAGTGAATACTGTATAGGAAAATTCTCAGTGTCTAGCGAAATCACACACAAAAAAAAACAGACAAAAAATATAAAGGGAATAAAGATAAGTCTTCGATAAATGGAATTACCTTGAGGATAGGGAAGTGGTAGTATTATTAAGACAGAAATTCAATACTATTAGCACTGATGAACTCTAAAACCCAGCAATGTGGAAAACAATGTATCGTTGCATTTTCTTTTCTTTTTTTTTTTAATTTATTTTTTTTTATATGAAGGGAAATAGGAGAAAATACCATGGTTGCTCACATCACTTCTTGTGGACCATTAAAGAAAAAGCTGTGAAATATCGGGCCATGACATTTTGATACCTAAGTAAGGACAGTACGTTTTGGCTTTGATGGATAAAAGAATGCTTTCATGTCCAGAATAGAATAGACAGCAGCTCTTATTAGTCATTAAAATTTCCTTAAGCTTGTCTAGGAAGTAAGGCCTTGAATGTGATATTCAGAATATTTCTAACATGAGGAAGGTACAGCATCAGTATTCAGGAGTTCACCTTTATTAAAGTCCAGCAGAGAACAGTTATGCCATGACTCAGTGTACTAAGAACTAGAACAGAGATAATAGAACACATGATTATACATCTGGGACTATATATTTCACACAGTTGAAAGGCTAAGAAAATGTGCACTTCCAGATACTAACACACTAAGCTAGCTAAGTAGACAACATCCACACAGAAAGTAAACTGTGACATGGATAAAGATGACCCTGCCATAATGCTTGGCAGAATCCTGGATAAAATGCATTCAGAATAATTCTGAGCATTAGAGGTACAAGAAATATCTAAAACAGTGAAGCAAATATGTAAAAGAAGTCTCCTCAAAATTTTAACATTGTAAAAAAGAAATCTCTGCATATTAATGTGATGCTGATGAGACATTTTAGCTGAAGTTATTTGCCCATTTAAGTTTTAGATGTACAGAGTAGATCCCTACACTTCTAGGATTCTTAGGATATTCAAATGACAATGTGAACTTTCTGATTTTGCAATGCAAAACACAAGTACTAAAAACTGTAAACTGGGATGTAACAAAGTTACTTTCCATTCCATATTAACAAATATTAAGCACAGAGCTTAACTTTAATAAACCATGTAGCTCTTTGCTTTGCTAAATCAGGATCTCAGTGAAGTAAGGTAGATTTGTCAAAAATGCTTAAGGACACACAAATCCCATTGATTTTGGCACTTGAAAGTTGTGTACTGAAATCCCTTAGATGCTTTTGAAATCCATACCTTCAAGCCACCAGACTCTTCTTTTTTCTGTCCTCCCTTAATATATCCATCAAAGCTAAAATTAAGTTATTTCTAATGTATTACAGTTGGTGGGAGACATTCTAACATAAATGTCTGACAAAGCTTTTACTTTATTCTATCATTTTAATGAGGTTTCTTTAATATATAGGTAGATAAATTTATTTTATAACATATTACTCTTCCATCTTAGTAGGTATCTGAATCACAAAAAAAAAAAAAAGTACTGGTAATTGTTCTACAAGAAACAGTACTATGGAATGACATGTCTACTACCTACGGGAGCTGCCATCATAATTTTCAGGTCACTTGATGCAAGTTTTCAGCAAGTTAAAAATGAAGGATTTTTAAGGGTCATTCCTCTTCAGTAGCAATGTAAATGCAGCCTAAATCTACCAGTCTTTTAAAACTTCCCATTCACTTATTACTAACAAATGTTATTTTTTCATTTGTTATTATTTTAACTTGATTACAGTTATTCCAAATACACAATAATGTGATTGAGTGTAGATGCTGATGATCACAGAACTTGGCCAATTTTCTAACCAAGATATATCCAACCAGTAATTTACACCACGGTTTACATCTATATTCATCTCAGCCAAGTGAGAGCAGACATTGCACTAAGTCGAATTTGGCTCAGAATCACATAGCTTTTTTACTTGAGGAGGCAACAGAGGGGCATAAAATGTAAAAAATAGCCATGTTGTTAAAGCATTGACTTAGATCTCAGGAATTCCAGGCTTCTGTCACAGACTTCATATGAAGTATTGGGAAGTTCACATGATCTCTCTTAAATCTTTCTCTGAGATCAAATTAAACAGGTCCTAAGATCCATGAATCCTCCACTTTCTCCCATACCACTCCAAAAAAAGAAAATCAACCAGACCCTGGGGACAATGAAATTGGAACTACCTTAAAGCTTTCCCTTATCCCTAACAGTAGTACGAAATTTTTTAAGTTCAGAGGTTCAACACTTGTTTATTTTTTTTCTTTATTTTAAATACTGTATTTTAGATTTTACATTTCAGCCAGAAAGGAATGTCTGAATACCACAAGAAAGGCTATTCTTGTATAAGTTTCCAACTCAGTCAAATCTAGGGAATACTGAAAATCTCATGACAAATCTTGTTCTTGATAAATTTCCTACCCAATGTCCATATCAAAGAAGTTCTAATGAGTTTGCTTTAATTTAGAATTAATAAACCTACCTGTCTAAAGGAATCTCCAAACCTCTAGGCAATTCAAAGTAAGCTGGAGTTTAAAGGGTAAACTTGTATTCTCATTACCAGCTAATTAACAACTTACCGTACATCCCTGTTGGATGTTGCCCTCACAAATAGATACTCATCTTTTTTTATAGAAGGATTTCAGCAGTTAGCATTCTGTCCTATTCCCTACCACCTTTGGGGAGTCTTCAAAGTAATGTGCTATTTCCTCTTTCTTTAAAAGTTTAACAAAGAATTCCCCAACTGTTCCAGTAGCCAAACTTTCTGAACAATGTAGTTTCAATATTTTGCATTCCTCTAAGTACAGCATACAGGTGGGCAGGGTTAAAAATAAAAAATTGAAATAGCCAGCTAAATCTGAAGTGGATTAACAGGACCTTGAAAAGCCCTGCAGAAAGAACTGATCAAATTACATAGGCTGGATGGAGCACTGACGTAAAAATGTGTATGTATACACATACGCACACTTAGGAACAGTACAAATTATTTATTCCAAGTATAGAAGAAGTATCCTGTAGCAGATTCAAATTGATTTACTTAATAGGGCTAATAGTGTTGGCAATTTATAGCACTTAGCACATGTCATTCTGGGATCAATACTGCAAGCCATGTTAGTCCAGATGTATTTCCTTATACTATATATCATTTCTATGAGCTTTTCAATCACTAATAAACCTGTCCCCAATTGGCTAAGAAGGCAATATGATAGATTTGAAAAGTAACCAGATATTTTATTGCCAGTCAAAAAAAAGAAAGATCAGATGATTTTTCAAAAGGTAGGCACATCTACTTTATTCTGCTGCCATTCCAGTTTAGGAAAAAAGCTTGTTTCAAAGCTTTATCAATTTTCTCCTCTGCTCAGAATATGATTCCTGTAATTCCTATAGCATCTAATTATATGTGCAATGCATTTAGTTTCCTTTGCATAAATGCTGCTATACTATAAATTTATTAACTGGTCAGATTTTATTTTGTTTAGTGACTTTCCCAACACCTCCAAGACATATTCTAAGACATCTTATTGTCTAAACCCTCAGGTTGCCATTTATTTCGTTCTTGGAATAAAGAAATACTTTTAAAAATCTAACAAAAGTGTAAGTACAGAATCAGAAAGAAAATCTGTCAGAAGGCATATAGAAGTAGGGCAATGCAAACAAGTAGGAAATAGCCATTCACTACAAAGAAATGAAAAGAATATGGTCAGCGTACTGAGAACTTTTGTGGAAATCATATATGTACATCATGGATATTATATCTTTGGGTCCATCTACTGGCCTTATATCTTATTACAACTTTAGACTGGAGTGTATCGTACAGGATGGCTAATGATTTTTAGTCAACTAGCATGTATGTTAGTGATTACATAACAAAGTGACTTAGTTTGACCATCATTTCTGGACTGACTTTGGGGATTTCCTGATGCAAACTCCAGTTCACACAGGTACTACATATATAAGTTTTCTGGAAACTATTAGCTGCGTGGAATGCACTGAATTAACTTTGTCATAACCCTTGCAGTTATTTCCCAATGTTACTAGGATCTGCCAGTGCTACTGCAGCCCATTATTCCTATCTCTTTTTTTTTTTTTTTAAATATATAAACCTCCATAGGTTTTATACCCCTCAGTTTAAGTATATCCTAAACACATAAAGCATTATGATTTTCAACCCATTCACAATTTATGAAGGCTTCATAACTTTCTAATGGAAGTGCTGACCCTTTTATAATAAACATAAGCTGACTGACAAGCAACGTTGTTTCTCTCTTGTCTGTCATACAGTCCTCACAAGCACTCAGAAGTTCTACAGAGATCCATCCGTCACCAGTTGAAAACCAGGACTTCTGTCCTACATGGAGACAAAGCAACACAGGCCAGGGAAACATCTGTTACAGCCCACTTACCCTTGACTAGAACCAAAAAAATTAGTTGAGCCCATGTTATCCCTCTTATTGTCTAAACTGTTCAGAACAGTCAGCTTTTCTGAAATGGAAGTGCCCACTTAAATACATATACATACATTTTAAACTAGCTAATATATGTAACAATTATAGTGGTGGTGTTTCACAGTGTATTGAGTTTACATGGCAAGGTTTTGGTAGAGGTGGGGCTGCAGGGGTGACCTCTGTGAGAAGATGCCAGAAGCTGCTCCCGTGTTGGACAGAGCCAGTTCCAGCCAGCTCCAAGAAGGACGCGATGCTGGCCAAAGCTGAGTCAAGTAGTTGTCAAGTCAGGTAGTGCCTCTGTGACAACAAATTTAAGAAAGAGTAGAAAAGCTGTGCAACAGCAGCTGGTGGAGAGAGGAGTGAGAATATGTGAGAGAAACAACTCTGCGGACACCAAGGGAGTGAAGAAGGAGGGGGAGGGGGTGCTCCAGGTGCCAGAGCAGAGATTCCCCTGCAGCCCGTGGTGAAGACCATGGTGAGGCAAGCTGTCCCCCTCCAGTCTATGGAGGTCCACGGCAGAGCAGATATCAACGCTGCAGCCTGTGGAGGAACCCATGCTGGAGCAGATGGACAAGCCCTGAAGGAAGCTGCAGCCCGTGAAGAGCCCAGGCTGGAGCCAGCTCCTGGCAGGAACTGCAGCCCACGGAGAGGAGTCTACACTGCAGCAGGTTTTCTGGCAAGACCTATGATCCCATGGGGGACCCATGTTGGAGTAGTCCATGCCTGAAGGACTGGTGATCCCATGAAAAGGACCATGCTGGAGAAGTTCTTGAAGAACTGCAGCCCATGGGAAGGACCTCACACTGGAGCAGAGGAAGAACATGAGGAGGAAGGAGCGGCAGAAACAACACATTATGAACTGACCATAACCCCCATTCCCCATCCCTCTGCGCCGCTTGGGGGAGGTGGTAGAGAAGTCAGAAGTGAAGTTGAGCCTGGGAAAAAGGGAGGGGTTTGGGGAAGGTGGTTTTAGATTTGTTCTTATTTCTCATTATCTTACTCTAATTAGCAATAAACTAAATTAATTTCCCCAAGTTGAGTCTGTTTTACCCGTGATGGTAATTGTTAAGTGATCTCCCTGTCCTTATCTTGACCTAAGACCTTTCATTGTATTTACTCCCCCTGTCCTGTTGAGGAGGCAGAGTGATAGAGTGGCTTGGTGGCAGCTAGCCAAGGTCAACCTACCACACACAGCTCCTAGTTTGACCCAATAAGCAGATTAAAAACCAACGAGGACCACAATTACATGCTTTTTGCTGAACCTCTTAAAGCTGCATCTCCCTGTTACTTAATTAGGTAAATTATGTCCAGTGGCTATGTCTTCCACATCTCAGCCACACCTTTGATTTAGTAGGTGGACAAATAGGAGAAAACCAGCATGTACTGCAAACCACATGGCAGTGAAGCAGAAATAGCAAAACATCAGTTGAGAATGTCCACCTGGTATAAGGGGAGGCCAAGAGCTCTTGCAATGATGAATTTGGCAACAATGTCTGCATAAGGATTGCTGAGTTTCTCATTGGATATGTGACATTATTAAATTGCTATTTCTAATTGATACACAGTACTTAATATATTGTGACACTAGTTCTGAAGTATAAAATTTACCTCATAGAGAAATGTATCATCACTCTTGAATTCATGGGAGTCAAATAAGCATGAGTATTACTGCACTGGTATTATCTTGTGCTAGGAGTAATTTGTGTCATAAAGTGAGTGGCAAAAGCTGGATGCTGCCACTTTGAGTGCTGATGTGCAGTTACAAGAACTCACCCTTCAAGAGGAAATCAGAATACCTTCCCAATTACCAGTCAGCAGATTTAATGAAAAACATTTTAAATGAACTATTTATGCATAATTTGGGACATTCCTAGCAGTCAAAACCATGTTATATAAAGCATAATGAAAGTTCTCTCTACATATTTCAGGGTACACAAACTGAAAGAAACATTTTTCCTCCACCATTTTGGCCAATTAAAGTATATTATTCTAAGAAGCAAGCCAAGTTCTCTCAACCTTTTATTTTTTAAGCATAAAAACCCGAATATTTTTTCCATTTTTTTCTCCTCTAAGTTTTAGTCATCAAAAGAAAAAATCCTAATGACTAATGAAAAGTCTTTCTCCGTAGGAACACAATAAATAAAGAGATATTCTGTTAAAAAGCAATACTTAGTTTAGAAAATACAGGAGTATCATTTAGAAACACTTTTACAGCACTAGTTGATGATGCAGGAAACTGCTAAGATATGAGAAAAAATGTAGACAACAATTTCAAATCTAGACCCAGTGACTTTTGTTCTTTTAACAAGTTCTTTCCAGTCTGTTTTCTATACATCTAAGCCTGTACCATGGCAACAACTTAGTAGATATTCTCAGGTGTTTGAAAGTCACATATGACAATGCAGTATAAAATGTCTCAGCAGCTCCAGCTCAGAACATCTGCACACGTCAATGAGGGGAACTCAAGCACTAAAGCTGGTGAACTGGTTTTGATTGTGCTGGAGTTAATTTTCTTCATAGTAGCTCATATGGTGTTATGTTCTGGATTTGTGACCAAAACAGTGTTGAAAACACACCTATATTTTAGTTATTGCTGAGCAATGCTTACACAGCATCAAGGACTTATCTGTTTCTCACACTGCTCTGCCAATGAGTAGGCTGGGGGTGCACAAGAGGTTGGGATGGGACGCAGCTGGGACAGCTGTCCCCAACTGACCAAAGGGATATCCCATACCATATGGCGTTGTGCTCAGCAATAAAAGCTGGGGGAAAAGAAGAAGGAAGGTGGGGTTATCTGGAGTTATGGAGTTTGTCTTCCCAAGTAACTGTTATGCGTGACGAAGCCCTGCTTTCCTGGCAACAGCTAAATATCTGCCTGTCAATAGGAAGTACTGAATTAACTCCTTAATTTGTTCTGCTTGTGCACGCAGCTTTTGCTTTACCTTTTAAAATGTCTTTATCTCAAGCCATGAGTTTTCTCACTTTTACACTTCTGATTCTCTCCCCCATCCCACTGCAGGGGAGTGAGTAAGCAGCTGTGTGGGGCTTAGCTGCCTATCAGGGCTAACCCATAACAGCTGGGCTAGCAATGTGGTGCTCCTAAGCTAATGTATGTTGTGTCTCAGGCACGTACTGTAATAAGTACATTATATACAGCCCTGAAACAATTTACAATGACTCTAGTTTGGATGTTACAGGACTACACTACCTTGTATAAGTGTAAATGTGCTTAAAGAGATGAAACAATAACACGAAGATGCAGATTTGCAAGGTCTCACATGCCTAACACATTTTGATGCTTAATTCTCATGCTTAACTCTCAGTGAGAGTTACGAAGCTTTTGTAGATCTGGGCCTCAAGGATCATGAGCTATCAATAATGGCAAAACAGGATCAACAGAGGTATGCTGGGGAAAAAAAGTACAAAATTTACACTATTTCTTTTACTGTACCATAGTAGAGACAGATCTTCAGTCTTTAGGGCTATAAATCTGCTTTCATGGTCACTGACCTCCCTAAAAAAAGCACACTAACATGTACCTGTCAATAGACCATATTTCTTTGATTTTATTCTTCTTAAATATTCAAAGCAGAGAAGTCCATGTGGAACCAGTATGTAAACATTAACGACTAACTACCAGAGAAAATAATTGTAAATTAAAAAATCATGGATAAACTCTTTCCTCCCTTTCTGTTAGTTATTCTGCAGGAACACAAAGTCCTATTTCCTACCAGATACCACAAATTCAGATATTCTCACAATAAATTATTCCCCTCCCAAATATACAGTACACATGGTCTAAGTGAAAGGTCCCTTGGCAGTGATAACATTCTGTGAAATTCCAACACAGAATGAGGCTTTCCATGTATGGCCTAAGGCATCATTTTTGTGCATTACATTTTTATGCATTTTGTGCTATACATGAATCTTAATTTAATACATGTTTGCCTATATCAGTTATTGTAGTCTGCAATTTAGACTCTATTACTGGTTCAGGCTAAAGCAGCATTCTTGTTTTCTGATCAAAAATTCCTGCTCTTTCTAAGAAATCTCATATAGTCTAAGGTTCTTCCAGTCACATGCCATTAACATAACTTTACTACTCACCTAACCCTAGTATAAGTGAAATGTCCAAAGGCAGGCAAAGTAGAAACAGAGGCTAGTAAAGATACTGTATAAATTTTCTTCTATTCTATGTGTATCTTCTATAATTGGTAAAGAAACTTGTGTACAGTGATACATATCTCTTTTTGCTTCCTTCCTGCTTGCTGGCTGATAGCTCCCATGCTCCTACTCTGGGCCAGAATAAACAAGTCAGTCAAGATTTATTCATTTTACCCTGCCAGTCACCCTACAGGCCATCAAATATACGGAAGTGTATTTGGTGTAGGTGGCAAGATGTTGGCAGCAGGAGGGCTGCAGGAGTGGCTTCTGTGGGAAGAGGGTAGGGGCTGCCCTGGGACAGTCACAGGCAGTTCCAGCCAGACCCATCACAGGCCAAAGCTGAGTCCATCAGGAAAGTTTGTGGCACATCTGTAAAAATGTATGTAAGAAAAGACAGCAAACACCACAGAGAGAGAGGAAGAGTGAACCAAAAAAAAGTGAGAAACAACAGAAGGAACACCAAGGTCAGACAAAAAGGAGAGGGAGGAGGATGTGCTCCAGGTGCCAGAGAAGAGATTCCCAACAGCCCGTGGAGGACCTGCACCAGTGCAGATAGTCACTGCAGTCCATAGACAACCCCATGCTGGACCAGATAGGTATTCCTGAAGGAATCACAGCCTGTGTAGAGCCCACACCAGAGCAGATTTTCTTGACAGGAACTGCAGCCTGTGGAGAGGACCCACGCTGGAACAGGAGGAAAGTGTGAGGAGGAAGGAGCAGCAGAGAGGAGCTGTTATAGACTGACTGCAGCCCCCTGTTCCCCATCCCCCTGCGCCACTTGAGGTGGGGGGGGTAGTGGGAGACTAGAGTGAAGGAGTGAAGTTAAGTCTGGGAAAGGGGGAAGGAAAGGTGTTATTTTAATGTTTGTCTTTGTTTCCCATTACGCAAATTAATGATTAGATTTTTATTTTAATTGGCAATCAGTTAAGTTAATTTTCCCCAAGATGAATCTGTTTTGCCCGCAACAGTGACTGGTAAGCAATCTCCCTATCTTCATCTTAACCCACAAGCTTTCTCATTCCCACTTTTCTTATTTTCTGCCCCCATCGGGTTGGGGGTGGGGGGGAGGAATGAGCAAGCAGATGGGTGAGAGTTTGGCTGTTAGCTGAGGCTAAAACGCGACATGAAGTCATAAGCATGTTTAGCTTCACTGCGATGTTTACAAACCATTTTCTTCTGCTACTAGTAAGAGGGAGCCACACTGGGCTAATCTGTACACGAAGACTTCCACTTTTAGTCATCATTATAGTCACACCTCTGAAATATAAATAAATAACTAAATAAATACCACAACAAGAATGGTCTACCCAGCCTGAACATGAGGCTCCTTTGCATGCGCTGGTGATGTGGATACAACAGGTCACAATCTGAAACCTAGAAATTGTTAGCTAAAACAATAGGAAGATGGTTTTTCCCCATCTCAGTTCATCAGCTTAAAATCCAGTACCTTCCCCACCAAGATGTGCAAAAGTTGTAAAATCCTTTTAGCCCAAATATTTTGCAGTTCTACTTTATTTTTTTCATTTTTTCATGGCATCACAGTCTTTGTCTGCATTAGCAAGTAATACAGCACAATAAGGGCAGGTTTGTACAGCACAGTAGTTAGTGCTGAGGACACCATGTCCACAACACGTGCATTTGGGGAGTTTACTTTGGAGTAGCTTTAGTCTGGCCACCTAGCCTGAGCACCTATTAGTGGTTAGGGTGCATTAGGTGCACTTTTGGAGCACATTTTCTGATACAGCTTTATGGGGGGGCAGTGGGGGGAAAGGAGAGGGAGAGAAGTAGTTCATACACTCCAAGACTGTTTCAGGATATGAACAAAAATATTTTAAGTGGTAGCAATTGGGAGATAACGTGCATCCTTGATGCAGCCTTAAACACTAATATGGATGTTAGTTTTTCAAAGAAAGTGAAAAGGAATTCCAAGGGAAAAAAAATGCCTGCAGCAAAATAAGAATGCTGTTCTATTTCTATTTTTTTATATAAAATTCTACCAAAGTTAACTTTATGAAATATATAAGGTAAGGTACATTAACAAATCCTTTCACTTCCATTCTGTACCACATACGCTACATCATATTTGATGCTTAAAGTCACAAAGCCCAGTGTATTCTGTAGTTTGGGTCCCTTCTATTTCCTGGCATATCCAAGGTCCCCATTAAAATGGGTAAGTAGTTATTTGAGTGACATGATGTCTGAAAATAACTATTTTTCTACAATAGGAAATTAAAGAAATTGTTAAAATATCATGTCTATTATTTAAATAATTATGATATATTCTACTAGATATATAAGATTTGCCTTTTGGTTTTTTTCTGGATGGCTTATTCCTCCTATAACCTGGTATTACTGATTTCATCAAATATTTTCCAACCACAGCCATTCAGGTAAATAAAAAATAAATACCTACATTATGCAGCAAGCTGAAATAATGGACATCCTGTACTCAAAGTAAAGGGGACACTTAGGAGCGCAGCTGTTTCTTCTTTCATAAAAATTTACCACTTCATTGCTTACAGAAGATTAGTATAGCCATTATACACCAAAATATACTATAGTATCCATAATTTGCATGTGTCAACAGATGTGTTACACAAAAGCCTGCAAAGATAATTAGTCTATTTCCAAAAACACCTTGTCTTGGAGTCACTGGCAGGCCTGGGAACCATAGCTTTAAACAAATGTGAACTACATTTGTGGAGTTTAAATAACAAATCGATTTATTTTTGGCTTTTGCAACATAGCCACTAAGTAAAATTTAGCATCTGTAAATGGCCTCTGTGTCCTAGTGAATGGACTCAAGTTAAGGAGGGGAGCTTTATGGTTGGCCCGTCTCCAGAGTCTGGGGCTTCAGGCTACATTCCTGGGATTTGCTGTCCATGGACTCTTTTTTGCTATGATTAGGTAGTTCTCTGTTAGAACTCATGGCAGCAAATCAATGTCCTTTTCATATTACTTGCTCTGCTTTCTTAACCTCTTAGAGCTCAAAACCCAGAGAGGCCATATTTCATTCCAGCTATATATCATACTGGTAATTTCCCGTTGATTAACAAATATGCTACTAATGTTTACTAGTGGTCCTGCCCTAATCCTTATGTGCATTCACCACTTCCTGCCTGGCAGAGGTGGCAGTGTGATCTGTCCAGGGAGTAGACTAGACATGTGCTCCTGGGTCAGCTAACTTGGCAACTGTAAGACATAAATACAAGAAGATAAAAATAGCATCATGTTGGGAAAACTCTAAGAAAAATGTTCTAACACACCTTCTTTAGGAATTGGTGGGAGAAGAGAAAAGATGAGGGCAGATGAACTATGATCCTTTCTTTTTTTTCCTCCTCTGGTCTTTGAGCAGAATATGAGGTGTCAACTACAAATTCAGTAAGAGGGTGGTGGTACCACACCTCTAAAATAACACATACAAATGTGTGACTGGACCACCTGAACAACAAGCTGTATTGCTGTTGGCAATGCTGCTTGATACTTGGTTAAGAAACTGCAGACTTTGAAAGTGTTAGGACCTGATCCTAATGAGTGCATTACAAACCCTCCATGCCTTAGTCGCACAGGGGAGTGAGGTAGACACAATCCCTGCTAAAAAGCCTCAACTCACCCTGCAGAAGCTAATGCTTTTGCTGCATCAATCCCAGTTCCCAGCAGGTCAACCAAGGAGGCAGCCATGCACGCACATCTCTCTGAGCACCCATGCACTATTACTTATCACAGAATATGAAGATCACTGAAGAATCAGGGCTTTATGCTGCCTAAGTTGCCTGTGAAATTAGAAATATGAAACCACAAAGCAACTTTTAAACCTTTAAAACTGACTAAAAGCATGAATGAATGGCAGAGCAAAAAACCAAAACAGCATTTAGGCCATGATTCAGGACAGCTTCCTAAAATTATGAGGAAATCTCACTCTTCATTAGTTCACACACTTCTAGTCATTCTAAATTAAGACTATGGCTCAGATTACTTATGTGACAAGTGATTGCATTTTGAAGTCAGTTTGAAACACTAACACACCAAGGCCACTTATAAAAAGTCCAAGTTTATGTACCTGATAACATAAGATTCTCCTGGCTGACTGTGGGATAAAAGGTTCTAACTTCTCACTCACATGAAAATGATAGGGCTGGCTCTTGACATAGAACAAGTAACAGAGTTTTGATACAATGTGTGTATGTCTGAAAATGTAGAGGCTAGAATAATCCAAGGAAGTTTAGACTACTTTTTCCTTTGAGTTATTGTTTCTACTTTGCACCTAGAGTCCAAGTTTAGAAAAGCTCATAGTAACTCAGACTTTACACTCTCTCGAGGAGACTTTGCAATTAATTTTTCTCTTGCACATCCAAATTTTCAAGGAGCAACAAAAAATATTCATATGTGTATTATGGAGAATGTAGCATGAACTTTTCCCAGTATTTAATGATGTGATTAAAAAAAAAAAAACCAACCAAAAAACACCACTGAAGTTTTCAAACATAGAGAATTGGAAGTGAATCAAACCTTACATGAATAGAGTGATCAGCTGAAGTGTTCAGTCAGAACCTACAAATTAACACTCAGCCAGAGCCTTCCTCCAGCATGCAAATGCTAAATAAGGAAACAAAATTCATGCAGACCTTTCAGTCTTTGTCTTCTATGGAGCATCATGCACTGAGTCTCACAAAGGCAAAGGAAAGCACTCTCTCTAGGTTAAGTTACATGAGATGTAAGAGCAAGACAAGAAGGCTGCAAGTAGGGGGTCACTGCCTCCCACAGAGCCTCACCAGGCACTCCTTAATTGCAATTCATTCCTGTGCTTTTCTCCAGAAAACCAAGAAGTTAAAGCACAGATACCCAGACTGGAGAGAATATGGAAGTTGCAGGTGATGCCATTAGGAAAAAAAACAAATGCCAGAAAAAATTAGGCTCATGCACTATATGTGAAACTTAAGAGATTTTAGTTAGGATTCACTAACAGAAAACCTTCCATATCAATGTTTGTGCTGCTCTAGCTAGCCTAGCATACAAGTATTGTAAAGAAGTTGATTATTTTATACATATTACAGCCTTTCTTCTGGATGAGTTGAACAAGACAGGTTTAAAGGAAGGAACACAGATGTTTTAACACGCCACAGTAACATGAGAATGTGGCATACAGTATTTTTCCCACAAGATACAGCTGCATAGCTTCATAACCTACCAATTAAACTAGGGGTCAACCAGCCTCTAAGAGCTACAACTTGCAGAAGCTTGAATGAGATTACAATGCTCAACAGACGAAGTCAGTAGAAGTAAAATATTGTCAGCTGCTTCTTCAATAAAAGGCTGATAGAAGACCAAGATTTGAAGCACGTAGTACCCAGCTGTGATCTGCTATTCAGGGTAGCAGTATTTTGTCTAAAGACACTTACTTTTCAATGCTATATAAGGAATTTCAGGTATTTTTTGTTATTCCAGTTATTTTGTCTTCCCCAAGTCAATAAGCCATAGGTTTGGATTGTTGTTCTGTGGAAACAGCTAAAAGGAGAACAGATTGTTATCACAATGGTTTTGTGGGGCCTTTGCAATCAAATGTTCAACAAGGCTACAAGAAACAGCACCTCTCAAAGACAAAATAATCTAGATGAGAAAGACCATTTTCCTTTGACTCACGATAGTTGTTTTTTCTGTTGTGCCCCATGCTCCTACATGCTGCAGTGTGGCTTGCCAATATATGAAGTACAGTCACTTTTCCTGATTTCTTGGTTATTTCTGAATGGGGGAGGTAGGTGCACTTGGCGCAGCTTCCAGGTCAGAGCAAAAAGGCTTCCTTTTTCACTTTCTGCATTAGGAGCACAGACTTGTGGCTCAGCCTGCAGAAGATTGCCACTATTTACTCTCTTTAGCCACATACTCCTTCCTTCCCCAATGCAGGGATCAGAGAAGGAACTGAGTGGGTCACTTAGGTACTTTTTAATACTACAGTTCCCAAAAGGAGGCGGGGAGAGGGAAGGGGGAAAGCAAGAGATTCCATCACTATTACTTCTTCTGCTGACAATCATGTGATCAGGCAGGATAGGGCAAGCAAGGTCTGAAAAGTCCTTGTATAGTGGAAATTAGTAGGGGGGAATATTTAGCTAAACAGCACAAAAGATTCTACCTATTTAGCTAGATAATTACATGGTCCCATCACTGTATTGTCTGAGCACAACCAATATTTATAAGTAGAAATAACATGCTTTCTTTCTTCCCTTATGTTTTTTGGGTTTTTTTTAATTCTTTCTATTCTGTATGTAAGAGAAGCAGCTTAATTTATAGTATTTTAGTTCTCAAAAAAATTGCTGGTATATGTATGAGCAACTGTGCATGAGGATAACCTAAGTCACAGAGCTAGTTGTATTTTAATTTTGAGAACAATTAGTTCCCCACTTATTCTTGTTACTTTCCCCATAATGACGTTTTGGTATTTTGTTGGTAACCAAAGCTGCATCCCTCATTAACCTGCCCTACATTGGCTTAGCTATTAACATCTGAAAGTAAAAGTCTACCTCCATCATGAATACACTGTCAGTCAGCTTTCTCTGCATCTCATCACAGCTTCCTTATTCTAACGTGAGGTACTCATAAAGAAAAAAGTGATTTTTCAGCTAAATGGTGCTAGTCTCTGAAGCAGAACCTCGAATAGATCTGTTCATTACAGCTAACATAAGGAAATGGAAGAGTAGATCTTCTGCTCATAGATACTAAGGATGGCTTCTCTTCTTGGTATGAGCTGCAGCTTTTCAACATGTATTTGGTTTCCTGGCTCTACACCATTGAAATTATCATATATGAGAATGCCTTAGTGGAACACAAATTCTCCAAAACATTCCCCTCCTCACCCAGCCAGTATCTCATCCATCTTGGATAGGTTTGTCCATAGGCACCTATTAAGACAAGCACTGAGAGTGTAAGAGTGTTTTTGGTCTAGAGGAAACATAGAGCTCATTGCCCTCTACCTCTTCCAGTGTTTCTACCCAATTTCTGCCCCTCCTGTAGCTTCATGCAGATAATAGGGGAATTCTTACATCCATCTGATTCCCTAATGTTGAAAGCCTAAGCCATTTCAAATTCCAGACATGTAAAGGAAATTTGCACTACAGTGATGTAGTACTTTGTTACCATCACAGGCACCAGTCTATACCAAGTTAGCTCTATCTAGATACCCAAAAGCAAATGCTGAAGCATCATTGCAGTGTGCTGTCCATGTGGTTAATTGAAGACCTGTTGTTGATTAGAAGTTACTTGAATCAAGCAGATGTAGCTTAAGGGCGTAAATACTCTTTAACTACAATTAAAACATATCACCCAAACATCACTATTCTTCTAAAAGTATTCCTAGAAACCAAAGCTTCCCACATATCATAGACCCTTCTCAGCTCAGTACAGTCATCATGGCATTTGTGGTTCATTTACGTTGTTGCAGTTATTTTTCCTTCTTCCTGCACTTACAGTAAAAATGTATAGCTTTTAACTTTTAAATTCAGAAAGGAAAAAACAGTTGCAAAGGCAACTGAGTGAACTTTAGCAAGCATGACTACTTTTTCCATCCTTTAATGTTTTTGCCATAAGCACAGCTGCCAATAGCTAGCCAACAAAATACTGCCTCTATTTCTTACACTGTCAAACCTTCACCTAATTTCTCCAGCACCACCTAAAAATGTTAATGTTGGCTGAGGTAAAAGAAAGAATGGTTTTTCCATAGGACACTGAGCAGACAAGGGTTTTGTTTAAAAAACAAAGGACGTATATACAAAAACATTTTAAAAGTTGTTGTCAGGTGACCATTCATCAAAGAAGCCTTGCTCAAACCACGTCAGAATGGCCTAATGGCTGTGGATCACCACCATGCCAGTTCCAGAGTAAGAACTGCCTCTTCTTGCTACAATGCTTTCCATTGTTTTTGTTCAGACTGAACTAGAATCAAAATGGTAGCTACTTCTTGTGAAGTTTCCTTCATTTCAAAGTTCAGTAACATACGGTATAGTAATTTGTACCTTTTTTTAAATGGGGGGATATAAGTGACAAGGCAGGTAATTGTTTCTGAAGGCTTTGTCTTTGCTTATCTAAGGATTGGCACTGGAAAAATCCTTGTAAGATTCTTTATGAATGAGTGACACCTGCTGGACAAAATCGGCTTTAAAAAAAAAAATCTCCCTGGAGTTCCATAATCATTACTCTAGAAAACTGAACTTAAAAACAGCCACAGCTTCCTTTAAAAAAAAAAAAAAAAAAAAAGCAAAACATTGTGTCTGCCTTCAAAGTCCTCAGTCAAATCAAGTGAAGTTTGTGCTAAAAACAAATGAGCTATCACAACATTAATCTCATTTTTCTGTCTGGAAGAGTATTCTACAGAGAACTGAGCAAAGACAGGCATTACATTTCATGCAGGAGTTCAAAGTCTTCAAATATAGTTTCATTTCAGTTTTAGACTTACTGTTTTCAAAGTTCTCTTGGAAAGAGAAAGGAGCCTCATCTCCAGTGCATGTTGCCAGGTGGGGTGCTGCAGAAGAGAGGCAGTAGTGGTTTTGAGCCGGGGTCTGCTTACTTGAATTTGTTTTAAGGGAGTGCACATATCCCATTAGGAAAAAAAAACACACAAAGAAAAAAGAGGAAGAAAGAAAGAGGTAGCAGTCCAGTTCTGCAAAGAAATTGCCAGACAGCTAAGTGCCTGAGGTGGTGGGAAGTCAGGAAGGTCTTTCTGAACTCTGCCTGGTTCCATTGGAACCCCCCTCAGATCAGCCTGAACTGCTTTCTGGAGATAACTTACAGAATTAGGATGTTCCCACAGCAATAATACACATCAAAAGAGGGCTTTATTAACATGACATTCATACATATAGCCCAAAGCAGTAAATGTACCCTTTGCACAACTCTCATTAGTAGGCACTAGTAGTGACACTACAACTGGTGAGTAACAAAGCTGTTCTCTAGAAGTTTTAGATAAAGGCTAAAAAAAAAAAGAAAGAAAACAACAAAAAAACACCACCAAAGAAAAAAGGAAAAAAAAATTATCTTTATTTCCCTTTAGTTGCCAAAGTAAGCCAGAAGAAACAGTTGGAGTCAGATGACCAATGCCAAGAAATACAAATTAGAGCCATAATATGGAGTCAACTTCAGGGAGCAGCTAGATCACCAACTATTGAATATATGGGTGAAGTCTTTAGCTGGTATAAATTGGTTATTATTTCTGTAAACAGTACTTCTACTCCTGTCTTCCTTCCTTACACATTTCCCCACTAGAACAAGTTGAAGACTGCTGTGATAATACTCAGTGCCCCAGAAAGGCACATAGCATATTCATACCATGCCTCAAGACATTTCATGGAAACACAAAGGACCTTTCCTAGAATCTACCTGCTCAATAATTTTCTAGTCAAGGAATATATTTTTTTTTTAATCTTTCTCTATATGGATCCTCCAAGACCTGTAATAGGAATAACCAAAAAAACCTAACGGCTACTTTACACACAGACTCCTAACCTTTGTTTGAGTGCATCAGGACTTTTGTACTGCTTATACAGTCCTTCCTAGTAATGTCACAAGTAAATCACAGGTTTCAGGTAATTTATTCCCAGCAAAACATGATAATCCTTGCAAATGGAATTGTATTAGACTAGGCATATCAGTAATAAAACAAATCGGTCCAATCATACAGCATCTATAGTTGATTTTCTGAAGCTCTTTGAATGATGGTCAGAAAAAAAACATAAAACAATCCATGTATATAATATACACTATGTTTACTATTCATAAGGCACCATAAAAAATAGTGCTCTTGTGTACCAAAGCAAATCTAACAATCTATTATGACTGAATTCTGTTATGCACATTAAATGCTTCTTTATCAGTATGGCTTTTTATTAGTATTACGTTGCACTTTTTTGAGCTGCTACTTGGCCCTGCTTTCTTAAGGAAATGAAGCTCTTGCAATCCCACTGCTTGTGGAGTAGATTGCTGACCAGACTGAAGAGATAGCCAAATCATGCGGTATTTGATCTCTTATTTAAAACTGTTTTGGTATCTAAGGACAGGAAGATGGCAAAAAAGTTCACCAATTATTTAGAAAGATTCCAGTGAACACCAAGAGACATCATGACTGTAAGTCTGGTAAGCACTGAAAAAAGCAAAAGACATAAATATTTTGACGTGTTTGTTAATCATATATGTGTATACACACAAACACAGTGTATTTTTTGAAAAGGGAAGTCTTGCTTCACGAATCTATTGGATCCCTCTGAAGGAGTCAACAGGCTTGTGAGTATGATTCATCTCATTGATACATGGGCTTGGATTGCCAAAAGGCTTTTGGGAAGATTCTCTCCTTCCAGTCAGTGGATAAAGATAGCAAGGGAAGTCATTATATTTCCACATACACACACAAAAAAGAAGTGCATTTTTTACAATGAAACATCATGTCCTCTTAAAAAATCCCTTTGTGTAACTGGCCTCTTCCTTTATCACAGGAGCTATTTAGCAAATTAGTGAAGGAGAAGGAGTACTAGCCAGTTTCCTCACAAATGTTCCAATATTCTGATCTTAAAGGCAATCAGAAAGAAGTAAAGTATACAGCAAGCCTTTCACTCATAAGATGGCTCTAAGGTAAGAGGAAGCTGAAGCCTCCAGTAAGGTGGAGGAAACTCAGGTTAACCCAATAAAAGCAACAAAAAAATTCCGCTGAAGCAAAAAACAAATTTAAATTTCCCCAGTGGTGTCCATGGCAAAATTTGGAGTCATACAAACCAGCTAGTAGAAGAAATCCTTTTTCTCGAGAAGTTACAAACCAAAAGATTTTCTTCACATGCATCTCTCTTTCGAGACATTATTAATTTCATGTTTCCCAGGACAGGATTCTCACATTTTCTTTTATCCTGTCCCAACTTATGCAATAGACATAGTACTATGAGCACCATGCATTACAATTCACACCTGCCTAGACCACTCCTTTGGTTTTACTATTGCACAGCATTCCTGTGATTGTAACAGCTTAAATAGAAAAATATTTAACACATGTATTCTCCAAATGTAATTGTGCAAGAAGATCTGACAAACCATGACCTCTCAGCTGCTCTTTCACAAAGACCAGTGCTCTGCAAAGAACAATTTGAGAACATCTAATTTGCACTTGATAGTTTCACAAATGATACTAGGGAGAAAATAGTTATTGCACATGACAAGGCAGGGGAGGGGAGCTGTTTGTTCTTCTGGGTAATTCACTTCCACCATGAGCGAGATTCTTCTAGCCACTCAGGCTTACTTGTCCACCTGCAGGTTGTGTTGAAGGACCAGGATTTCACCCCCAGATCAAGCAATTCAAGTTTAAAACATAATGTCCCAGAAAATATCTTCACTAACTTCTATTATAAAAAAGTGAGATGGGGGCTTAGGGAGGAGAGAAAAAAAAAAAAAAGAAAGTAAAACACAAACAGTATTTTTCAGGTTTGAAACTAGAATGGTTTAACCAGGTGTCAGTGAAAAAATATTTTTCCCCAGGTGGTAGTTCTGGCCTCTCAGTTACCCTAAATATGATAAATGGCTCTGCTGTTAGATTTCATACACATTTGTGGTATCATCATTGAAACATGTTTTGGGATAATGGTTACTCACAATTGCAATTTTTATTTTTTTTAGTTTTGTTTTTCAATGTTGACTTTTGAGAAGTAAATCTGCATCCTATTTAAATCATGGATAGTACCATGCTCAGCTCTTGGTAGCAGGTACTATTTCATTCATATTGAGTTAGTTCTTCCTGGTAGAGAAAAGAGAAGAAAAGAAAATGCCGTATGTGTTCAGAGCAGACAACCCTGACATCAGATTTACTGCTATATTGCTTCTGTGTTCATTGAGATGCAGCTACAGCTTAAGCACTTCTCCTCAGTGGACACTGGGAGGAGGAACAGAAAGAAGCCAAATTAGAGAACTAAGAAGTCATTCCTCCATTCCTGCATAGCACATTTCAAGATCAGTTGAGTGCCTCTAGTTCAGTTGCTTTGCATGCAATGATTGAGTGAAGCTGCACTAACAGCTAGACAAGTGAGGCTAGCTACAGGCATCCCTCAGTGAAAGTAACAAAAATACAGCAAGTGGTTCTCCAACCCAAAGCTCAGAGCTCAAACCCAGATTTAATATATAACATTGCACAAGGTACAAATTTAGAAGGTTACACACATTTTAGGTAATTAAAAAATTTGAACATAAATTCTTTTTCAAAGTTTTCACTTTTATTTGTTAGTAATATAACCAGTTAAATAAACTGAAATTAATTTTCATGTTAGTTTTGAGCATCAAGTTTAAAAAAATGGCAGTAATGACAACTGTAGTAATGAAACTTTCCAATACATTTACACTAGTTGTTAATTACAGTAAGTATATTAGCAAGATACCAAGGATGTAATACTTCAGACATCTTCATCAATATCACCCAGTAAGGGCCTAACAGACAATATGTTTGAATACATTCACCCAAAATACCTCCTTCAGGTGTTTTTCAGAATCACAGAATTATCACAGAATTATTGGAAGGGATGATATCTGGAAGTCATCTAGTCAAACGCATGTCCTGCTCAAAGCAGGTTGCTCAGGGCTCTGTTCTATTGACTTTTGATTACCTCCAAAGATGAAGATACTACAGCCACACTGGGCAACCTGTTACAGTGTTTGACCACCATCGTGGTGAATTTTTTTTCTCTCTAATTGGAATTTTCCATGTTGCAGCTTGCCTCTGCTACTTCTTGCACTATCAACACACACCTTTGAGAATAATCTGGCTTTATCTTCTCTACATCCTTCAGCAGGTAGGTATAGACACCAATAAAATCTACCTTTAGCCTTCTCTTTCTAAGGCTGAAGGGACTCTGATCTCTGAACATCTCTTAGGCCCCTTCACCATATGCTGGTAGCCATCCACTGGACTTGCTCCAGTATGTCACTGCCTGTCTTGTGGCCCAAATTTGGGCACAGCACTCCAGATACAGTCTCACAAGTATCAGAGAGGGGAAGAACAACTTCCCTCAATCAAGGGCATATTGCTGGCTCATGTTCAACTTGTTTCCCACCAATACCCCCAATCCTGCAAAGCCTCTTTCCAGCTGTCTGGCCTGCACTAGTGCATAGGGTTATTCCATCCCAGGCACAGGACTTTGCACTCTCCTTTATTGAACAAACTCAAATCTGCTGTCCTGAAGTCCAGCACTGTAACTCCACTATTTGTCTTGCTCACCACCAGCACCAGGGAGAGGGACCAGGTACTTCCCTCGTCCCCAGACCTGGCTGCTCCCTCTGGAGCCTGTCTGCATTGAGGCCTCTGATGTGCCTGGGACAGTGGCTTCAGGTGGCATCAGAAACCATGGCACATTGCTACCATAGTTGCACGGTGTCAAGCAGTCCCGTGCAGTCTTGACGAGTGTTTCTGGGCCCCAGTATCTGTCCTGGGATAATTGCTGCAACAGTTGTTGCATCTGTGTTCACTGCCTCTGTTTGCTGCACAGAGCAAGTAGTAACCCTATGTCATTCTGCATCTCCAAAGTAACAAAATAACTATCCTTATAAAGCATGCTTTACTGTCTTAACTTCTTTAATGAACACAGAGGTGGGAACTTCAATCAGAAGAAAAATGTCTTTCTATCACCTCTTCAGAAAAAGTCTTTAATCACTATCATTTGGTTAAAGATTCTGGGAATAGACTCTTTCATTGCCCAACACCATATAAAGCGGTAATAGACATGAAAAGATACACCTGTAATGAGAAGCCACATTTCTTTTCTATTAAATCATAGCAATGCTACAGCTAAAAACCATAAGCCCAGCCATAGAGCCATTGTTCATACAAGGAGACAACAACCCCTTTCCTATGTCTCCTGGTCTACAATCCTGAGAATTTACCACTGAGGACTATTTGCCAAACAACTGGACTGAACCTCCACACCTGTGTTAAAAAAACAAACAAACAAAACCCGCACACACTGCATAATACACGAAGAAGGCAAGAACTTGTGAGGCATAAGCCAAAGTGCCCTTTCAAGACCACCTACACTTTGAGTGAGAACATATTCACCATGCAGTGCAGAGAGAGAAGGAAACAAACTTGCAGTATTTTTGTGTCCAGGTCCAAAATAAATACGTAAGATCCAAAAGGGGAACATCTGGAAAAATATAGCCTCACAGGCAGCATCTATTTTGCTTAATCCATCTCCCATATGTGGTGCAGTCAAGAAGGTGCGGTTCCTGCACCTATATGTGACATGACAGTAATCTAACTACTAGCTTTACCTCTGGAGCTGGGAACATCTCTACCAAAGTACTATACAGGAATGCAATTCTCATTAAGAGGCAAACAGCAACCGATATTGAAAATGCTGACTGTAACTATACTTAAAAAAAAATAAAATTCTTCTCTAACTAATTGGAAATAAAGCTATATAAAGTCTTCTCCCTGTACTTTCCATTTCTCAGTAGAAAGATGCACTGGAACTAAATCAGTTACAATCATAGAACAGTTGTTCATGAGAACAGGCCACAAAGAACATTCTCCTTCTCAGAAAACAGCCTCCCCTTATGAGCCAGTACACTCTTCATCTCCTCCCTTCTGTCTCCCCCAGCACACGTACAAAAGTCAGGTTGATATCCAGCAGTTTGGTGCTCCATCTTGTGGCCACCTACAAAAAATGGCATTTCCTACACCACCACCCCTCCACCCCCCCTCATCTAATGCCAGTGAATAATTCAGCAATCTCTTAACAATTTATGACCAACATAATCTACCAGTAGTTGCACTCTATATAAAGATATAACAGTCAAAACTTCTTTAGAGCATTTCCTTCTAAACAGGATCAGTTCAGTCTTACTCCTACCTTGAGTCAACTTATACAAACACTTGGAAATGCTGTCATGTTACAGTGTTCATTTCTTTTTCTCATAGCAGAAAATAGTGTTTTGGTGTTTTAAATTATAATGATGTTATAGCAAGTACAGGAGATACTTAAGAAATAGTTAAATCCAAACCTCATTCAAAACAACAACAACAAAGCAGTTTTCTAGTCTTTCCAAGTGTACTCTAAAAAGTATTCACAACAGAAAGCTGAGTTACCATGTTCTCACACATGTTCCATAAGCTGCATTTATTTAAAAAAAAAAAAAAACAAACCCAACCCCCCCCCCCCCAAACATTAACACTTTCTACTGACCATCAAAATCAGGTCAGATCTCAGGTTTGAATACCTCACAGAAGTATTCAAATTGTTTAAACCATTATCCAAGGTTTCAACACATACACCAACCTTGCCTTTAAAGCCACAAGGACGTAGAACCACACACAACAGCCAGGTCATCTCTGTTAAACACCATAAGTGGGATGAAACTCAGTCACAGCTCAACATCCAGCTTTCAGGGACCAGAGCAAAACTGGTCCTTCCCCAGGCTGTTCCTGGGCTTTGGTGACCAATCAGCACACCAGCCAGGGAAGTTTCCCTCCTTTGTCAACCTAATATCAGAGCCCAGAAGTGCAAGGGAGGAAGGCAGCTCTGTAGCTGGGCCTTGCTCTGTTGGCTTACCATACAAGGGTGTTGGGCAGAAGCTCAGAGATCACACAGACAACTGCTGGGAGCCCAGCATCCCCAAATACCATTCCTTGACATGACAAGTTCTAGGGTTCTGTAGTATGAACATGTAGCCAAAAGCTGTAACTATATGCTGCTAGAGAAATCAAGAGAACCAATGTTTTCCTTACTGCTCTGAGCAATTAAATGCTCAGAGGCATCTCTTATCTTTTCACTTTTCCCTCCCATGAAACATTTCAAGTAGAAATATACATATGAAGAAATGGAGAAAACCTATTCTGCATCCCAAAACTGAATCAAACCTTTTGGTCTCAAATATTCTAGGATTCTAAACCATGTCACTAGAATGGATCCGTCCCTTTAGTTATTCATTTTTGCTCATCTACATACTTCCTAACTCCAGCTGTAATGGCATTAAAGCAAGAATATAATACAGGACATTTCAAGAAAAATCCTGTTTTCATACAATTTGCAGTATGTACAGTCACTTGCTGAGTTGAAGTTGTATAAAAGGTATTTGAATGTTCATACAAAGCATGTCAGACTTCTGGGGGGATCAGGGCTTAATAATCCATGATCAGGCATTAATAAAACAGTTGTTAATAATCAAGATTTTCTGAAATTCACTCACTACAAATTACTATTAAGTAATTTGATTCAGAATATCTTAAGACACCTATTTTTAAGGCTAAGTCCTATTTGTTTCACCTATTTTTAAACTTGCAGACCTTTAATTAGTCTTGTTAAATTAGTGCTTATTTATTTTGTTTGCAGATATTTACTAAAATTAAACTTTATGCATTTCTTTGAAACAAAGCCCTTCACATCGGTTCTAAGCCAAACAGATAAACAAGAAAGTTCTCTGGTGGAGTTTTTTGGAAAAAAATATTAAGTATTAAACTTTTAATTCCACATTTAGGCATACAGCTGGCTTCAGTGGGAATTACTACCTGCTCAGTGCTGTCTGGAAGATGTCTACAAAACTTATTCCCTCTGACCGCAGGCTAGTGTATTTTTAATGCACAAATTATTCATACAGAACATTGCAAATCTTCACTGATTATACCATATGATGATTATACCATATTTGGATTATTATACCATCCAAAAAATGTCATGATGCCAGTTAATCAGAGTTCATGTCCAAAACAGGTAAGCAATATTCTAATGTCTTACATAAATGAAAGATACTAACAGAAAAAATATTATGCAATAGCTGTTTTTTCACATAACTTGCCATAGCCACCTCTCTTGTCTCTAGAAGGGTATAGTACAGCTAGAAAGGTGGCATGTATGACCAAAAGCTTCCACATTAGAGATTAAACTCTGACTTTAAAAAGGACAGAAGGAGTAAAGGAAATCTGTAAAAGTATGAGTAGTAGAGATGTTTACACAGTTGTTTGCTCCTTCCTTCACATCTAAGGGTTATTGAGTAAAACTATCAGCTACTGTTTACACAGAATCAAAACCCCATTTTCCATTTTTTAAATGAGTAACTAAACCGCTGAATTTAATACCTCTGTATCTTGTGAGTCACAGGCATTTACACAGTTAAAAAAAAAAAAGATTAAAAATAAATTCGCCATTAAACCCGTCAAAGACCATTGAGCACAAAGGTACAGATGGAACCTCCGACATTGGGATGTCTTCAACCACAGTGTGAAGAGCTGACAGGCCATATGAGGGAGTATTATTCTACTCACCTTGAATGTTATGCTTTCCCTAAGCACCTACTTCTAGTCACAGTCAGAGGCAGAATCCTGGGCTATACAGACATTTCTTCTTAGCCAGTGGGATTCTTTTTAGGTAGAAGTTTTCCCCCAGACTAGGTATTTTAGAAAAGCTGAAATAACTGGTTACCCATTACTTTTTTTTTTTCTTCCTTTCCTACTTTCAGAATAGTTCAATTTAAGTAATTTCATTGCAACAGAACTTTTTCAGGACAGATGTGTAATTCCTAATAAATGCATGGTGGTCTTAGAGTCAACCAAGGAGTTCTGTCTGCTGAGCAAATAATCCCAAGACTTCTTAGGAACAATCCCACCCTACTCATTGTGAATGTCAAAGCTGATACAGTAACACAGTTTTACACACAGAACAGTTGAAGATCCTGGCTTTAGAGATGTCTCAGATTTCAACAGCCTCCATGACATTTCTGATGACAAACTTCAAAGGCTCAGTGACACAGCAAGCACAGTAAATATATCAAACGGGCTGGACTCTTCTTGTCCTGTCTGCTGTTACTTCTCTTCTTGTTCACCTCAGAGCTTAGAAGGCAGAAAAGGTGATCAAATCTAGGGGGTTTTTTTGGGAAACCACCTAAAAGAAAGTGTGAACGCCTTGTTCCCTAAATATAGCGGAGATCAGCTCCCAAATCTCTGTTTTGCATTCTTTCTTCAAGAGCAGAAGCAGCTGATACAGTCATAAAGGGGAAAAGTACATCTCGTATACAGGCACTTCCTGTAGTTCCTTCCAGAAGAAGAACGTGCCACTATTAAACCACATACCACTAGGTTTTCCAAAGACCAAAGCTAACCCCAGCTGGCTTCAAGGAGTTTCAAAGGTAAAGTAGCTTCAGCTTTTGGAAGTTGATAGAGATGACACTGATGACACACAACAAGCATACCAAATCATACCTGAAATACAGGTCTCTCCTAAAAGGAAGTGACATCACATTTTGTATCCATTTTTCAGTGGAATTAATTCATGACAAGAAGCCAAATGGTAAAGATTCTACTGCAATAATATGCCCTATACAAGAAAATCTCATCATTGAAAAAAATCACTGAGATAAAAAATTTTATTCCTGGCCTATCTTTAATGATGAACAATCGTAAGAATTAGCTGTAACTGAAGATTAGCAAAAGACAGCACAAGGCTACCCATTCTGTTAGCTGCTAAGACACAATGCATGCTTTTCGGAATCTGCGAAATAGTAAAAAGGCAGTAGGGTTGTTTATTCCACCCACTGCCTGCAAAGGAGAGGCTAGACAGCTAAGCAACAAAAATATAGTTCCTGGGCAGCTGACTGGCAAGTGTACCAAAACCCATGTACTGCTTTCTCTGTCAACTAGACAGAATTAAAATAAGTTATTTCAGAAAATACATAAATGTTTTTGGAGGGAGATGTAGAAGAGAGATGTCAGAGGGTTGGGGGGATGGGGAGAGGTGAGGCCTGATATCAGTGAACTGAAATCTTTACAAGCAGAATCCTCTGCTTCAGTAGTAGGCTCTAGCTCCCTGACACCAGCAATAAAATGGAAATCAAAGAAGGCCATGACATTTGTGAGCAGACAAAATCAGAGAGATATTTGTGACAAAAAATGGTCAATAAATGACCAAAATTAACCACTGAAGTGATTAATCACAAATGTGTTAACCTTACAGTAGGATCTTCATTGCTACATTCTGATTACGTCTGCACCTCCAACATTAAACTAATTGATTATTTCTATTTCAAATGTTTCATGTGAGAGAATAAACTAAAATATTACTCATTTTATGTAAAAGAATTCCTAAAGAATGTGAAATGACAGTTCCTATGATTTTAAGAAAATAGAATTGAATACAGAAATAAATTTTACTGCTGCAGGTTTTTTCAAGTGTATTTACTAAAGCCAGCCCCTCAAAAATGTGCTGGGTATCAGCTGTAGAACTACGCTTTATGGTCAAATCATCTAAGAAGGGCAATGGGTGGTACAGGAGAGGTCCTATCCTGGTCTTATTCCATATAACCAAAGACAATGGAGGCTGCATCCAGCAGTCTCTTTCACCTTCACCCCAGCGACTCTGTTTAAGAGATCATCCAATTATTTTTACCCATGTGAATTGTGCTGTATGCATACAATCCTTTAAACTTTGTAGAAGTTTGGAACATCTGCCTTGAAATTGAAGCTTTTCAATGAAGTGTGTCTTCTATTTACAGACAGTCTTTGTGCACATTTATGCAATGGGTTTTGACAGCCTATTTTGCCAGCCAGGCATCATATTAATATTCATTGCTGCTGCAATGATAGCCAAACACTGAAAGAAGCAATAGAAGCAACACAGAGATTATAATCTCTGTGCTAATTTGTGTATCTTCTTGAGTTCGTCGCATCAGTTCTATCCTTGAGCTTTTCCTATTTATCTTCTTCGACGAAAGTGAAATGAAATCTTACCTTTGGATAAGATTTGAGAACTGTACCTAGACTGCCCATCATCATCTAGTTCCAATAACTTACTTGGACTCACTTAGCTGTGTGCTACCTCTGATAGAAAGGATCCGCTATAATATTTACTCGACCAACTCTAGTTCATCTTCTGAGTTTGTTTAAAAGGATCATCATAAAAATGTGTGGTTTTTAGAAAAAATTGAGCATTTCAATAGTTTCAATTGGACAATGTGGAATGGAAAAAGATGATTTATTACAACTTTCACCTTTTAGCAAATTGAGACCAACAGTTTTATATGGCAATGAGTCATCTTTTGGCAGTGCAGCATCTGTGTAGGTGAATTTATGTAGAAAAAAATATCTCAACCAGCCATAAGCACACATTCTTAAACTCTTTATCATTTATGTTTGGATTGCTTAACCAATTTCTTCAAGGAAGAGAAAGGGCATCTCGGTTGTTCATTTTTCAGCTGTCTGGCCTGAACAGATGTGGAATGGGTTTCTTAAGCTACGTTTTGACCATTAGTAATGGTCTTCGAGCCTTCCGAAAAAAAAGGCAAGAGGGTTATTAAAATGAGCAGATGTATAAGCATGTCTAATGGATTTAAGCCACCAAGCTGACAGACACTGTAGCTGCATCCCTGAGACTACTAATGTCTCATAGTCAGTTTGAAGTTTGGACATTTTCCAAAGCTTCCTGCTCTGACTAAGGAACTGAATTGTTCAAAGCAAAGTGTTTATCAGCCTGTTAATTTTAGAATAACTATACCTAGAAAAGTCTCTTTCACAGAGTAGTTTACAGCAACCCAGGACTAAAATTGGAGAGGAGGGGAAGAGGGCAGGAAAACTGAGAAAAAAAATCTGCTGTAATACTGAAGCAGAGTTCAGTTTATACGAAAACCACCCTCCTGCTGCAGTTTGCTTCTGCTTACATTTCCTTTCTGTTTTGCACATACACTGATCATGTGGCAGTAATCAGAGATGTGTGAACCCTAAAACTTACTCCTTACCTAATTCTTGCCAAAGGACTCAATGTTCTTATTTCATTGGGTCAAATTACATTTGCCAGCTCTCTTCCCATCACAGAAATGCTATGTAGAAGGGATTTGGAGCTAAATTTTGCAGCCCTAGCAAGAGAAACAGTCTTGGAGGAAGTTAATTTGAGCCAAAAGGGGATATCAAGAGGAGAGGGCTTCAGAAACAGTTCTTTGATAGTGAGTATGAAGCTGGCATGACCCAGGTGGAGTCAAAGTAGATTATAGACAAACATCACTTTTTTTAATTGTAGAAAGAGGAAAAAAAGACAATCCAAGGTCATCAAAGTCTCCAGAGTATAGAAGGAGCCAGAGTAAGCAAAGGAGGTGGGAAACGGGGTGGGGGAGAAGGACTTTGCCCCACCACCACTATGCTTCTCTCCTCCTAAGGAGAGGGTGTGGGAAATTGAACGTAATAGAGAAATGAATGATAGAAGTTTAATACAATTTTTCAAGTAAGCAAGATTTATGGACAAAAATATAAGACATTGTCCATTTCACCTTTTGGGGAGAATCTTGAATTTTCATTCTATATGTTAAGTAGCTTTGTAAAGCTCTGACCAAAAAAAGGATATGGGGACCACAAGAATCAGAAAGGTTTGCTATCTCCTAGGCTCACCATTCAAAGGAGAGCACGTTTGGTAGAAGCCAGGAGAGAAATAAAAGGAGGTCATAAGCAGATCTCACACAGCCCACTGCCTCTTTGCAGAGCAAAGACCTTCCAGATACACTCTCCATATAACAACTCAGCAACTTTTGGAATCCCAGCAAACCCTGTGCTGCCTTCCCTTGGTCTCTAGGATGAAGGTTTTCCCTTCTAGCAAGGCCTGGTTACTTTGGCTGCTCCCAGTTCACCACAGCCCTCCCAAGCCCCTGGCTCTCTGACCACTATGGTCACCCTTGCTGGCACCAACTCCAACTCATGAAGGGACTCGGTTCCCACTTATTCAAACTGCTCTCAGGCAGAACCTTCCCAGGCTCCAGGCAGCAACCAGAGCATGGTAAAGAGGCAGCTTTCTTCCTGCCTGCCCACCCCACCTCCCAGAGAGATATCACAAAACAGACCCATGAACAGAACAAACCCCCATCTGTCCCATCCACATATACAGCATTAACATCCAGTTAACCTTTGTGGATTAAAGGGAGTTTATTAGTGGAACATAGTGGCTCATTAACTCTAAGCTGCCAATGAACACGCTTATGTATAACCCAATACCTTCAGTCAAACTCTAACCTGAGTTAGATGAGATTTCTTCTCTAAAAGACTGACTACCTGTCAGTGATCCTCAGTGTAAACCATAAATTCTCATTTAAACCTTTATTTTCTTATTTTAATTTTTCCCTTACAATTTTTACCCATGTAACTATAGACTTCATATCATTGCCGTTTTATCTGTGCTGTGTAATAAATGAACATGAAACAATACCTGGTCTGTTACTAAATAAATGCTCGCAAGAGCCTTGTTTCGCTAGGGCTAGTTCCTTGAGCTCTCTTGCTTCTCATCTCATGCCTGAGGAGTTAATGTACAATGAAAACTGTTAACACCTGTAGCTAGTAATTATGGTCAGTTCTTACTTCTCAACCCTGGAGAATGCCATCTCAGAGAAGGGAGGAGAAGGACATAAAACTTAAAGTTTGCGAAGTAGTGTCATCTGAAGTGTGTCTATAGCATGAGGAAGAATACTGAAGCCAGTAAGTATGCTCAGTAATACTTAAGATGGCCTAACACAAGTTTCTGAACAATTCAGCTTTTGAAGGCTGCAGCTTCAGGATTTGCAGGGAACAAACCTAACTCACTGCTATTAAATGGGGGTGGGAAAGTCCTGTTCATGCTACCCACTCTCACCTATCTCAATCGTCAATGCATTCCCCACTCCCTCCAAACTGCTGCTCGTTGGATCTCTCCCTATGTTGATAATGTAACAAGGCTTACTTCTCCAATTACATAGGAAATTACCTGGTTAGACAGGAACATTGGAATCAGGACCTGACAGCAGAAGAGAGCAATTAGATAGGCTTAGGATGGCTGTGAACTTGAATCCGTAATAACAGCAGCAAGCCAAGGTTTGCATACTGTTCTGGAAGCTATTTCTACTGCTACCCAGATTAACAGAGGCTCAGCTAGCCCTGTCTACACTGTGCTCACACATTTGGATAACACGGCAGACATGCCCTTGGACTTTTCATGTTGGTGTGGAGTGAATGATGTTTCCTCACAAGAATTCCCACAGCTGGAAGTCACCCTGTCCTGGATCCAAGGGAACTTAGTGTTAGTCTGTAGACAGCTCCTTGCTTTATGCCTTGTTTACCTTTTCTTCCAGGCTTGTATATACATAAGTTTACCCCCAAAAAATGTACTGGAATTTAGCCAATAAGTGGTTTTAACTGCCACCTGCTACTTATGCCACAAGAAAGTCACAAACAGAGGAAGCTTCTCTTAGATCAGTCCATCACACACAAATGCTTGAATGACAGGAGAACAATGTGCCAGTTGTAGGATAACTAAATCAAGGTTTGCATGTGCTTGTTTTATAAGTCTTTTAAACACATTCACTAAAAACTTATTTTGGCCAAGCATTAAAGTTTGACAAAGCTACCACGTTAGGTTTCTTCACACATCTTTTAAACACCATTAATGCGAATTATAGCTACATAATTGCTGAAGCTGGCTCAAATTCACTTTGAATTTCAGTTTCAGAACTCGAAAAGAAGCTTGCTCTCCACAAAACTCTTAGCAATCTTGACATTCATATAGCACTCCATATCCCAATATTTAGTGAATTTATACTCATAAATTCCCCATTTTCCCATAAATTCCTGTGAGACCCCACAGGGGTCCTCTTTTCCCATTATATGGGGGATGAAGGCTAACAGATACAGTATAAAAAGATGCACCAGGCTAACATGCAATATAAAATTTGAGAGATCTGCTCTTCTCTTTACTGAAGACAGCTGAAACACCAGAGATAGAGTTCCTCTGTGCAATGGTCAGCTCATTAACTACATTGACCACATGTGATGGAGCCCCAAATCAGCTGGAGCTTCAAGGCAGATCTGCCTGGGCCTCTCTCCTACAGCAAGCTGCTGAAAAAAGTTTATAACCTCAAAAAAGCCATGTATCATTAGAATATCAAACAGGTTATTTTGGTTTAAATGAGGAAGAAGAAAAACTCAGTGATTAAGATAATAAGATATATGAAAGGCTTAAACATAACTCATAATTCTCTTCCTATAGTTGCAGCGAACAAAATGTGGTACTATCTGACCCCTAGAAAGGTATTTCTAAGTACAAGTCCTGACTGTTCACTCTCTTCACAGCAGACTGCCAGTTTTTCCACATAAGTAGGTGGCTGGAGCTCACTCCTGTAAATCTGGAGCACTCTGTATCATGCAGGCTTGTGAACCTCCTCTCCCACAGCACAGCCTCCCAAGACAGAATAATGAGCCCCCTTTTCCTCCAGGAAGGTCTGCCTAACCCCCTTCTTCCACAGAAATACAGCCCAAATGGAGAACCAAGAAAAGCAAATGTACAGCTCATTGAACTATAATTTACCACTCTTGGTGGTCCAAATGGCTACACAACTGAAGTGTCAGAATGTCATTGCAGACCTTCTGGGCCTTATTCCATACAAAAGAACATTTTGTAGTCATTATAAATGTAGTAAACACAGGTTTTCAGACTCCATTTAGGATCTGGGTAAAATCCATGTCAGAGATTCCCAAACCATGTTTGTTTCACAATAAAATGATTAAGGCAGTAATTGTGGTTCCCACCTTTCTCTCAGACCACTTGTGCTGCAACAAATTGTATACAATAGTATTCCTATACTTCACCATACTAAGGAAATCCTACTCTTCACACCAGTGAACCCTTTCTGGTCTTAAACATAACCAGTCATGTTCCCTCAGATTCATAGACAACTTGAATTTTTCTGTATTTGTCAAATGATAACAACTATATTTGAACTGAAGAGAAATAGTTTCATTTGTTAAGTGCAAATATTCGTACAGAAAGTATTTTAAGGAAAACAGTAACCATTTAGAAACTAAGCAAACAAAAAAGGTCTTTCATCTATCTTGACTCTTTTTGAGATGTGTGGACAGTCTTATAGTAAATTAAAAAGGTAGAAAAATATCAACTTATCCTACCTGTACTGAGGAAAATTAAAAGAAGTCCAAAAAGTTTATATCAACAGAAGAAAAGATACAGAGGGAAAAAAACCTGTAGTTCTATACACAGCATACATGAGAAAACAAGTAGCAACTGCAGAATTATTATTGACTTCATACTGCTGCATGTGCAGGGGCTTTTCAACTAGATAAAGACTTCCAACGAAATCAGTCAGCTGATGGCAACTGAAATGTTAAGAGGCAACCTGAATGTTATTTACAAAAGAAAAATGTTTACTTCAAAAGTCAGTAGATATTACTTGAGGCTGGGAAAAAAGAAATGGCCAGAGTTTTAAACGTGGTAATTGCTTAGCTGTAGCTCCAGCACTGGTTCTGGCCAAATCACTTGAAGAATCTCCCTGGGAGTGAAAAATAAGCTGTTAAGACACACATTGTAAGAATTCAGGGCCTGACCTTGAAGGGTGGAAACTCACCTGCATTATTGCTTTTATTACCATCAAGGTTCGGTAGCATTTTAATATTCTTCAGGATGTTTGCATACATTATTTACAAGGCTTTATGTGAGCTATGTTATGGTATTAATCGCACAGATAATTTCTGTGAGACACCTATCAAATATATTTATATATTTAGTTAAGCTTTGTTCCTGTGAAACCAATAAGTCACTGA
>NW_008825560.1:652225-683276 GCF_000699105.1 Pygoscelis adeliae | reverse complement strand
GGGGAGGTTTAGACTGGACATGAGGAAAAATTTCTTTAGTGAAAGAGTGGTTAAACATTGGAACAGGCTGCCCAGGGAAGTGGTTGAGTCACCATCCCTGGAGGTATTTAAAAGACGTGTAGATGTGGCACTTAGAGACATGGTTTAGTGGGCATGGTGGTGTTGGGTTGACGGTTGGACTCAATGATCTTAGAGGTCTTTTCCAACCTTAATGATTCTATGATTCTAAAGTAACCATTGTTTTCTTCCCTCTCTTATATCAAAACAACCTGAAAACAGGCATTAAAAAAACCCAGTCTGTAGTGTACAAACAAATCACTTCTCAATTGTGATAGTTATCATGTCCTGACAGAGGCATTGTGACTATATTTTTACAGTGCTAAAACGTTGTCACTGCTGTTGCGTACTTTTGCACAATAGAAACATTTACTACTTTCCTAAATAAATTTGCCATTGAGTGTTTTCACACTTCAGTGAGATAGTGACTTTACAATTTTACAATTACTTGTGAAATCATTTAACTGTAGACATGGACAATGGATGTGGACAATCCCATCCCATGCCCTTGGACTTGACCCAAGCATTAGGCCCCATTTGTGTCATTACAATTTGATGCTGAGACTTCTGTAAACACATGATTCAATTTTGCCTTCAACTGGAGTTTATTCTCTTTTGCAGGTACCACTAAATCATGTGGACATATTGGCCCTCAGAAACTAGCAAAAATATATTGCTTGAGGCAACAAAAATTCTCAGCCACCCCTTCCTCTGCAGAAAATGGCATGAATTTAACACTATTAAGCATGATTCTACTCAACAATTGTGCAGTCACATATAGAATCATAGAATCATTTAGGTTGGAAAAGACCCTTAAGATCATCAGGTCCAACCATTAACCTAATACTGCCAAGTCCACCACTAAACCATGTCCCTAAGCACCACGTCTACAAGTCTTTTAAATACCTGCAGGGATGGTGACTCAACCACTTCCCTAGCAGCCTGTTCAAATTTTTGACATTCACAATAGCCTCTTTATCATACAAATGATCTGCCAAATAATACCCATTATGAGAAAGAATTTTAAAGTGAAGCAAAATATCCCAATTACTTGCTGTTGTGCAACCCCTCTTCTCTACAGCAAAGCAGCTGCAAAGCTGTTAAGTGCCTTAAAAAACATATCTGCATGACAGAACATGACACCATGCTGGGATTTCCAAGTTAGTGCCAGTTAAGTTAGCCATCAAAAACAGAGCTAATGAGCCCAATAATATACCATGTTGACGTGTTTATTTAGCTACTAAAATCCAAGCTGGCATCTCTGCCTTGTACAGCACTGTGCCTCACAGACATATCAGGTTTTTTGGCACCTTCTCTAACATCTCTATCACAGTACTGCAACACATAGCTGAAGATAGAGGTGATATACAGGGCAAAGATGGGAAAGATTTCCTGAGGCAGTGGAAGGAAAGATTAAACTGCAACTGCCATGGACATAGGCAGAACAAGCTCTCGCAAACATGTGAGAAATGCCTTTATTTCAGCCTTTTCCAAAACCAGGCAGTTGCTGTTGCACATATCTAAGCTACAATCCACAGACTGGCTTTGCCATTAGGCCCTGGAGCAGGTTGTTCCTGCCAGATGTGCTCCTGCTGCAGCAGAAGCACAGATAGAAGAAAAGATAAGATTAGAGGGAATTTGGTGAGGAGGAAAGACGGAGGTGTAATTCTTTTGGGTCTGGAGACAGGGAAATGATACAGGTGTCGGGAGCTGGGTGGGAAAAGCATTCAGGAAAAAGTGCTACTAGCTCCTTGGCTGAGAAAAAGTACAAGGGACTCTGAATAGGCAGTGCTTGCAAGGGAAAATTCCCTAAAGCAATTACATATATATATATATTATTTCCAGTTCTGTAATATTGTAACTTTAGCAGCCCTTATATTTGAAAAATATGCATGTGACAGATGGATTTGACTGTGTGTCAGACATTATTCTCATGAGTTTATAAAAATTGCAGGTGTTCCCACAGAGGAACAGACATGTGAGGTGGGGAGGATATAGCGCAGAGGAAAGCAGACATGTCTTCCTTTGGAGGCACCTTTCCCTTTATTTCTTGGGAAAGAAATAGAAAACTAAAAATACAAAGGAATCAGTGGAGCAATAAAGACACTCGGTTATCCCTATTTAGAACACAGAGGAGAGTAACTAGCAACTGCACCTCAGCAGCAGTGGAAAGCCATATAATAAGAGTAGATTTTTGAACCCGAAGTTCTCACACACATTTGGAGAAAAGTATCATGGAATTTTATGTCAGATTATAAATTCCTTAGTCCAGTTTACTGCTTTATTGTCATTTCCATTTTCAAGTTTTCCCAGATACCTAACCTGAATCTTCCTTGCTGCAATTTCATTCTACTAGAAGTAGTCCAATTCACCATCGTCTTGAAATTCTTTTCTCTTTGCGCAAGGTCTTTGCATGCATTAAGACTATTTTTTACTCCTTCTGTGAATGCTTTGGTAAATCATTGTCATCCTTGTCACTCTTCTCAGAACTGTTACCAACAGGGTAAGGGCTGCATCCTTCTTGAAACATGGGAGGTCAAAGCAAAACCAAAATGAAACCAAGAGATAGGAATGATGCCCTAATTATAATGGGATTTTTTGAATTTTCGGTTTGGGATACATATTTTTTGTGGTTACTTGTAGTAGCCCTGAGTGTTAGACTTCACAGGTCTTTATCTCCAAATTTAACCAGATTAGTCCTCATGCCACCAATAGTCCCCTCAGCAAAATTGTAAAGACTTTCATAATTTTAGCTCTATCACCAGAGAAAAGAAAGGTGTTCATTGAGGGGAAAAACAGTTTCCTATATTTTACTTTTTACATGGCTCCCTAAAAGTCTGTTACATTTAAGCACTATTTGCTAATTCAGCACCATCTTTAATACTTATGGAGCACAAAAACGTTCCAACTCTAGACTTCAATTTTAACATGTAGGAAGGTCGCTATCATAAGTCAGCTGGTCTAGTATTATTAATTCTTGCAGTACAGCCTGCAAACAGAACAAGCCCGTGGAATTATATAAACATGCTTGAAAGCAGGGAGGTTGGAAACCTAGAAATCAATTAGTTAATGATCATGAGTAAATTGTTCCCAACATGCAGTGAATTTTGAGCTGCTTCATCTTAACTATCATGTTGCTAAGTAGAGATGCCAACACAAGGGCCTTGGCATAGCTTTTTCACTCTTGTTGTTCCTAGTTTTGGCCTTAGAGCCAGTAAAGGTCTTTTAAAGTCTCTTTTTCCAACCCTTTTTTCACTACCCCCACATCAAGAAAATCATCATATTTCCTGGACTTACTGTGCACTAACATTCTCATTGCTTACCAAATACTTAATTTTATGTCCATTTTTTAAGAATCATGCAGTGTATGAAGTCTCTTCTCATAGCTATTAAGTGTTTGTAATAACTATTGAATATAAAATGCATCTCTTCATTTCTTCAACACACTTCACTTGCTCAATCTTGTTGAATCTTACTTAATGTCAGAGTCTGACTGTGTGAGTACAATAAACCACCAGCTGGGAAGCATTTAGGCAGCCCCGTCTTTATCCCAACTAATAGTATCATTGATACCTCCACGTCTCTCTTTTCCTAAACAGGCTTACAGAACATTGAACTGCAGAACTAACTAAAATAAAAGACTCAGCTAAAACTGGAATAAAAGTTCTGAATGTTATTCTTGTAGGACAGCTATTATTAGGTATATGAATACCTAGAAGCCTCCAACCAATTATGGAGATGCCATTAGGATAGGCACAGTAGAAAATCATAGAAGATTCAGTGGGTGTACTATTCCAACATGTAAGGCCAGCAAAGAGTGAGAAGTCAAAGGACTGAGGTTATAAAAAAGGTTAGCAGTGTTGCCAGAAATAAAAAATAGACTCCTGTCCACACTGTAACCTGCACTGAATCCTTTAAAAACCATATGAATTGCAATACGAGGTTGGATTTGATAAAAGATAAATCTAGTATCTCATAATCAAAAAATGTTGTATCATGTGGTCCAAAAGGAAGGTTTCCTAAAAAAGTTTGAATTAAGTTTTCTAATAAAAACCACACCAAAATATCCTCATCTTCGGTATCTTTACAATCTACAGGGAACACTTATACTATTGAACTTACGTGACTAAATTAGAATCTTCAAAGAAGGCTGCGCTGTATTTATTCAGACCAGAAATGTATTCTGCTCAGGGGCAATTTGAAGAACCAAAGTGGAGATATTTCCTCTCTAAGACTTTTCCTCTCTTCATCTATGTAAAAGCGTCTGTTTCCTGGACTTTAACAACAGCTATCGTAAGGTAGTGCTTGAATTACAGGTTCTTGCTTAGTAGAAATAATAAATAAATAAGTAAACAGCTACTTCTGCATTTTCCCTGTAAAAAAAATTAAAATGTTGGTATATCTTTTTTAAGGAATAACAACTCCTCTGTTTCAGAGTCTTCTAACACCAGTTGGACATCAGTCAGTAAAGGCCCATTTCTCCAAGGTCAATTGCCCCAAAAATTCATCTGTGAAAAACGAGGCAGCATATTTTGGCAACGATTTTAGAGATTATACTCCTGAAAAATACAACTGTGTATAAAATTAGCACAGTACTCTTCACAACCACAATACTTTGGATAGAGGAGAATTTGAGTTAAGATTTTATGAGGATACCTGGAACATCTTCCCACAGAATATTTTTTAAATGCTTGCCAGTTTGTGCAAGGTTATTCCAAAGGGAAAAAGAAGAAATGCTCCTAAGTATTTTTATGAACCTTATCAGTTCTATCTGGCACAGGGAGTTAGTTTAGCTCTATCCAAGAGGAGAACTCCAGAAGACAGAGTAATCATTTCTACTCCCTTGCTTCAATTAGATGAAGAAATTTTAATGTGAGAGTCCAAGAATTGTGTTCAGCCCATCTCCACACTCTGCCTCACAGGAGCATGCTACAACCAACTGCAAGAGCAACATACGCTCCCTTCTTTCTCAAGCAATCCACTGACACCAGAATCAAGAATCTCCTTTCATTTACATTTACCTCAGTTGAATTTGCCTAAATGTAAATGAAATAAAGCTACATCAAAATAAGTCTAGTTTGAGGCCAAAGCTAATACAAATGGTAAGAGTTACAAACAAGACAGAAAAAATAGATTCCAATTTAATAGTGTTTTACAACATGTCTATAAGTCACAAAATATGTCCAGTGACTTGTTGTTCAGATTCCCTTCTTCAGTAATACATTAAAGACAAGGATTGATGTTTTGGTTAAGGTACTTGATTAGGGCTGAAAAGACGACAGTTTGTTTTCAACTCCTCAGAAAACTGTGGGCAAGTCATGTAACTTCTAAAAACTCATATAACAACAGCTTTACATAACGATATACTCATTGGAAAAGATAAATATTTTGGCCAGTGTTCTAATAAATCACTCATTTTAGTCTAATTTTTCTTGATTGTGTATTTCTCAGAAACTCAGTCCTGTCCAGGAATTTCAACCACATCAGAGGTCAGGAGTCTGGACCTTGTGATGCCTCATATTCATTACAAAAACCACCTTGAGTCAAACAACATGTTCCAATGTCAGAAAAATAACTATGTGAAAATCCAGTTTTTGTTGGAAGTTCACTAGTGGCTACGTATAAGCGAACAACTTGTGAAGGAGAGCAGCAGAAAAGCAATAGAGGCACAGAGACTTCAAGACCTTTTCATTGGCCCAGAAAGTCAATCATGGCCTGCATAGAAATGATGGGTGAATTTCCATCTGCTTTCAGCATGATTAAAGTCCCACTATCTGCCTCATGACTTGCAATTCTGCTGAATGACGCTGTTTCTTTGAAGGAAGCTCAAAGGAACATGCACAGAACAGAGCCAGAGGTCCAAAGCTTATTTTTCTGAATACCTGATTTTTAGTGTGCAATTATTTAGCTTCCAAGCTACTCTAAGATCATTACCACTTCAACAATAGTTACTTTGTAATATAGCATCTGTTGAAGCTAGCACAAAAAAAATGACTATGCAGTTTTAGAAATACTTTTTCTCTTTTCCACCTAACATTTGGTGGCTTCCTAGATTCATTTTGTACATTGTAAAATAGGTTGCACCTCAGTTTTGAAATGCAACAGAGAAAGGACATTTACCGATACTGGTAGCTTGAATGAGATTCTCATGTACTAGATTTATCTCAATGCTACATGCTGTCTCTCACCTGACGTAAGCAAAATGGTTGTTTCTTCAGCCATATTTACCTTGCTTTGCAAACTCCCCACTCCCTGCTGCTCATCAGATCACCAGCAAAAGATGAAATCATCTCCAGGTATCATAACTGCCTCTGCTCCTTGGTATTTCCATGCCTATTGTTGCACTTGAAATCCAACAGCAGTGGACAGAGGCTTCTGGACAACGGCTCTAATTATTGACACCCTAAAATAATTGCAAACTCAGTCCAATGAAATGGGGCATTTGAGAATTTCAAAAAATAAACTGTAGTGGCATTTTTACATCTAACAATGACATTAATCTACAATTCAGCATTTTCCCTGTCCTTCAAAGCCCATTAGTGAATATGTTACTTTCTTCTCTCAGGTAAAGTCAGGCTTTTTAAACCTTGCAGGGGGAGTCTGTCGCTGCAGAACAAGTTTTAAATATGTGGCATTGCTATGTCTACAAAGCTGCAATCATGAGGAAATATTCTTTTCTCTCTAGGCATACATAGTTTCTGGCAGTCAGTCATCAGCACACCCTGGGGAAAAAAAGTAGATATCAATCTGATGTAAGTAGGAAGTTAAACAGTGCTTTGGCATCACTGAAGCCATATGCTAGTGAGTCTGTTCATTATAAAACAGATAATATTTCCCCATGGGTGAAAGGAAATTAAAAATAATGTAAAAAGACTCCTCAGCAGCAAGCAAGAAATACGTACTTCATTACTCTGCAGCTTCATGAAGGAAACTTTACTTCAAGCTACTTAACCTTGCTTCAAATGGCCTGGCCTTCAAATATGGCTTGATGCCTAGCTTCCCTTCAAATCAAGATGAAGCTCTGAGTCTCAGCTTCAGTTCACATTTTTGTCTACACTAACCTCATATGTCTCTTATTTCAGTATCCTGCTAAGCTTTCATAGTAAAAAAGAAAGCAATCAGACACAACACAGTTATTCCGCCTCAGTGAGTCAAAAATATGTCTATACTGAAGATCACAGTATAATATGAATCATCCGATGTAACTTTAAAGAAGTCGTATGTACCAATGTATCATATGTACCAATGCTAATTCACCTTACATAAAAATTTATTTGCCACAGTCAGGCTTCTTTTAATATTTAGAGTTAGCTTTACATGAACCAAGTCAGATATATCTGTGCTAAGCTGTCATTTACATTACAAATATATACTCAGTTTTGCTTTGTGCTGTTTAAGAGGAAATAGACACACAAGTCTGCTTGCAATATTTTACCAGGTGCGAGTGCCCACGTGTGGTCTCTGTGAGCAGGGGCCGGGGCTGCCCCGTGCCGGACTCAGCCGGCTCCAGCGGCCCCACCGCAGGGCACAGCTGAGCCCCTCGGCCATGGGCGGGTGCCTTGGCGAAAACACAGCTAAGAAAGGGCAGAACGTTGCCCGGCAGTGAGGGGTGAGGGGAAAAGTGTGAGAAACAGCCCTTAAATTAATTCTCCCCAAGTCAAGTCTGTTTTGCCCGTGATGGTAATTGGTATGTGACCTCCCTGTCTTTGTCTTGACCCACAAGCTTTTTCATCTTATTTTCTCCCCCTACCCTGTCGAGGAGGGTGAGCAAAAGAGCAGCTGGGTGGGGGATTGGCAGCCAGCCAATGTCAACCCACCACAAATATCTATTGGAAGGATTGAGCATCTAATAATTAAACTGATTATTTATTAAAAAGCCAGTGCTAGAATACCTGTACAAATAGAAATAGATCAAAAGGTATGGATAGCATGATGCCAGGGTTGCTAACAGAATAATTTGTTTTTTAAATTCAGTACTCAAAAAGTAGCAAAAGGTAGAAGCTATTGATATGAAAGGAAAGGGAAGCACCCTATCACTCTTCAGAATAAGAGGAGGACTGATGCCAACAATTACCAAATCACAAGTCTAACTGGGGAACCCACATTAGAAAGGAAAATCATTCTTTCATATCCCATGCTCCATAGAGACACATGTACAATTATATTCACACTTAGTCAGATTAAAAGAAGAATGCCTCATGTGATGCTAATGTCTTCCAGGTTTCTGACAACACAGCTGTTAGGTCCGTGCTTCAAGAACTATGATCAGCAAGAATATATGTATAAGACTCTAGAGAAAAAAGGTGGTATAACAAAGAATACCTGATTTTCTTTGAAAATTAAATATCTGAGGCAAGATCACACTGTGTAACTCATGTAACTAACTGGCTTGGATATAAATACTAACTACCAAATGCATTGCAAACTAACTGAAGCAAATCAAGAAAGCTCTCAATTTGTAGAATGAAGTACAGTATGCATTTAGCTACCAGCCAGCCCTATTGCACTTGTTCAGTAATAACCAGGAGTAAGAGTTAATTATTATATTCTTAAATGAAGCTGCTGTGCAGACAGGCAGACGTTGCAAAACCAGAATGAAGAAAATGCCTGTGGTAAAAATGGACACAAAATAATCCAATTATACAGAAACATAAATTACTTCTTCTGGGAAGGGAAAATGAAACAGTTTGAATTGGGAAGAAGAAACCTGGAGAGGGAAGTGACAGCGGGAAAAAAACAGAAAAACACAGAGCTGAATTATGTGAAGAGCATTTCCTAAGCCTCTGGTCAAAAGTGACAAGTGGAATGTTCTAGGCGCCATGCAGACGAGTACAGACACACCAGTCCCAGCCTCAGGAGGTTTGCAATTGCCTTGTCAGGCAGGCAGATGAGCTTAAACAAAGAAATGTGATTGAGTTGGGAAAACAAGGTAACAATAAAACAAGAGTTTGGCATAAAGACAGCCACATCTGTATTAGATGTGTTTGGTAGAGGAGATGTGAAGCATCAGCAATAAACAAACTATCCATTTTGGGGGTGCCCACTCCATGTCACAGAGCAGGATGGCAGAGAATCTCACAGTGTACCTCAGCTGAAAAAAATAATTTGTCCAACAATTGGAAAGGAAGAGTAAAACTCAATAGCTAAAATGCTTTCATCTCCTAGCATTTGGGAAGGAAACAATAAATATCCCCTTGGCTGAGATTTATAGCAAGACACTTCATACACTATTAAAACAGAAATGTGATTCATTCTTCACTGGCAACAGGGTAGATGGGAAGTAACACGGCAATTTATATTAACTTTATTGCGTATTTTCACTTTTTTAGAATGGAAATGGTGTCCACTATTTATACATTTATTCTCTTCCACTAGTGGTTTTTGGTTTACTATTTTACTGGAGGTACCACAAATTAAAGATGGAAAATACATTATTCTCTGTATAGTCTAAGTTTTCCTCATCCTTTCCAAAACAGCAGAAACTTCTTCACAGTTAGTTTTTCTGATCACTCTAAATGATTTGGTCATGACTTCACTAGTGCCTGTTGGCACTTGCTGTGTTAATCACTATAAACGAGGTTGGCAGGGTTCTATCCCAGAGAACATTAGCCTTTATATGTGCAGCTACTGACCCTTCAATGTGAGGTCAAGTCTCAGAGTCATGTATCAAAAACAAGCCACTGTTGGCCTAGTCTCACCCTTATTTTTGCAACAAGAGATCACTGACTTCTGACTCATTTATCAGCTGCTGAAGATTTGTTTGTTTGTTTTTCCTTTTATTGTACCAAATGCTTCTTGGATGTCTGCAAACTTTGTTTTCATTTTGTTTATGATTTCCTGGAAATGTGTTTTCCTACAGAGGTTTCTGAGGCAGTCATCATCTCTTCTTTCCCAGATCTTTGTGTTTTGGGACACAAAATTCAAGTAGTGACCTGTCTACTGCCAGATATAGGATATCACATTATGTGTAGCACAGGGGAAAAATGTGCCTAGAACCACAGATTTCTAAGAACTTCAGTCACTTATTCCAGGAATAATATTCCTGGTGTACACCATACCGAAGCCGTGACCGCTGGGTGCTATGTTTGTTCACATATGCTCACAGCATGGACAGCAGTTCCACAAGCTGTACATTATTAGATCCAACCAGTTTGCCCACTTACTAAGTCATATTTTATGGTTTGTGTCTAGTATAACTACTCCTTGAAAAGCCATTGTCCCACATTTGTTTCATGCCTGAAATCAGTCAAAAATCAGTCAGGCCTGCCTCTCTGTGACATCCCATTATGCCAACCAGTACTCACTAACAAAAGCTTAAGGTATTTCACCAAACAGAAGGAAAAGAATGGTGGTTCAGTGACAACAATAAAAGACAGAAGTAGATAAAAAAAATCAGATATTCACTTGCTTAGTGTTACAGAAACAGTGGCTGAAAAATGGTTCATTAATTCATGAGTCAACAGTATCACCATGCAAGATACACTTGCATAATGGATTAATTCAAACTGAATCTGATCCCAGAGATGAGGAAAGCAGAATCTCTTCTTTCTATTCTGTGATCCCTGTTCATCCCAACTATACCTTATACTCTGGGAACATCTGTATTATATAGCTGTGTTTTCTGAAATGCTATCAATTTTATGTCCCTTAGGCTGATCTCTGGGGTTAACCATTTCAAACCTATGAAGTCTGTCTACTGTATCTGATAACCAAAGTCCTTTGAATAATGCAGTGATCTTATTTTCATAATACTTTTTAAAAACAAACAAACTCTGATTATTTCTTACATACATGGTCAGGGAAAAGAAACCCAACAAGAGCACTGTTTTACACAGCAAGTTTATGGCAAAGCTTAAAGCTTAAGCCTGGCTTTCTGCCAAGCCACTGTTCTGAGCCTGAACCTCATAGGCACCCTTTCAGCTTCCCATTTATAGTCAAAAGTATAGTCTATTTACATACTTAACATTTATCATAGTTGAGCTTAATCCCAGCCACAGTTCTCCCCCGCTGTGCTGCCATGACCACACAAACAGACAAAATGTTTCTGTTAGATTAAGCCAAATTAAGGAACACTCAAGCATAAGTGACTGTGCTTCTGACTTGCTCCAGTGGACTCTGTCTATGTGGAAAGGTGAAACCACATCTACTCTAATTTGCTTTGGCATACAAACCCCTCCCCACACCTATTCTGAAGGAGCAAAAGGTGACGTGCCCATCGGATATGCATTTGCTCTAATGCCTTATTGTGCAATTAGAGATTTCTAAAAAAGTTGCCACGGTTCTTTTCATGTCCTAGTCATTTATTGACACAGGACTGTAGATGATTCCTGTGGTAGAGCATTCTTTAAACACTAATTTAAAATAGCAGCAGCCAGTTCTGTTCAGCTACCCAAGGTTTGAGTAGGAAAAAAGTACGGAGTAGTATTTACTGAAGAAAATAAGGCAAAAAAGATAAGTGATTCAGGACTGGAATTTACACAACTAAAGCAAGGCACTTCAGCAATCACAGCATGCTATGTAGCCATCTGCCACCAAGAACAGAGAACAATAAGACCACGTGGGAGTTAAAACTATGCACTGCCATATGGTAGATTGGGAGTACCTAACCCTGACAAATACCTGAAGATTTCTACTTTTTTGCACTTTCAGAATATCCCTGTAAATGAAATCAAATGTAACCCATATCTTGAGGAATAGAAACTGTCATTTCCCTTTTTGAAACTGAGAGCTTGCCTCCACATTGTAGGAATGAATTTGAAAGGAAAAAGTGAACCATGAGAAAGCTCTCTCATAACAGGGGAAAAAGCCCTCATTTCCAAATCGCCTTTTCCCTGTAATCAAATTCCACATGAAGGCTGTCATAGTAATAACATGATAGCCAATTGCTCACATGAGAGAATTCTTTGTAGGAGTTTTGCCTGGACTCAAAATCTCCCATGTCTCTCATCTACTGCCATTGCTTTGATTAGCTGTTTCTTTTCATCTCAAATTCTGATGCTATCAAACTCATTGAAGCAGGTAATAAGAAAGGTAGGGGGGGTTGTGGGGAGGGGGTTGCCTGCTTGGGTTCATTTAAAATATTCTTTGTTGTTTTCAAAATATTTTTATAAGGGTAACTTGCTAGGGAATTGTCTGTAAAAAAACCACTGCTGCTCTCTTAAGTGCTTCAGACTGCTGACTGCCAGAAAGTGGGGGTGGAATGGGAGGAGTTCAGCTGGCAAAAATATGTGCCATGGAAAAAATATTTTCAGTAAAACACTAAACTTTTTTTTTTCATTTTAGTTCACTTTTTAATCTTTGGAAAAGTAGTTGGTGCTATTTTTCATTCTCTGACCCATTTGTAATGTCCTGGAAAGATCTATTCTGTGTACTGAACTAGACTTTTGGCAAAATGAAGAAGTTGGTCCCTCAAAAATCTATCCCCAGTTGAGATTATTTACATTATAATAAAAGACTTTGGATGTTTTCAACCCAATTGGCCTATACATAGGTAGCAGCCACATGCATGTAACAGGAGGGGTAGTCTAGAGGACAGAGTCCTGCACACACATTCAAGAGGCAAGAAGTTTGTTTACACTGAAACACTACAAAGGAACATTGGGAGTTAATTTAGGGATCACTAGCTGCTTGACCGTAGTGCCATATGTGGATGTTCACAGGTCTTTGACAGACATTTGTCAGTGAATTAAAATGAGCTGGCTAAATCTCTTGCTGATGACAGGTACCTGTCAGACCCCTGCCTGTTGTTAAACCCTGAAAACAGAAAAAATTTCAGCATAGAGCATTAAGTTCAACCAGCAGCTAAGAGATTAACCTGATATGCTGGGTTCCCCCAGTTCAGGAACTAGGCTGTGAAGTGGCTGGATGTCTGTGACTTTGGGGCAGCACAGTGTAGTGGAAGATGGGATGTGTGGGAGGTCATGAGCAGTAGCAGCTTCAGGGGAATAGCTAACATGGTGTTAATTCACACTCTGACTTACTGAATTAACTTTCCAGTGTAGACAACAAAGAAATTAAATTCCATGTTCCACCTATGACAGAACTGAATCTGCTTCATGCCTCAGTTACCCCTCTATTAAAAAGAGATTATGTTATTCTGACTTAGTGGGATACTCTAAGCTAATTCCAGCAATGTTTGGGTAAAGCCATGATAAGTGATCAAGAATCAGTGGATAAATCTGGAAGGAACCTCAGGAGGTTATGTAGCTCAACTTAAGTCATGAGATAGATATCTTAGTACATAGTTAATTAATGACCTGACTTTAAGAGCATGCAACTACGCTGGCAATATGACAAGTAACTTACTTCTAAATACCGACACAGTCATTAAAAACTTCTCAAAACTCAGTAGTATGTATTGCCTTCTAATTTCAAACTTAGTTTCATCACCTGCCAAAAAGCAGAGTGAAACATAGGTTACACTCACAAGAAAATTGGGAAACTCTTCTAGTAACTTCATAGTCAGCATTAGGAAAACATCTACAGTAAACCTGATTTTTCCTGACTACCCAAAAGTAATTAAAAAAAAAAGGGGGGCTTTTCATATGAAATACTGCATGTATGTAATTCTGAAAAAAAAAAAAAAAGAATGAAATAAGAAAACAAAAGAAAACTGCCTGTCTCAAAGCAAATTATACAGTCTTCACTTTGAAATCTTTGGCATCTCTTAGAAGACATTTTGTAAGAATTTGGAGAAGATTCAAGGTATGTTCTTGATAGGTGCAAGTAACTCAAGGACTTTTTTCTGCTTGATCTAATCAGCTGCAGTACCCATCTCTTCAATGTGAGTGTCTAATGCTTGCAATCAGTCATCATCAATATAATCTTTTTAGGCATCTACAGAATAGTTTCTTTAAAACATGCTATAAATAATTACAGTGCTTACAGCATCACTTAACAGTTAACATTTGACACTTCTGCCTAATGGCCATCTCTGACCTCATACAAAGGATGAGATGACCACATCATCTCTGACAGGGTATAAAATATTTTGTGTCTGTATGGTGAAGAGTATTAACTTTTAAAAACAACCTAACCTGGATAATTCAAAGTGACTCCTAGGACACCTACTCCTAGATATTATGTTCTGAATAGAAAACTGTATTCAAGAAACACCGTTTTTTAGACTTACGGGAATACTATAAATCTCTGAAAGACCAAAGTCCTAAAGAAAGACTCAGTGGAACTTGCTGGAGCAAGCTCAGGATAAAATACACACCTTCATCCTGTAAGAACAGGATTTCAGTGACCTCAGTCAAGATATTCTTCTTCCTAAGGTTTTTCCATTTAAGACCAGCTATACCACACAGTCAAAAGTTAAGCTCCAGTACTGCAAAACGCCAGGCTTCATGCCATGTATGCGAAAACGTAAGTGCTATATCGACCCATTTCTAACACACAGAAAGAGATTTTATTTGTATACAAGAATTTGAATTGCTAGGATCTACAGGGTCTTCTATGTGCACTAGTATTCATGCTGCACTAAAAGAGAAAACTATGAGTTGAAAAACAATGAAAAAAAATAGATGGAAGAAAAAAGAAAAGGGAAGGTATGTTCAACAGAGCACAGTGCATAAGGAAAAAGAATTTATCTCACCTAACAGATCTTGGAAATGCAGCAGAGGAATCTGGTCCAGTTTGTTAGTTTGCTCTTTTTTTTTCTCTGGACCTTTTACATTTGCAAGCAAACAGAAATATATCAAAGATATCTATCTTCTTTATCATTCACTCCTCCTATGTAGAAAAATCTGCAAGGCACCAGATTTAGAGCTAGTAATTCAGGTCAAAAGTGATAACAGTATTTAAGTAATAATGTACAATAGAATATAGCCAGTTCTTTCTATTCATTACTAGTTTGTGTCCATACTGATTTGCCTGTGAACTCAATTATTCACTTATTTTCTCAAATGACTTTTCACTCAGAAAGTGTGTTGTCTCTCTTATTAATGTCGGGCTTGATCAATGGCTTGCTGAAGAGGATGAAATTATATGATTAGTTCAAGGGGCTTTGGAGTAGGTCCATGTTTTCAAATTACCACAGCCTCATTGCAAAGTAATTATGATTTTTCTTTGGTTTAATATTACCTTATGCCAAGTAACTTCTCTTTGCCTTGCTGTTTGAAATAGTATCTCTTTTAAAGTAATAGCATGCATTGGGTTCAAATTCATACTGCTATTTTCAGTTATTTATTTCGGCTGACCTGTTAGAGGTATTTTTCCTTTCTTAATTTATAGTTCTTGTGAAGAATATTGTTTGCATTTTCTGTGTTATTTGACAGCTATCTTAGGACTAGCTAGGTCCTAAGATACATTTTCCTTTGGTTATGATTATTTTCTTTTGCATAAAATTTTTGAGAGAAAAGAAGTGGAGCAGCTGTGGGGGAGAAGAATGTGTGTAATATAGATGTGCTTTTGCACATGTAATTTAAGATGAGCAGATCCAGATTTTCAAAAGCATTTAGGTGTCCATGACATCTCATCAAAACCAACTAAATAATAGAAAAAAAAAATACTATGTGATTTTACATATATAGCTATGAAAATCTAACTTTTTTGTATGTAAGTTTCAGACACGTTGTTTCCTTTCTCTCCTCCCTCTCTGCACTCCCCCACCTTTGTCCCCCCTATCTGAATGTGCAATCTTTTCTTGAGTTAGCTTTAGGCTGTTGCTGACTCTTTCCATGGCATACTTTGTATCAGGCTAGACGACTCTTTCAAGACACAGTCAATGACAAAACACGAAATTAATTTTATTATATTTTGAAACAGTGACCTGAAGATTGACATTTCTGTTTTCACAAATACCCTCTTACATGTTTTTCAGAACAGAATATTATTGTTTCATTGAACATTTTTTAACAATTTTTCAACTGGCTGTTGGCCAGAGATAGATCTGGAATAAATAAGTTTATCATATTTTATACTTATTAGCCAAACAGTTTATGATCCCCATAAATAATCATACATCTGTTTTACATTGTGAAATCAGTATTTCAATGACAAGATTTTGTTTGTCTGGAAGATAAAGTATAAAAACTGCATTCAGCTTTGTCTAAGATATATTTTCAATTATGAAAACATTTGAAATTTTATTAATCAGAGTGAGTATCTTGTTTTCTTTGCCTACTTAAAACTTTCATCAGAATTTCATAATTGGGGCAAATGGAACCTAAAATATTTGTTACAAATGTATCACCTTGTAGTCTCTCAAAAGCCAGTGATATTTTTGTGGTTTGAAATACTAGAGGCAGACTAAATTATATTCCTTTATATTTGAGACACTGAAATAATAATATCTTAAGTCTCTAAGTTTAACTCCACAAAACCAAAATTAAAGTGTTATTTGGAGTCATTGGATCAAACCCTTGGGACAAAGTTTATCTGTACTGGAGTTCATTCATATATGATCTACATGATCAGGATAGTTCATTCTACCCTTAAACTCCATAGCTTCTCCTGACCTGACCATGAACATTTGGCTAATGCCTAAAACACCTAAATCTCTGCCTTTTCAGTAATTCTCAGGAACTTTTTAAATTAAAAAAAAAACATTTTTACTTCTGTGACAGTGGTGGATTTGTACTCATTGGTGAAAAAGTTTTTAGAGTTACTGCCTCATCTGAGGAAATATGGCTGTCATCCCAAAATCTGTCCTTCTAGAAAACTTTGAGCATCCTTCTGCTTCTGTTTGTACTTTAGACCCAGTTTATGGCATTCTTAGAATAAATGAAGTTCTGAGCATCATAAGCAGACCTCCTTCTTTGTCAAGAGTCTCCCCTACCCTAACTAAAAACTCAAGTTTCACATCTAACATTTACCTTCTGTAGTCCCCATCATCATGCCCATTCCACCTCTGATATACCTGAAATTCACTCTTTTTTATTTTCTTGCTTCTGCCTTTTTCTTTAGCAATATAATCATACACAGTATGATATAGTCTCTACTCTCCCAAAGAAACTCACATTTAATGTGACTTTCCTCATTCAAAAACCTCATCTTACTCATTCCTAAACTCATAGAAAGTATATATCCACTGATACTATTTTTCAAGGTCATTTGTGTACTTGTTATATTTTAGCTTCTATCATTTACACTCCGCTAAAAACACTCTTAAAATCTCTGTTAAGTCCTTAAAATATCCTTGTTTCTTCAACTTTAGCGTAAGTGACAACCACACTCATTGTCTTTAAAATCTTGTCCTACCTTGATTTTTGGCTTTTCTCTATTGTCTATTTCTTTCATGCAATCTTTGGAGGATTTTCTCATTCAGCTTCATCTTCTCAAATGGACTTCAAGAGAATGCCATTAATTCAACTCTATAGTCTTTCCAGATCACAACCCTAAAGGAATCCATATCAGAAGTTCATTAAATCCTGTGCCTTATCTCCAACAAAAGCTGAACACAGATAATAAAAAAAATAAATAGAATAAAGAAGAATAATAAAGAAGCATATTTTAACCCTTCCTCCGACCAATACACCCATTTGCAACTTAAGGAGCTAGACATATTTCCTGTACATTTAGTAGCCCTCGGTGGATTTCTGTGGCATATAATAATCTTGCCTACCACATAACCTTTAGCCACAGGATGTTGTGAAAGCAAGAATTTCCACAGCTTAACTGCATGTTGCCTGAAGAATTACCATCCTCTGTTTGCCTTGAACCTGCCACCCTCTAGCTCTCTCTTAGGCCCTAATTTTTGATTACTGAACACAATCAGTCCCTTTCCAAGCCAATAGTGACTTTTTACACGTCTATCATATCCTTCCTCACATCTTTTCCAGGATGAAGAATCCTAACTCAGTTGTCCTTTAAAAGGAAGGTACCCATAGTAACTTACTGGCATAAGCAAATAATTGTCATCTTACTACTCATCTGCTTTTCTAGGTGATTTTTAAGCACACTGTACAACAGAGGTTCCTGCAGAAGTACACTGTCACTGTGACCTTGCTAATAAACTTCAGTAAAAATTATTAAACTTACAGAATCTCCAAGAAACTCTTCTCTAACCATCAAGCTGGTGAAGGCTCTCATCTTGCACCACTACATTGTACCACTCTGTTCTCTAGCCTTGACAAATACAAGCTTACACAGCTTAAATTAATTTAGACATTGACTTTCCTAGTCCATATTTCTTCCCTGGCCATCCCTTGCTTTTTCTTCTCCCCTGTTATATCAAAGAGAAGCTGTCCTTCACTACCCACACCGTCTCTCATTCCATTACAGGGCGTTAATTCCCCACTGGAGAGGCCAATGAAGCCTTCATAGCTTACTCTGCACCACCATGTTTGTTCTGGGCAAAGAAGCTGCATATAAACACAGAAAGCCAATCTTAAACATTTCCTTTTCCATTATACCTCAAAAAATAACCTATAGCCAACCTTCAACATAAATTGTGAGCCAATATTCTAGATCTCACAGCCTGTTATGTTGTCTACAATCTTGCTCCATTGGTTTACTGCTCTGCCCTGCCAACTCCTTTATATTTGCTCTCATATACTGTTGGACAATTGTTTTGCAGAATGCAAAGCCTGGATAACAGGTTCCTGATCCACAGCTAAAATTCCTTGGCACCAGAGGCCATATCCACAAAGATATTTATAAACCTAACTTTCCAGTGACATCAGAGGGGAGAAAGGCATCTAAGTATTTTTATGGTCTGAACTCATTGAAATAACATTAAAAGACGCATTTTAAAATTTTTGTATCATTGGAGCAGTTTCAGCCCCATTTAATAAAGACAGATTGAGTTTACATATCAAAGTACTGCTTGTTTTTATTGCTTGTCAGTATGTGCAAGATAGGCAAATCTTTATATATCATTTGCAATTTTAACTATGTTAACATCAACCAGCTGATGAACCTTAACTAGGAACAACAACAATATCTGAAATCTGTGTTCTGCCAAATACACATCTGAATTATACAAAGCATAAATACATAAAACAGCTGAAATATCTGAAGAGAGTTCAGAGTTCTCCAAAGGACCCCTAGTGCCTTCCATCAATCTCAGAACCCTGCTGTTTAGAAGCATTAAGTGCTTGCACTCATTCTAATGTTTTGTTGTAAAGATTTTATCTGTTTGACTCACTGACAGTACCTAGTTGGTGCTGTCATCCCCAGCCACAAGGGACTTAGGCTGAAGAATAATTGTATATATCTTTTAACAGCTGTCTTGGATTTTTCTACATTTTACAGATTTTTGTGCCTAGTCCTAAAGTTTCAACTCTGTTATTTGCACCACTTGATAATCTTGTCTAGTCAGCCCACTTTTGCCTCACTTCCTTGCTGTTCTTCATCCTGCACATAACAGCAGCGGAACAGTGAAGTGTTCCATTTCACTTCTACCATATTTTGCTGAATGTCAGAGGTCATGACTTCAAATGCACTCCTTGGAACTACTTTTGTGACAAAAAATGTCTTCTTCCACCCACTCATACTAATATACTTACTGGTATTTGCTATCTTTCATGTCTAGTTCTCCCCTTTTGAAAGGATATTGCATTGTTTATTTTTATTAGCTCTAGAGCTACAATTTCATAATGAACTCATGGACCTGGACAGCATGCCAGATGAACAGTATTGATAGTATTTTTCACAGAAATAGCAAGTTCTGGATTCAGTGATTTATAAGTTTTCTTAACTGGCATCAGAAGTAACTCCGCTTAACAAGAGCACTTTGCATTTCATAATTAATCAATTGTAAGCTGTTTCTGTTCTGTTAATAAGTATTATCGCTACAGTTCAAACTTCAACAGTAAGTAACCACACCCGCAACAAGTTATTCACAACAGGTTTTATCCTTCCTCTGAAGAACCTCACTTTTGAAAGACTGTATTTTCAATATCTCAGGTTTATCCAGAAACGCGTCAGACCTGTTTTTTATCTCTGCCATGTTATGTTTATGTGGGTTTATTACTGTTCAGTTGATCCTGTTTATAAAATATAACTTTATTCTTTGGGTGTCTACCTTGCAATGCACATTGGGAAAAAAAAACATCAAATTGACCCTAGCTTCTTCACAAACAGAAAGATAAGGAGTAACCAAACTCCAGGGATAAAGCAAATAATATTGTATTATATGCCATATGCACTGACCAGCCAGATTAGGACAAGAGATAAGCAATAATTTTTATTACATGATGTTAACAGCAAGAGAGAACAGAGACAGGTGAAGCCTTGGAAAACTGCACCATGTACTTGGCATGGTTGGGGCTAAGCTGTTACTGGCATAGCCTTTTCTTGGGGCTGTGCATGAAGCTTTTTCTTCCTGCTCTGGGACATCAGATGAATGAGTATATTCTCTGTAATTTTTCATGTCTTTTTAATGAATCACAGCTGGCTATGCCCTACAATACACAAGTCTTTAAAATATTTACGTCACCTCAATAACTGTAAGTTAATGTGTACTTCACAGAATCTCTTCTATCGACTTTTTTCATTGTTGTGTCCAAAACACATGACCATCTAATGTTTTTCACAAGACGCATGCACAACACTAGTTTCTCTCAAGCTAACTTAATATTAACGGTGTCTGGGAGTGATAATCCCGAATTTAAGACTTGTTTTTAAACAATCAGATGGAAAACAGATCATTTCCCTTTCTATTACATCCCCTACTGCCACCATCATGTGCTAAATATTTTGGGGTATTTATTTACAGCACAACGAGGAACTGTTTTTATTCAAATGCTCAACAAGGAATATGGCAAAACTTATCCTAATGTCACCTCAGGAAAAAAATTACTTTGTTGTTGTGGTCTTGACTTTGAGAAGTATCAGAAAGTTTGTTAAAAACTGCTGAGCTCCTAGGAGAGCTACAGCCTGTCTCAGCCCTCGCATATGGGGTGCTGCAAGCATCAGCCACAAAGTTCCCCTTTGTACACACAGGCCAAGGGTTATTGCAGTGTCCCCATATGGTGGGACATGGGACAGAGTGCTATGAGGACAACTGGGCTGGAAAGGGAAGCATCAGTGGTCACCACAGCTGTGACATGTCATGCCTTCCCAAACTTTTCCACCACTGCACCTTCCCAAACCTAGATTTCTGGTGGAGAATGAACTGCCAGAAATAACTAATTTCTGGCCCTTCCCTGGTATAGCTGCCAGCCACGTGAGGCAGCAGCCTTCTTTGTCTGGGCCTGCAGGCAGCCCTTACACTACAGTGTATGTAAGCCGTTTAAATCAACAGTTAGAAGACACAGGCGAACATGGAGCAGTGCAATAGGCCTTCATGTCCTGCAGAAACTTGCCTCTTGCGTTCACCATGAGAAAATTGAAGTTCAATTGAATAGGCCGTTCTAAGAGCCTACGTAGAAAGGAGTTTCTTTAATAGATTGTAAAAGGCTAAAAGTCAGATGGTAGAAAGAAAATGTCTCTTAATTCCGTCCAAAGGATTTCTCCCATCTTTCACTGGAGCATCAGGGTTTAGTCAGGCATGAGAGGTGCACTTAGATACATGGGGAACATAAAGGTGCTTCTTTGATCCATTATCACAGGTCTTCGTGTCCTTCTGGATTTTTCCTGGATTTACATAACTGGTAACAAAGTTTAAATAAAATATTGTAATACTGTAAGCATCCTCCAAGATGAAATTATGATTCGTACTATGTTAATAATGCAATGGGGCAGTGAACGTGATGGTGCAGCATAGCTGGCGCTGTCCAGAAATCATTGGTTTTCCGCCGCTTATCCGCTAGGTGCAGCGCTGGCCCAGCAGCAGCGGGACCGGCCCAGGCCACAAGTCAGCGGGTCATGGGCGCCCCTGCCCCATAGCTGCTCTCCTTCTCTGAAGGGAAAAACATCGCTGGCAGAAGGACACAGGCTCAGTTTGCCCGCACTTCACGAAGGGGTGGGCGAGGGGGAGTTTATTTTAGCCTTTTATGGGGTAGAAAGGGTGCCCATGATGAAGCGGGTTTTTTATTTGGTTTTGATGGGGTTCTTTTGCCTAGCTGGTAGAAGCAAGCAGATGCACAAGATTTTGGTTATCAGCCTGGGGAAAAAACAGGTACCTGCTCTGCCACAGTCACCTGAGGCAAGGAAGGGGTAGGCGGGTGGGACTGGTCTGAAGGTATGTTCGTTAAGGATGGAGCCAGCATTCTCCATCACAAAAGAAAAATAATACCATTCTGCTTATGGGGTAACAAGACTGAACAGTGACACTCACTCTTGATATCACATCATTTCAGCTTTCAGCACACATTGGGCATGGGGGTATGTAAACTTAGAGAAGCTGCAGAAGGAAGTTCATGTCATTTTGTTTGAGCTGGACTACATATCTTATGGAACACCAATGGGTCTTGTTCAGTATTTGTGTGCAAAGCTAAAAGCACAAAAAAGGCCAAGAAGGATGAGTTGAAAAAAAGTCCATGACTACATCAGTCTCTCAAACCGGAAAGCTGATATTTCTATTGAAGTTGTAGTGCACTAGCACTAAGATTTAATTCTCCTCCAGCAGTAACTGTGCAACTCAAAATCTCTCCCACAGTACTTTAGCACAGAGTGGTAAATATGATGGTAAAAGCTAGAGGGGTGGATGGAGGACAAGGCAGATACTAAGAAGCTGGTGCATAAAAATGATATACAGATAGCCTCACTAATTTGAAGTAAAAACTCAGAAATTAAGGCTCTTCTGAAAATTTGAAGCACAGCCCCAATCACATATAAGTTGAGCGCCTGGAAAGCTCTTGTTCAACATTTGTATGTAAAGGTAAACCCACCACTTCCACCATGACTGCAGCCAACCCTGAGGACTCAATGGCTATTTTTCAATTGAAATCATTACATTTTGGAAGAGACCAATGTCACAGACTTGTGCCTGCCACATATTGGATCAGCAGAAGAATTTGTATGAGAGACCAAGGTTATTTGAGTCTTGATATCTTTACTGGTTTCCAGGTCAAATCTCTGTGAGTTACTTCACCTCCCCTTCTTGATACTTACTTTGCAGCTTGAATGCTGCTTTCAGAAACTCTGTGTTGGCATTGTTGTCTTGCTTTTGATATATATCCCTAAAATTGACGTTCATACAGACCCTGCCAAAAAAGCATGTGTTTCAACATACAGCTAAGAATAAATTTTATCTTTTCCAGGCCATTGTGGAAGAAACAATGAAAGTGAGACTTCTTTTCCCCTAGCAATTCTAATTAATTTATTACACTGACATGCCACATTTACCATTCTTCTTTAATTACAAAGTTGACATAAACATCCCATGATGCCACTTCTGTGCTGATGTATACTGTTCAATTCTTTCTTTGTGCAAATAAGATGTAAGAGGGAGAAGGAATTAATCACTGACAAATTGTCAGAATAGCACTTCCAAAAAGATGAAGTGGTTACCTTGCAATCAGGAAAAGAAAGGGGGGGGAATCCTTTTTAAAAGTTGGTCAAGCAGAGGCAAAGCTGAGCAGCTTTAATTAAAATACCTTTTATTGGCTTTCCTGTGGTAATGCCTGCGAGCCCTAGTCTTGGGCTGGTCTCCACCCTCCCTGCACTGCACTCATTTTTAATGAGGTACTTACACACCAGAGTCCATGTTCTCACAGCTGCTTTCAAGTGATCTTGGAAGGAGGTGGAGAGTCCTAGTGCCACTATACATACAGCATCCAGGCCACATTATTCTTGCAAAAACAACGTTGTTCTTTTAAATAAATTATTGTAATGAACTTTTGTTATTATGGCCAACCTAATCAGCTGCAAGGTTGTTAGAACAGCAGAGGAGATTGGCATTGAAAAGGAATATAACAGGAAAACATGTGACTTGGTTGGGAGGTGTTGTTTGCTTGTTTGTACTTTGCTATTATTATAAGCAGTTAATCTGTTCTCATGTCTGAGGAATTCCACCTAATATGCAATCCTGGGGAAGGGCACCATTTGAAGAATGCATTCAGCATTACTTTAGCTTCATCAAATGTTCTGAGCCAAATCTGCATATTGGCAGATCTTCAGTGGGCCTCAGCCAGTTTATATTCAGCTGAGTATTTGACCCAGTTAAAACTTTGATTAATACCATATTCAGTGTTCTTACCCCAATGCAAAGCACATTTGCACAGAACTATCACTTATCTAGTAAAACAGTATTTCTGGGGAAAAGAGAGGATGTGACTGAATTAATTTTAAGAAGTTAGGAGGCATTATACCTTCTTGTCGTCTTAGCTCTCAAGAAAAAGAACCATTAAATCAGTCTAATTAGTTTTCTTCATCTTTAAAACAGTCTATAAATATACACCTCTTAAAAAGTAGCACAGTAGATAGATAGGTGTCACACCACTACCTTATAGATGAGCAAGCTACATCAAAGAATTTACTTAATACACCTAAAAGAAGAGAAGAGTCAGGCTCAGTAACAATGGTAGAAATCAGAAACCTTTTACATCAAAGTTTTCCTGCAAATGCATATATCTGTTGCTGTAGCCTTTTCATTATTCGTTAAGGTCTGATCCATTGTCCCCTGAAGTGAATGAAAATACTCCCACTACAGTCCTAACTGGAAAGCACAGTTTGGGAAAAGCACCTGCAGCCACACTGAATGGGAAAAGCTGGAACAGTTCCAGCAGCAGAAGCTGTGCAGCCTGGTTGTCGAAGAGACATCCACTGATTATATTCCCACGGGGCAAGTTTTCTGGGGCAGAAACAACAGGGCTATTCAAGCAGCAATTAGATGCCCTTCTGCAGATATATCTAGATGAGAAGGGATAAAATATCCAAGTGGCAGCTTGCCAAATTGCCTTTTGGATCCTAACACTTGTTCCTATGCTTCTTCTGGAAGAAAAAGCAAGGCACTTAGGGATGGGTCTATGCAGAATACAAAGATCTTCAGTTTCACTATCTAGAGCAAGCAACAGAATTGTGCATTTGATCCTCACAGGAAATATAAAAAACCCACAAACATTAGCAAAGTTGGGCATTGGTAGGTAAATGTCCGTCTCTGGTCTGTAAGGCTGAACCACACATAGCGCAAGAAAGGATGGATGGAGAAAACTAATGCCTGGTGAAGGGTCCGAGTCTCCCAAAGGGGCAAAGTATTTCAAGAAAAAGGTTGCACCCAGCATCAGCAGACCTGTATCAATCAGCAGAGCTGCTGCAGGCTGGACAACTGCACTAACTGGTTTTTAAACTCTACTGACCTCCATTCTAGAACAAATCCAAGTAAGCCAAAGTTTCCTGGTAGGGGCACTGGCTCTAACATCTCATCTAAACACCCGGACCACTGGCTATGGCTTCCAGCCATGTGTGGTCTTTTTATAAAGTTTTATTGGCATAAAAACTTCTAGAAATAGTACTTTGGCCTGTCCAGTCTTTGCAAATTATTTATTAAACTATTCTGAAACCTATACAAAATACTATTTCTAACTCCTTGTAGCTGATGACATGGTGTCAAGAATCAGCTTCTATGCATCACAGAGTGAGGATAGGAGAAAGCAATCTGGCTTCATGCAGCTTCCTGGCAGATGAGTAGCTCATCAAGCAAACAACAGCAATTCCTCTCCAACTGGGAGCTCAGTACAGTACAAAGAAAACAAAAGTTCAAATCCAGGAGAGGATTAGGAAAATATCCTCTAAAGACATTTCCATGGATTTAATAGAAAAGGAGAACAAGATGAGGCAGCCTTGAAGTGGATCTGTAAGGGTCTATTACAAAGATTAATAGAAGCTAAGTTATTTTAACCTAAAACATGTGTATGGCAGTGTAAATGTATAAAAATGAATCCAGCTTAGAGGCACTGTTGGACAGCTGCAACTGAGGATAGTTTTTTGTTGTGCACTGTGCAGCTATATTTTCACTACGCAGAGTAAATTCTCTCCCAGTGCAACTCCCCTTCTGTACTCCTGCTGTTTGGGTGAACAGGAACCCACAACTATTTAACACACTCTGGTCTGCAGTGTATGAGTACAGGCAAAATCAAAGACTTCTAAGTACTTGCCTGTAACGAGGACATTTGATAGTTTTTCATAAGGGTATATCTGGATCACATCTTTTTCAGGTTTGGCCTTTTCAAGTTTCAGAGAGTTATGAAAAGGCTTCCACAACCATTGTCAGCAATGACAAGAGCAAATACTGCTAAGTAATAAGATTGTTTCAGTTTCTGACAGAGTTCATATTTTTAAATAAGACTTGCAATAAGATTTGATCAGAATGAATTCTGGGACAATTCAAAGTGTGGGATTTAAGTGACATTGATCATTCTGATTATCAAATCTGATTATTATCTCGATCATGGACTTGCAGCATCTGCATAAGCAGTCTTTTTTGGAAAGTGCAGTAAGAAACATTATGTAGTAACCGCACTGTTTTTCTCCTTAAATTTAATCACAGATTCTACAGACATCTTCCATGAGAGACCCATAAAAATTGTTAGGGATGTGGCTCAGGCTACATTGCTCTGATAGAGTTTTTTAGGTGTGACAAAGCTGGAAAAGCTCCACTCACGCATCTACATTGACACTCTGAATCCATCTTCACAGATGAGAGGAGTCAGTGACAGTAATTACAATGTTGAGAGCTCGCTGTTGAGTTACTCTCTCCCTACTTCTTTTGAGAAAAGCAACAAAAGTAAGGCAGATGTCAGATTCTTCAGAGAGCATTTCTCTACTTTCTGCAAGTTTGCTATACAGGGCAGAGGTGGGGAAGAAAAGCGTCTGTACTAGCTACAAGAAATTTTTTACATTTGTAAACTCCATACTTAATATAAAGCAGCTCACAATATCAAAATATTTACTTTGACCCATATAGATAGCAACTACAAACATTAGCAGGGAGCAATCCAACCTAAAAAGCCTTGAGCCAACCTAAAAATGCCTCTAATTGCACAATAGAATACAATTTTCCTCCAAACACTATGAGGCATTTCAGAATAGTATCATGCACAAATTCTGCTAGAAATTCACTTACAAAGTGTTATTTATTAAATAACTGTAAAATCCATTCTGAAATGAGATACACTAACATCTTTAAGGAAACAAACATCTGTATGTCAGGGTGTGCTGGCAAAGAATCAGACACAGTCCAGGGTAGAGGCTAAAAGCAGGAAAGAGCGTTATCCTGCCTCACTCACAATTGTTCATATTCCCCTCTGGGAACTTCTAGGTTTGACCGTGAGCATCTGGAAGGAGGTGCAGTGAGCTAGCAGAGGGGCCATAGTGGGGACATGGGGGTACAACTCCCAGGAGAGGGGCACCAAGACCTCAGGGTCCACCCCAGTAAGTTTCTAGACCCCATTCAGACACTCTTCATTGCCCACGTCCACCAAAACCACCTCCATCATTTCCTGCATTTTAGAAACCAAGTGGCACCATTCAGTTTAAACACAATGGCTTCAACTTTAGAATACAACAAAGCTGAACGACTTATGCTGTTCAAAAGGACCATCTCCTCCAAAGATGCTGACAGACACAATATGCTCCCTGTTTGCTTTGGAACAAGAAGTGTACATATCACTGTGCAATTACTCTGTGTAATCTTAACTGGCTGAACAGCACCTAGAAAAATCCAATTTAAGAGAAATACAGTTTCACATTCCCAAGTAGGTCTCAGGCACTGTACAATCGTGCCATCTGCTGGGCAGAAAATTTAGCTATTAGCAAAAACTTTTGAGGAACCTGGGCAATATTTTGGAAAGCATACTGCAGTCCTGGCAACTGATTTTTTTTTTTTTTTTTTAATTGTGTGAGGAGAAAAAGGATCACCAGGTGGCACTGCCACTGCTGGAAATGGAGGTGAAAGGGTGACAGTGCTGGTACCTAAGGGACCCCCAGTCAACCAGTTTGACCCCACTGCCGAGCCTTTCTTCATGGCTGGTTAATTCCAAAGGCTAAGAGAGGGCCCCTAAACAACAATCATTGGCTTTAAAACACCCAAGTACAATGCCAAGTACAGCCAAGCACAAATAGTAAATTAAATGCAAAAAATTTCCCAAGAAAGGGTTTAGTTTCCACGCCAACCATCCTCCTCCTACTGTGTTCTCTCAGCAATAAAGGCAAATGCTCCTGAGGAAATGAGCTGAAATAAACTTGGGCACAGGAGTAATTTGATGGCCATTGGGACTGTCAAGGACTCTGAAGTTAAGGGGGTTTTTTGCCCCTGTCATCATCTTGCATGGCCAGACTCCTTAAATTTTCCAGGCTTTCATTTCCCTCCATTTCAGTATATACAAAAATATAATACAGTGCACATGTATGTATATATAAAAAATACAACACAATTAGTCCATGCATGACAACTTTGATTCTGGAAGTCTTTGGTTAGCATTTTGGTTACATAAGGAAAACCAAACTATATACAAGTTAAGCAAAATGACCTCCACTCTCCTCAAAGATCTAATTAAATGCTGCCAACCTTTTCCCACATTTAGAAATCATCACATCAGTCAGCAAGAAACCAGTGGGAGGTAACAGCATCCATTGTCTTTCCATTCTCCTGAACCACCTGGCCATTCTCCCCACCACCCAGACTCTCCATTGAGCAGACTAGCACTAAGCACTTAACTCCTGAATCTCCATTTTGCTTGCATTAAAATGCACAGCTTCTGAAACTCAAGTTCCTGTGAGTTAGTACACTATCATTTCTATAAGAGCAGAAGTTCTGCTCAGATAGGATAAATTCTAATGAAAAAGAAGCAGCAACTGTGTAAAAATTGACAAACTGAGCTGGACTATCAGATACCTGATGTGTTCTTCTTGTCTGTGAGAATGCAGAAAAACAGATTAATCATGTCCTCTAAGACCTCTTCTTTATAAAAAAAAGTTTTATGTCTATGTCACATGTCCCTGAAACAGTAGCTCCTCTCTGTTCTCACTCCTTTTCTACCAGTAAGCTGTCCAAGTTGTAACAAAAATTCTCCATTCCTCTGGATAACTTACAGCTGTCACACAATAGCTGTATTGTCAGTGTCACATTGTTAAGCACTGATGAGCATGCCACTGATGGAGTATCTAAAGTATAATCAGCTGCTGATTGCACCAAGGAAGACCTTCAGTCTAAGTGTAGTTTTGAATGAGACATTGGAATCCATGCCCACAGCAGAAATAAGCACCATATGCACAGCCTAGTAAGCTTAATAGGTAAACATACAGACATACATATACATAGATTTAATATTATTATGTGCATATAAGATTGCTGATATGGCAGCAAAATAATATATTAAAATGGATTCTCTTTGGCATTGTGAAATTTATATGAAAGATATATACACATACATACACATGTACATATAAATAAGACATATGTTAATGTACATGCACATGTATTAAAGGTGTTCAGATGCCTTTCCATGATATATTCAAGCAAGTCATCAGTGAAGCCAACAAAATTTATCACTATACCTTACCACACAAATGCTCTCTATAGGGTTACACGCATCCCTCATGCAGGGAACCTCTACATTAAATTGGTAATAAGAGATATCAAGAATGGCAACAAAGATGCCTGTAGTATGGCTTCAAACAGCTGACAATCCGCATGTAGAGATAGGCAGATTTAGTTATAGCAAATAAGAGCAATCTACTTCCTGGTTTATATACACATCAGCTTTCTTGCTCCACAATAAAAGCATCACAGAGGAAATTATTGCAAAGTTACTACAGCATTTAAGCTCACACCTTTGCCTAGGCCCATGTAACCCTCCAGTGGAGGAGACTGCAAGGAAGATGCAAGTGGGCTTTACAGTTTTAGAACATGGCATCATAGAGCAGCCCAGGTTGGAAGGGACCTTGAAAGGTCATCTGGTCCAACCTTTTGTGGGAAAGGGAGCCTAGATGAGATTATCTAGCACCCTGTCCAATCCATCTTGAAACTCTCTACCACGTCCCTGGGAAGGTTGCTCCAGTTTATTCCCTTCCTAGATAGGAATAAGAAAAAAAAGGAAAAAAATATGCGTGTGTCTATGCCAGCCTACCAATGCCTAAAGCATAGCCACCTCATCCACTGCCACAGCAATGCTACAGCCCTAGTGTCGGGGTTCACATTACAACAAGCAATTACTACAAGCAATCTCCAGGCACAAACAGGAATCATACAGTCTTGTGAGCCTCTTCTGATCACAGAAAACCCCCAAAGCACTATAACTTTTCTGTTTTTCCAAAACACGTATTGTCATGCTTTAACCCCAGCCGGCAACTAAGCACCACACAGCCGCTCACTCACTCCCCCCCTTCCCGGTGGGATGGGGGAGAGAATCGGGCAAAACAAGGAACTCACCACTTTCCATCAGCAGGCAGGTGTTCAGCCATCTCCAGGAAAGCAGGGCTCCATCATGTGTAAGGGTTACTTGGGAAGACAAAACACCATTAACTCCGAATGTCTCCCCCTTCCTTCTTCTTCCCCCAGCTTTATATGCTGAGCATGACGTCATATGGTGTGGAATATCCCTTTGGTCAGTTGGGGTCAGCTGTCCCAGCTGTGTCCCCTCCCAACTCCTGTGCACCCCCAGCCTACTCGCTGGTGGGGTAGGGTGAGGAGCACAAAAGGCCTTGTCTCTGTGTAAGCACTGCTCAGTAGTAAGGAAAACATCCCTGTATTATCAACACTGTTTCCAGCACAAATCCAAAACATAGCCCCATACCAGCTACTATGAAAAAATTAACTCTATCCCAGCCAAAACCAGCACACGTATCATTCAAAAGGCATCTTCTCCCCAGTTCACATAGCATCCTGAGTGCCATAACAAGCTAATACAGGCTGCTTTGACTGGGGGGGGGGGAAGGTATTAATTCCTTCATTTGCTCCCTTCCCTTTTCTTGCAGGAGATTAGGTACGTATTAGCAACTTTTTAGTCCTCTAATTTCTAGCCTTATCTAGGCAGTCCATCGCAACAGCCCGTCTGTTCCTGATTTTGATAGGCAAACTTTCTGCAGGAGTGAGACAGGTCAGCTCTCTCTTCTCAAAACAGGCAAGGTGATAAACAGTAAACAATCTTTAAGGGTTTAGCTCCTCCTCCTCCACTGTATCCCTTGCCTCTTGCAGTTGTCTTTTTTTTTTTTTTACTCTCCCTGC
>NW_008825560.1:651616-652159 GCF_000699105.1 Pygoscelis adeliae | reverse complement strand
GTAAGGAGCATGTTCCGCAGCTGCCTCTGCCACAGCCAGCAGGGTCAGCCACTGCTGCCAGAGACCCTGGGACTGCTGTGCTGTGTGCCTGCATTACCAAGGTCCATTTGCTGAACACACACAACTTGGCAATACCTGTTGCCTTCCACCCGCCAGGCAGGACCCACTATCTTTACTGCCTCCCCACATGGGGCCATACGCTGACTTAGTCGGTGTGGGAAGACAGGGAAGGCATAGGTCCTTTCACATTCTGCACAGTGGCTCCTGGTTGCACTGTTCGTCCCTCACAGTGGCTGAGCTTGCAGTAATACGTGGTGCACACAGACAATGATCTTGCTGTTGGACAACACCACAGTACAGATAAATGATATCCCTCTCCTAAAATGGCCTGTCTCCCCGGACAAGCTTTGCCTTCAAACAAGCATTGGAGTGCTTATGATGAAAGGTTATGCTTTGGGGACTGCTCCCCACTCAGCAGCTGCCTGGCATGCAGCACACCTCATCCTCACGGCCACTTGGTCAAGTGCTTGCATGATTCCTGCT
>NW_008825560.1:648941-651595 GCF_000699105.1 Pygoscelis adeliae | reverse complement strand
ATCCAGCTCCCCTCTCCCCTTTGGTCCAGCCCGAGCGCTTGTGGGTTCCTTGCCTGAATGGCAAGGGGGACAGTGTGAATGCTAGGATGCAAGCTAGTAAACCTCCAAGGACAGACAGAGCAAACAGCCCCCAGACAATCTCAGAAACACGCAGTGTCACACATAGCTCCCAGACTGACTCAGATACTTTATTTATCCAACCTACCTAAAACTGCATTTTCTTTTGCAATGCAAAAGAACATGTGGACATTCCATAAATATGTTTGCACACAGTCAGACAAGAATATAAGTGACATTGTGTTAGATTATCAGAGGTATAACGTAGTGTATTGATCTATCTGGTATAATTAATTATCCGCATATTTCTATATACATTCCATGAGATGTGCATTTGCCACTGGCAATTCTTACTGGTTGTAAAAGTCAGATGATTCTTTCAGTGTTATCTTATACAGGAACTGATTCAGCAAAGCAATTAAATTTCCTTATTATCTATGATACTCTCTCCGTACAGCAAAGCACTGAATCAGAAGCTTCACAGTGTTGCCAGTCCATGCATGTATCTTAACATGAAATAGATTGTAGAATAGTTGGTATTTTAATTTAAAACCCAGCTGCTGGAGTCATGTATTTATGAAGAACCACTCTGGTTTTATTTTTACCTGCATAAGTGTATTTCCAGGCTTCATAATTAGATATGTAAACATTAAATGCTAAAATTCAAAAGGCAATTGTATTTTTTAAGTGTGAATGTGTGATCTTAAAAAAAAAAATCTCACAATAACTGTTCTAAGAAAATATTTTTTCTGGTTTTAAACATTAAGATATACAGCTATGCATGACACATCTCCTCATCGTAAATACCCAGACTTTGATATAGTCTCTAATCTTAATAGAGAAAGCCCTGACTTTTCAGTGCCCGTAACGATGAGATTTGGAAAGAAGATGTACCAGCAGACATTGTTTTTGCTAAATGTTTTTTGTAATACCCAATTTCATTGTGTGTCCAGCATTTGAAAATTGTTATCGAGATTCAAATACTGATTAGTCTAAAAAAATTCATTACAGAATACATTTAGATATGCTTTATGCATATGCTATTGCTGGATCATGTAGTGCTCATACTGAGATGCTTTTCACTGAAAATTAGAAGGCTATAACCTTTCTTTTGAACAAGAAACAAAAGTAAGCTACTTACTTGATTCCAGGTCTTGAAGCCTTAAAAAAACCGACAACCAACAAATGATGGCCAGCTCTTCAGAGATCTCCAAGAGGCTCAGCAGTACTGATGCTTCACTGTGAAGAAACATGAGTTTTCAGTGGCGTAACAGCATCTGTATCATTTACCTGTGATAAACAGAATCCAACCCATTCTGACAGTACATACGTGGCAAAGTACTTTACAAGATAGATTGGACGTTTCACTAGGACTTAGGGTTTTGGAGGAGTGGCATGGCAAGGGAGGGTTGAGTTCTTTTTTGTTGGTGAGTTATGCTATGAAAAATAAAACAGCTTACTGGATAGTGAACACAATAGCTGTTGCATTCAAACTACAGTAACTCCTGAAGTGTACTACAACTCAATTACCAGCTATATGCTGTATTATAGGTTCACCAGCAGATGGAAGTGAAGTTCGTCTTTTGGATCATTGCTTGCAGTGAAATTCAAAGAGAATTGAAAGGTCTTTTATGCTGTTCTGGCAAAGTGGAGGGACAAAAAAAAGAGATTCTTTCCATCATCATGTGAAATGCTGTGAAGGAGAAAATTTTACTTCAACAAAAATGTGTACAGATATGAACTATGAGGTCATCAAAACACTTTGAGTTCTAGCCACAATTGTTATGAAGAACAATAAGGCAATATTTAATTCTGATAAGGCAAAAAATGATCATGATCCAGTTTCTTATTTGCATATTTCATGCACATATGGGAATAGAACAGAATATTTCAGTTGGAAGGGATCAACAGTGATCATCCAGTCCAACTGCCTGACCACTTCAGGGCTGACCAAAAGCTAAAGCATGGCATTAAGGGCATTGTCCAAATGCCTCTTAAACACTGACAGGCTTGGGACATTGACCACCTCTCCAGGAAGCCTGTTCCAGGGTTTGACCATCCTCTCAGCAAGGAAATGCTTCCTAATCTCAAGTCTGAACCTCCCCTGTGCAGCTTTGAGCCATTCCCACGCGTCCTGGCACTGGGTACCAGGGAGAAGAGATCAGCGCCTCCCTCTCCACTTCCCCTCTTCAGGAAGCTGTAGAGAGCAGTGAGGTCGCTCCTCAGCCTCCTTCTCTCCAAACTAGAGAAACCCGGAGTCCTCAGCCGCTCCTCAGAGGACATGCCTTCCAGACCCTTCACCACCTTTGTTGCCCTCCTCTGGACACGTCCAAGGACCTGAACATCCTTCTTAAATGGTGGGACCCAGAACCGCACACAATACTCAAGGTGAGGCCGCACCAACACTGAATACAGCAGGATAATCACCTCTTGTGACCGGCTGGTTATGCTGTGTTTGATGCACCCCAGGATGTGGTTTGCCCTCTTGGCTGCCAGGCCACCCTGCTGACTCCTGTTGAGCCTCCTGTCAACCAGCACCCCCAGACCCCTTTCTGCAGGGCTGCTCTCCAGCCACTCCTCTCCCAATTTAGACTTGT
>NW_008825560.1:645854-647715 GCF_000699105.1 Pygoscelis adeliae | reverse complement strand
TGACCAGCACTCGTGGACACCTAAGCCCTTGAAAGCAGACTCCCAGAGTACTCTGCTAAATAGCTCCCTGAACAGCTTAAAGTTTGCTCTCCTGAAGTACAGGGTAGCTACTCTGCTGTCGTTTTTTCTCATTACACTGAAAATTTTGAACTCAACCATTTCATGATCACTGTGGCCAAGACAGCCACATACCATCACATCTCCCATGAGTCCTTCTCTATTCACAAACAGCAAGTCTTAGAGGGCATCTTTCCTAGTTGGCTCACTGAGTACTTGTGACAAGAAGTTCTCTCCTACAGACTTCAAGAATTTCCAAGACCTGCTTGTCACAGCAGTATCATATTCCCAGTTGATGTCTGGGAAGTTGAAGTCACCTGTAATAACAAGAGCTACTGATCCAGAAATTTCTCCTAATCGCCTATAGAATACCTCATCAGTGCTTACACCCTGGCTGGACGAGACACCCACTACAACATCTCTGTTGCTTTTCATCCCCCTAATCCTCACCCAGAGGCTCTCAACCACACCATCACTAACTGTAAGGGCTGTACAATCAAACCTCTCCCTTACATATAGTGTGACACCTCCACCTTGCCTACCCTACCTATCCCTCCTGAACAGCCTGTAGCCCTCCATCCCAGCACTCCAACTGTGGGACTCACTCCACCAAGGCTCACTAATACCAATGATACCATAGCTCTGGGAACTAACCAACGCTTCCAGTTCATCCTGTTTCTTTCTCATACTGCGTGTGTTGGTGTACAAGCATTTCAGATATGCTCCTGAGCCCTCCGTGCTTCCAGGAGCAGTCTAAATGTTCCCACTAGCGTTGCCACCCTCAGGCAATGCCATGCCAACCCTTAGCTTACTTACTGCAATCCTCTTGGTATTTCCTTCCCCCATCAATTCTAGTTTAAAGCTCTCTCGATCAGTCTCGCCAGCTTACGCTCAAAGATCCATTTCCCCCATTGGGATACGTGGATCCCATCGGGCCCCAGCATACCTTGTGTCTTGAAGGCTCTTCCATGGTTTAAAACCCCAAATTTTTGGTGGACGCACCAGTCCTGGAGCCAGGTCTTGATATCCCGGGCTCGCCTTGTTTCTTCCAAAGTCTCCCCCCATTACTGGGAGGATTGAGGAAAACACTTCCTGCGCTCCCACATTTTTTAGCATTCTTCCCAGGGTTCTGAAATCATTTGAGCGACCTCAGACTTTTTGTTGTGACATCATTAGTACCCACGTGAAAGAGCAGGAACGGACAGTGATCTGAAGGCTGTACTAGGCGCTTCAGTTTTGTGGTGACATCCCCAATTCAGCCCCAGGGAGGCAGCAAACCCCCCTGAAAAGAGGGCCCGTTCTGCAAGCGGGCGCTTCCATTCTGCGCAGGAGGGAATCACCAATGACCATAACTCACCATTGTTTCTTCTCAGCGCTGGTCATAACGCAGGTTTTGTCACGAGGGGGTGGTCCCTCTGACCTTGGCAAGACTACGTGCACAGGTTCCTCCTCTTTCTCATTATGCACTTCATCTACCGTACCCGGGTCCTCGTACCACTTCTGTAGAAGCGTCTTAGAGGGTAAGGAGAGGTTTCTCTTACCGCTCTATACTGCGACCTTCTTCCACCCCTCCTTACCCCCTGTGACGCCGCCTTCCTCCTGGCACAACGCAGACCCAGGACCGGCCTCCGCAGCGGCCATGCTGAGTTGGCTCGCAGGCATCACAGACTGCGGAGTACAGTGCCATCGATCAATCTCCCCCTCAGGCTCTCGAATACCCTGCCCACCCCACCTCCCCCTGCAGCTCGGCCACCAAGCAGAGCCGTTCGTCAGCCTGGTCACACCTCCCGCACGCTTGCTCGCA
>NW_008825560.1:638480-642455 GCF_000699105.1 Pygoscelis adeliae | reverse complement strand
TTATGAGGAGCGGCTGAGGGAACTGGGGTTGTTTAGCCTGGAGAAAAGGAGGCTCAGGGGAGACCTCATCGCTCTCTACAACTACCTGAAAGGAGGTTGTAGCGAGGTGGGTGTCGGTCTCTTCTCCCAAGTCATCCCTGGAAGTATTTAAAAAACGGGTAGATGAGGCGCTTAGGGACATGGTTTAGTGGGCATGGTGTTGTTGGGTTGACGGTTGGACTCGATGATCTTGGAGGTCTCTTCCAACCTTAACGATTCTATGATTCTATGATTCCAGGAACACCCCTTCACGCATCCCACAGCCGGAAGCCTGGGTGGCCGCGTGCTTGGGCAGGAGCTCTGTCCGTGTGGCTTGATTCTATGATTCTATGATTCCAGGAACACCCCTTCACGCATCCCACAGCCGGAAGCCTGGGTGGCCGCGTGCTTGGGCAGGAGCTCTGTCCGTGTGGCTGCGTTGATGCTACCAGGTGCTGGAAGCCCAGGTGAAGCAGAGGACGCTCCTTTTCACTGGGAGGTCGCCATGCCGGCCGGCCGCCCGCTGGGAAATACACACGCTCCGCTACAACCGGCGGGGCTGATTGCTTTCGCCTGCTTACATCTCCCGCGCCGCCAGGTGCAGGCTCCGCCCCTTGCTGCCTAGTCCAGTCCGCGGGTTCGGGGTCGGTCGCTCGGGGAACGCCCCCTGTTCTTGTCCACGCGTGTCCCTCCTCGTACTTCCCGCCGCTGGTGGTGCTCCTCGCGCTGCTCCGCCGTCCGTTGCAAATCGTTATTAACTGAGAAGAAGAAAAACGGAGTAACAGCTCCCTAGGAGCTGCTCAGACATCCTCCTCCACGGGGCTGTGCTACTGTGAGCTGCGTCGGTACGGCTCTTTGGCTGCGTCACCCCACCAGGTCACAACAGGTCAGATCAGGAGGAGACAATAAGGCAAAAAAAAAAATCAGCGCTTCTTCTCCTGAGTTTTTTTGACTGTGAATGCTTGACACAAGAGCATGCAGAAAGGGAATGCGCTGTTCACGTGACCCGAAATCCCAGGGATAACTTGAAAGTCAGAGCCGTCGCCCCCGGACACTCTTCAGGCACACCCAGGTCCAGGGCAGAGTTTACAGAGATGTGAAGCGGGAATACAAGCCAAGATCCACTATACAGTGTAGGTATCCTGTAAACAGCCCTATAAACAATGCTACTAACCCTCACAATGTTATCAAAGGTCTCATGGCACTTTGCCTGGTGTTCCCATAAAGGTCCCGGAGCTGGCTAATTACATAAGAACCTGAGCTATCAGTTTTAAAAATAGGCAGGTTTCTAACCCTGAAGAACTCCTGAAGATCTAAAGCCAAACAAATAAACAACACAAAGCAACTTTTGGGACATCTTCCTGATTTCTTGAGGCTTCGTAATTTTGCAGTTCTCAAGGTCAGCATTTTTTGTCAACAATGAAAGTCTTTTATATTTTCCTTAATGACCTATTTATGTCTAGATTTTCCACTGTATTTTCAAAAGTATTTTCAATTTTTTTCCTATATTACTGCTATTATGTCGACCTAAACGTAAGGCAAATGCAAGTCTTAAGCCACCCATACTTTTACTGGAGTAGAAATAAGAATTAGCAATGTTGATGGTATTAAAAAAAAAAAAGGCTAAATACTCACGTAATTCTCCCCTTTCACCACAGCCCACTTTCCAAAAAACCCATGCCTAGTTCTGTAGCCTCCTTCTTTCCAAGGCTCAAGTTTACATGTTTTCCCACAGCATACCGTACTGCTAGCTCCCTCTCTAGGCATGTTGCTCTTTCTCTCTCAGCACAGCCAAAAAGGACCTTGTGGATAGTCGCCAAGATTCTACACGGGTTTAAGAGCACAAAGCCCCATAAGCCCACACACTTCTTAACGCTGTTGGTTGCAGCTTAGTTTAAAATCACCATGCTCAGGACTCGGGCAAGCCTTGGGCAGACCAAGCAGTACTCCCTCCCCTGATGCCGTCTAGCGCAGGCGAAGCTTTGAGCCATTGGTGGTGCCCAGACTCTCCTGTTTCTGTACCATTTGGCTGGGGTGGGCGCTCAGCCAGGGCATCCAATGTTGATGCAGAGCCTGGTCTTTCTTGGGAGAAGCTTGGACCTCAACTGAAAGAGCGGACATATGTGGAGGGTGTGTTGATCGTGGACACAATGCAGCAGCATTAGGGGTCTGGTCTACAACCTTTCTAACGCCCCACTTCCTCTGGTCTGACATGAATGCAGCAGGAAGCCCAAGTTCCTCATCTCTCCTTTCTCTTTTTTCCTTTTTGTCATGAAACAGCCTTTATTTTAGTGTCCTCCTGCACTGGGTCAGGGAGTCCATGTGTTCCTGCCCAACACCCATTGCAGCACAGCCCTTCTTAGCCAGCTCCAACCACCAGAGAATCCTGCCAGTCCTCAGAAAGGGCAAAAAATGGTAAATCCATTTCTGGGGCATATCCTGGAAATGTATCTGGAAATATTGGGCAAGCCAGATTTTTCAGAAAGAAAATTTTGGTAAACTATTTCTCCTATTTCTGAGCCAAGTAGCATACACACACACATTCACTCGGACTATATGAGTGAAATTGTAGAGTGTTAAAACCATGACTGCTTAAAAACTGGTTAAATCCCATCATCCTTAAACAGCTTTGGAATCTACCCAACATGTACAAACAGAGATACAAACAGCTCCAGAGATGCTAAGTCAACCTCAGCTACTGCAATTAAACATAGGAGGAATGGGTAAAGATAAGCCAAGGTCCTGATTTTTCAGATGCACAGCCCTACAACTTTACTCCCACCTCAGAAATCACAAGAACAATTCATAAATTTAACATAGTATTAATGTTTACAGGCCTACTACTCAAGGCATTTGCCAACAACATCTAGCATGTCTAGTTTGTAGACATGAACTTGAGACTGGATTTTTCCATGCAGGAATCTACAGTTTTATATATGATTAATCATCTCCCCTAAAAAAAAAAAAAAAATCACCAAAGTCTTCTGAGACACTTTAAATTGTTCCTCTTTTACAGTGATTCCAGCTATTTCAAACTCACATGGGATTTTTATCTCTCCGACGCTTTCTAAAAATCTTACCTATTACATCTCAGCAGCATATTGCTTTAGTCTGAAAGTATGTACACACTTAGATAACCTTATTGAGAATGCAGTCCTTACAAAAGGCCTTTGTGTGACTATGCACACAGGACAATGTATACAGAGCCTGTATGCCACTCTGTGAACCAGACTGAGGTTCAGGCGTGAACGTAAAGGTATCCCAAATCTAACAAATTTATCAGAGGTAACAGCAAGCAAAATTCTGAGCTCTTCAACGAGTTACTCTAACAAAATGAGGCATAGGCGTCCTAAGTTATCGTGAAATGTGACTAAATATTACCATTGCAGAGATACAAACCATATTTGATCCACTTCTTCTGAGGAACAGATATGGGTGGTTCCAAGAAATAACCCAGAACAAATAAAATCAAATATCAAATCTGGATGTTCTCCAATTAACTAGACAATGCGAGATCAAATATATATTTGACAGGAACAAATGCATATCCACAAGTCTCAGTGCATGTATATACCATATACTGTTGGTTTGTCACTACATGATCAATACGACCTTTTGGGATTTTTCAGGTAACTGCCTTCTGAAGAAACAGACTGACACATGTTAAGCCAGATTTCCTCATAAAAATCCTTCACGGACTCCTAAGTGCTATTTCAAATGCCTGGCACTTGCTATGGGAAGAGCCTAAAGCGGTGAAAAGTTGTTTCAGTACTCCCAGAAGGATAATGATTTCATCTAGCAGTTACTTTTGGGGGTTGTTGTCCTCCTTTGTCACTTGGAGCAAAACGTGCTTATACGTGAGAATATGGCTGTGAGTTTGCTCTAGCACTCAGTTATATGAATGTATTTTAACTGTTTTCATAGGCAGGGAGAAGTTTGTGTGCTGGGAAGCTTCCT
>NW_008825560.1:625481-638458 GCF_000699105.1 Pygoscelis adeliae | reverse complement strand
CCTCTCATCACTTGCATGTCCTAGGTATAAACAGCTATCATCTACTTCAATGGGAGTTTCACATTAGCTTGCGAACAAAAAGGCTGGAAACTAGTACTTCAATATACAGTCAACATAGTTCCCTTTATTTTTACAGCTGGATTATTCTACTGCAGTAAACATAAGCATGCAAATTTCCTGGACTTGATTCCATCCCACATTTTTATTTCCCATCCATAGTGCATTTCATCTAATTTTGTTTTCCTGTATTTTCTTTCACACCTGCCACCTGCTTTACAAACAAATAATGACTTGTATATAATACAGGTGGCAACAGGAGAAAGCCCAAAAGTCAGATTTAATTAGGCGGGATATGAATAGCTGTAGATAAAAAAAAAAAAAATACTTGAGGGCAGCATGTACATAATACCAGAAAAAAGTCATTGTTATGTAAAAAGCTAATTCTGCTTTTTCAAGAACCCTTGAAACAACTCTTTACCAAAGACGTTAAAAGATTTTTACAATGATGAAAATGTATTTTAATTATTTTAAAAGCTTAGTTTTTTAAAAGGTCATGAAGGAATTTAAGGTGAATCCATTTTTTAAAACTGCTTAGATTACTGAGAGGGCACAAGCAGTTGTTTGCAACCTGGAACAGTTTCCATATAACGCTGCCAAAATTGCATACCTAAGAAGAAATCTTTATGGGGAAAAGCACCAGCTGCTTGTGGATCACAGAATCATAGATCATAGAATGGTTTGGGTTGGAAGGGACCTTAAAGATCATCTAATTCCAACCCCCCCTGCTGTGGGCAGGGAGACCTTCCACTAGACCAGGTTGCTCAAAGCCCCATCCAACCTGGCCTTGAACACTTCCAGGGAGGGGGCATCCACAACTTCTCTGGGCAACCTGTGCCAGTGTCTCACCATCCTAATCATAAAGAATTTCTTCCTTATATCTCATCTAAATCTACCCTCATTTGGTTTAAAACCATTACCCCTCGTCCTATCACTACACTCTCTGATAGAGAGTCCCTCCCCATCTTTGCTGTAGGCCCCCTTTAAGTACTGGAAAGCTGCTATAAGGTCTCCCCGGAGCCTTCTCTTCTCCAGGCTAAACAACCCCAACTCTCTCAGCCTGTCCTCATAGGGGAAGTGCTCCAGCCCCCTGATCATCTTTGTAGAGTCAGCATAGCTTCATCAAGGGGAAGTCATCCTTGATCAACCTGATAACCTTCTGTGATGAAATGACTGGCTTGGTAGATGAGGGGAAAGCAGTGGATATTGTCTTCCCGGACTTCAGTACGGCCTTTGACACTGTCTCCCATAACACCCTCATAGACAAGCTCTGATGAGCAGACAGTCTGGTGGACTGAAAACTGGCTGAATAGCCAGGCCCTGAGAGTGCTGATCAGCGGTGCAAGGTCTAGTCGGAGGCCTTGTGGTGTAACCCAGGGGATACCACCACACACTAGTGGTGTAAAAGAGGGGTCTATACTGGGTCCAGTCCTGTTTTAACATCTTAATCAATGACCTGGATGATGGGGCAGAGTGTACCCTCAGCAAGTTGGCTGAGGACACAAAGCTGGGAGGAGTGGCTGGTAGGCCAGAGGAGCGTGCTGGCATCCAGCATGACCTCGACAGGCTGGAGAAATTTCAACAAAGGGAAGCGCAAAGTCCTGTACCTGGGCAGGAACAAGCCCAGGCACCAGTAGAGGCTGGGGGCCAACCAGCTGGAAAGCAGCTTTGCAGAAAGGGACCTGGAAGTCCTGGTGGGCACAAAGTTGAACACTAACCAGCACTGTAACCTTGCGGCAAAGGCAGCCAACAGCGTCTGGGGCTGCATTAGGAGAAGCATTGCCAGCAGACTGAGGGAAGTGATCCTTCCCCTCTACTCAGCACTGGTGAGGCCACATCTGGAGTACTGTGTCCAGTTCTGGGCTCCCCAGTACAAGAGAGACATGGACACACTGGATAGACTCCAGTGAAGGGCCATGAAGGGCCACAAAGATGATTAAGGGATTGGGACATCTCTCCTGTGAGGAAAGGCTGAGAGAGCTGGGACTGTTCAGCCTGGAGAAGAGAAGACTCAGGAGGGATCCTCTCAATCTCTAGAAATACCTGAAGGGAGGGTGTAAAGAATAGAGAGCCAGGCTCTCTTCCATGGTGCCCAGTGACAGGACCAGAGGCCATGGGCACAAACTGAAACACAGGAGGTTCCCCCTGAACATCAGGAAACAGTTTTTTACGGTGAGGGTGACCGAGCACTGGCACAAGTTGCCCAGGAACATTGTGGAGTCTCCATCCCTGGAGATACTCAAAAGCCATCTGGACATGGTCCTGGGCAACTGGCTCTAGATGGCCCTGTTTGAACAAGGGAGTTGGATCAGATGACTTCCAGAGGTCCCTTCCAACCTCAGCCACTCTGTGATTCTGCAAATATTAAAACATTAAAATTGGTACAAACATTTGCGCTTTATGCAAGACACTAAATGTCTTCAAAGGAAGGGAATAGTTCTGGTTCGATATCCCTTGCAGTGATATGTAACACAAATCCCTTCTCAGTTATTCAGCAAGATCCTTAAATTCCCTAATAGCTCCCCTTTGCCCTCTTGGTAGTCTGCCAGACTTGCAAAGTCTCCTGCAAGCTTCCTGTTTCTGACTTATGCTTTTGAGAACTTCTTTAGTTATTTGCCCTCATGATTTCCTTTGTGCACACTGCCTGATGTAGTTTACTCTGTTGTAACCCTTGCGCTAGGTGTCAACAGCAGAAGCAGGAGAGGGGTTTACTCTGCCTATCTGGTGGGCCAAGTTTTCTTGTTCCAAGAGTTTTCTAATATATTTTAAAAATCACAAGGCAGCAGCTTGTGCCCCTTTTAAAGAGTGTGGCTGTTCATTTCAGAGTTCCTCCAAAGAAATGATTTAACTGACAAAGAGTAAAAAAGAACAGGCCTCTGCACCCTTTCAAAGACAAAAATGTAAGGGCTGAGTGCTCACTTGTTTAGCCTTGCCAAAGGAAGACTGAGGGACACAAGGGGGGTCAGATCTCTTGCTATAAATACCTCAGGGAGAAAACAGTTATTCATGCTAAGAGACAATGCTGGCATAAGAACAACTGCATATAAACTAGCTGTGAATACATTTAGGATGAATACTGAAGGCAGATTTTCATCCACTGGAGCAAAGAGACCCCAGAGCAACAGCAGCACACATGCGCACAATGGCACCCGAGTTCAAGGACAAGTTTAACGGGAGACTGGACTCTGACACAGAAAATCCATTTTACTGTTGCATCCTTGTCATCTGTTCCACATTATAATTCATTCCAATAAAAGATGAATACTTTTCATGAATAACTCTGTTGCGTGTTACGCCCATGCATAAACCTCACGATGGCCTGTAGTGATGAATGACAGCCAAGCACACTGAATGAAAAATTCCTGCCAGCCTACGCCTCATAGAAAAGGCATCAGCATGACATACCAGTTTATCAGTCTCAGAAATAATCCCGATAAAGCATGTATATAACTCAACCTTCAATGTGTGGTTGATGCACACATTTTGTACTCGAGAGAGCTATTTCAGCGAGGGGTTAGATTTCTCACAGCCCTCATGCTCCTCTGGAAGTTTTTCCAATGCAGTCACTGTGGAGGCACAGTTAAATGGGTACAGACATCTCAGAAGGTGACATCATATATTCTTCCTTCTTACACTGAAATATGCAATGCAGGCAAAAGGCACTTTTATACCATTATAACCACAAATGAACTAGGAAAATCATATGCTTTAACAAGACTTGAGCCACTAACACAGACTCACGTGAAGTCAAGTCCTTGAAAGAAATCTTTAAGAAACAAAACTAAACCCCTGTTTCAGCACACAATCTATTCTTACTTCACCAAGGTTTTGCTCATTAGCTGCTTTTGAATGCCGGAAGGCAACTTTCTTTCAGAACAGACTGCCCTGTAACATTCTGTTGTGAAATTTAACATTCATAATTTTATTATAATCTGAATAGAGGCGATATCTGAAGAGCAGAGAAAATGACTATACAAAGAATTTATAGAACATTCATTTACATACTGGAGACCTTTTGATGCTTCTTTACAGTTTCAAGAAAAAGGCAAAAATTTGCACTAGTAGGTAAATCCAGGAAGGAAACATTACATTTTTAATGATACTGTTGGATACACGGAAACCATTTAATTAAAAACATGGCTTTTAGCATTTTTGTAGTTTAACACTGTACGATTATAGTAGTACATTTACTAAGCAGGTTAATAGGAGTCTGGCTAAATACATGTGTCAACTTGCTGCTATTAGTTATGAAACTGCATATACACATCTACCAAAAACCTTGAAAGAAAGTGCTGTATTAACTATTTAGTCCTGTATTTGCCTTGACCATAAGTTTCGTGAATATCTTTCTACATACACTACACAATGGTACATACTGAACTATTTTGCTTTGTGCATTTTTTAATTCATTAAAAAGCAAAAGCACGTGGCAATATACCATCCAAAGGAATGCATAATAGAAAACCTCCCTTAGAAACAGGGCAACTTCTTTTTTCCCCACTTACCAAGTAGAGCTAAACTCCCAGGAAACACCACCAGGAGTGTCAGCATTCAATTCCTTATGCTCTTGAATTCAGCAGGCCTTGAGAAAGCACAAGGAATAAAAAATAAGGCCCTGAATGGAAATTATAATACCTGGGAAAAAAAAGACACTTTATTTTCAGCCCAAAGGCCAACACTTGGTGTCTCACAAGACACACTAAAATTTAAGTATCATCTACAGAAGTGAAAAAATATAGTAAAAAATTCCTCTTCATGTCAATGCTCACAACACATCAGACTTAAATCTAATTGAGATGTCAGCTGAACAAATTCACTGGGCTCCAACTGGCTGACTAGCTTAGGTAACTGGGTTCTTGGTGCATCAAAAGAATATTAAAAGGAATCTTGTCCTCACATGTTTCAAAAGGATCAAAGCTCCTAAAAGTAAGAACTGCATTCTTTTTTGGATGGTACATAAACACCATTTAAGTAGTATACCTCTGTGTCAGAAGAACAGAATTATTTGGTACAAATCACAGGCACTTGCCTTTGTTGCTTCAACGGTAGCTACCACGCTTTGGATTGCTTCACCCTTCTACACACGTCCGATGCCCACTGCCACTAATATACCACTTCCTGATCCAAATACAGTAAACTTCAAATCTTTCTTCTCTCTCCCTTTCTTCCCCACCCCCTTCCTTTTAAAAAGTATAAAGTTATTTATACAAAATTCATAGTTACACAAATAGTTTGGTAACGCTTTGGCTATGGTCACTGAATAAGGTTTCCATGGTCCTAATACTTTAGGAAATAGCAAGAGAGCTGTTAATAAAAAACAGATCATAATTAAAACAGGACAAACATATTTCAAATTGGTGGAACCTTCTTACCATGTAGCCCAACCGGAGTTTCCCATTCCATTTAACAATTATTTAGTAAAAGTGCATAGAAGGATTAAATCCTCCAAGTGGGTACAGTTACTACTTAAGCCAGTGCCTCATGCATCGGCATGCCAAATTCAGCATGTCATTTTATTCCTCAGGTTATTAATACAATGTTGACAGCCACACATCAAATAAATAGTGGCAAGAAAACTTTTCAGCACTGTCACACTGAAGCTGCTTTATTACCATCAGTTCTGATATGGGGGTCTAGTACTGCTTTTTTTGGAATGAATGGGAATTACACAGTAGATCTCAGCAGCTTAGTCTCCTCGTGAAGGTTTCCACTGTAACCTACTGTATCAATTTTCGGTAAAGCTAACAGGCACTTTGTTATGCATTTAAAATACCCATGTGTTTAGAAAGATACAGAGACATGTACAAGTGTGATGGTTGTAGAAATCATGACATAAATGCTCTCAAGAAATGGGACAGAGTAACAAAATAAATTCCATTCCCTTTTGGATTTCCTGACTCAAGGAATTATTTAAAAAAATTATAAACCAAAAATAGTTCCTACAGATTAAAAAAAGCCGAAATAATCCCCAAAACTCCAATAGAAAGGGGGCCAAAAGAATCCACAAATATAATTATGTGTTAGGTAGGGGAACAAATGTTACTACCAAAACAGTATTGCAGAGACAGGAAATGGGAAGTATCTTGTTACTGTTAAGACAAAAGTCAAAATATGAGACACTCTTGTCCATAGCAAGGCACAGGCTATACACACTTTTACTTACGCAAAATAGCTCTAAAGAGGCAAAGCTCAACAATGGTCTAGTTTAAGCATATCCATATGACATATCAAGATCTGAGATCTACTATAAATAATCTGGCACAGGTAAAAATATATAAATCATAAAATTTTCTTCTTTGCTTTTCCCTCATTTTTATCCTGTAATTATTAAAATACAGAATCTTCCCTGCTTAGTTCTCTGTATAAAAAAATAGTAATACAAAAAAAACGAATTACAGAATAGATTCCCACGCAACCTTTTTTTTGTTCTGCCACCTCTCCCCCATTTAAAATTTTTCGAACTAAAACAGACCAGCCTTCTTAACACTGAATACAGAGCAATCTCCCTGAATATTCCACACTGCCGCTCCTTTCTTATCAGAAATCAACTTGCACAAACCTTCTCTTCACATACATCTTCCCCTTTCTCCATTCAGTTCCCATCACTGATCACATAAAGATGAAGGGAAGAGCAAATAGTCTTCCTCAGACCATCATTTTCTTAAGAGCATGTTTGCAAGGCCTATAGCTACCATTGATGCAACTATGGCAAGTGTCTTTGTGGAGGTTATACAAAACATTTTCTGCACAAAAACGCAGCACAGCCTAGTGAGTATTTCTGCTCCAATAAATGATGAGAAACAGCATGTGAAAATATATTAGAAACGCTTCAGGAGAAAAATTTTTCATTTATGCTTCATTCAGGTATGGGCTACATGGGTTTGGGTGGCACTCAGCTTCTTTTGTTTTGTCCTTTGATATAAAAACAAAGAAATAATGCTTTGTTAAGTCAGAGGCATCTTCAAAGAAAAGGCTGAACTCTTGCAAACACAATGCAGATAGACTGTCCTCTGCTTTCCTTCTTGGGAATGACAAGGTTCAGATGTTGCTGCTGAATAGGCTTTCTCCCTTTCACAGTGCTTTCCTTCCGTGAAGTCAGTGAAGAGCTCTGGGTCAAGGATGGAAAGGCATTAGATCTTCTTCTGGGATCCGATCATGACCTTTGATACAAAGTTCACAATGGCGCTGGCAGGTTGCTCTGGATCGTGCTCTGCAAATAGGTGGCATATGTTGTCTGTAGCACTGCCTTGCTTCCTGGCAACGAACCCAAATACTCTGCAAGGGCAACAATCACAGTGTATCAGAGAACAGACAGACAGGCATCGCCTCGATTCATAAAGCAAAAAAGATACTGCAGAAACTGAAAGCACAAATCAGACTTCATCTGTTCTGATGGAGAAAGTCCTGTGTGACTGCTAAACACGGTGGTCCAGATGCACCAGCCAACTCAGGTGCTCCCGAATGGCTCAGGATGGGCAGAATCAGGGAAGGAGACTGATTCTCCTTCCTTCTACTCTGTCTATACTGCATCCTGTACTGTTTGCTGTCAGAGACACGCTGCTGACCCTGGGGATATATTTAATCTGACTCAATACTGCTGTTCTCTTACCTTCCTTGGGGGGGGTGGGGTGGTGTGGTGTGCCAGGAATTGCCTGAAGAGAAGTTCTGAGGGCCACACATCTCAGTGGACAGAGTACTGGAAATAGGACTTAAGCCATCTATTTCTGTTCCTTTCCAGAAACCAGTGCCTGAGCTCTCTCTGTTTAGGTTTTTTCTTTTGGTAAAAGGGGGACAACAGCGTTTGCCTTCAACAGAAAACACTTTGCAATCCACTGGTAATTATATATTTATGCCACACACTAGTATTACTAGGAGTGTTTTCATCTATATGCCATGTGTGGGATTTTTTTTTTTTAAAGCTATCAATCTAAGTGAGACAAGTATGCTTGTGTTAGTGTTGCTGGACAAGTGGAACATAAAACTGAGTAGCAAATGGCTCTGTTTTAATTTCTGAAACTTTAGTCAAATCACAGATGTGTGACCTAAATAAACCATGCTAGCTCTGGCTCCAGAAATCCCACCATCACATAACTGGGCCCTGACTTGCAGAGGTGCAGATGAAGTATCTAAAGTCTAATTACAGTGGGCAGAGAGACTTTTGTCTCTGAACAGCTGCTTTCCCTTCTACGTCTCTGACAAAGATAATTTAGAACACTAAGAAACTGATCACTGTAATGATATTCCTAAAACATTCAGTTAAAAGAGACTCAGACAGGTGTCTACTTACTTTGCAGAAAGGCCATCTTTCATCCATCTTGTTGTCCATTAAGGAAGCAGTAAAAAAAAAAAAAAAAAGGAATAGAGAAATAAAAATGAAACCTATGTTAAGATTTTTTTATATCAACAATACAAACAACATATTAGAAATACTGCTTGTCTTCCTTACTTTCTGTCCTGTGGATCCAAAGCACAAAAAATAACAGTGTTGACTGGATAATGTCGACGAAAGAAGAGTCTGGATAGGAAGAAATAAAACAAGTTTTAGGAATAGTTAAGATGGTTAAAGTTTTAAACAATAAACAGATCTGAAAAATAAATTATATTTAATCTAAGTTTAGTAATGATGATATATTCTTTTTGCTAATCTCTGAGTGACTTTGAAAGCCACCTGAACTGCTCCAACCAAATAAATCCATGTTTAGAATAGTAATGTCAAGTTTTTGAACCAAAAGAAAACTGACCCTCAAGCTAAGAAAAAGAACTAGAAGTATGAAATGTATTTTTTCTAAAAACTGGCCATTTAGATACTATGTCAGTGGGAAATGCAACTTCTTGGAACTTGTGAATAATTTGATTATATTAAGTTTCAAAATATAAGCACTCCTAGGCATTATAATTTAAGATTTTGTCCTTGATCTGCTATAAACACTTGCAGACCCCATGGAATTAAGAAGTCTGGCACTTTTTTTTTTTTAACCTATAATGAATTCCTGTTGTTCCTCCTTTGTTATGTCAGTTTTCAAATCTAAAGACTTTGTGATAGCCTTAATAGCATTCAGTACAAAGTAAATATAAATTAACTTTTTATCATAGTATTTTACACGCTATCCAAAGCACTATTTCAAATACTGGAGATACACAGTGTCTGCTTAGGCCAACTCAACAGTGACACTGGTGAAAGGTACCATGAAGATAAATTATTTCACTGAATAGGTTGAATATCAAATGCTGGCAAAGTCATTACTTTCCCTTTTTATAGGAAATAACAACAATGAAAAAAATGCCATGACAAAGTGACCTTACAGAGGTAAAAGCTGCCATGTGGAAGTAATATCCATAGCTTAAAACATTCATTTTCCAGTACTGCAGACAGCTGACACTGTCACTGTCATTCTTTAGACAATCCTGTTATCCTCTGAGACAGAGATTGCAGAACATAACTAGGAAAATCAAATCAACAGCAGCCAACACTTGTTGGGGACAAGGCCGGATAGTCTCTTCCCATCCTTCTTTTGCTTACTTTCTTTGATTATCTGTCAATGTGATTCCCTGTGCAGACACCTTGAAATGGACAACGGTTGAGATGGGAGAAGGATCTTGCATCAGCGTCAGGCTCAAGGCTTTCTGTACTGCCTGGTAGCCCGTGAGGGACTCCATCTCCACTGAATTCAGGTACCAAACATTACACGCTGTAATGAAAGATAGGAAAGACTTTGAGAGGTCATTACCCAACAGCAAGCACACGGGTATCTTCGGAACAAAACCAAACACAATCTAATTTTTCTACCTTTTTAAAGCAAACAGGGAAGACTGGCAGCAAACTACCAAACCTTCTACGTGTGCCTCACCTTGTCCCACTATTGCTTCATAGTTTAAGACTACAATTTTGGAGGTCATAGGCCTTTTGCTGTCCCTTTGTTTTTAATACCTTTAGATTTAAGCCAATGACTGTATTTATCTATTACTCACAGATCCTGAAATTTAAATAAATACAAGACCGCAGCAGAGAGAGAGGCCACTCATAGGTACTACTACAGCAAAGGCATTCCGGAGGGTAAAGAATGCGGATATTTTGCTTTTACGTTCAATTACAGCAGCCAATAAGAAAATACACATTTTTGCAGCATACGTTCACACATTTTACACTTTCAAATGGTACTTAAACTATATTCAAAGGAAACCATTCACTTGTTTGGCAAGACAAGAACATTTTCACCCCATAAAGAATTGAGGGTTGCTGCAAAGCTTACTTCTCATTAATTCCATAGTGTTTTGTATGTTTAGCGATTTTAGGGCAAACAAAACAACTTCCACATTGAGAAAAATTACTGACTTAGGTATTTTTAGGTCTATTCTTTACCTCAGCATGCACTAACTTTTTAAAGCCCTATTCCTCTCCTAGCGATATTAGTAACTTCTGAAGTACCTCTATAAAATAGAACCGCATTGGTTTCTAAGGCTACCGAATAGTTAATTTTTTTACCTCGTCTCATACCAAATCTGCAGTGAGCACTAGGAAAAGAAGTACTGATGTAATATAGTGTTATATAGTAGTACTATAGTACTGTATAATACTACACAGTACTACATGGTAACAGTACCATATAACATTATAAAGTAATTATTATTATTATATAATATTAATAGAATTATTCACATGCTTAAATACTTTGGGATTGTGGTATAAAGTCAAATTTACAAGCAGATTAAGAACATTTTTGAAACTGAAAAGCCCTCTTAGTCTTATTCTACAACACAAGCAAGACAGATTAAACACATCTGTAGCTAAACACTGGTATCAACAGACTTTGTGTTTTGGTAAACACATTTGTGTAGGTATCCAGGACAGAATTTACAACTCTGGCAGCTGACAGAGGCAAATTACCATGCTAGTATTTCATCTGTTCAGCAATTTAGCTTGGCTTGCCAACCTTACTATGAAAGCAAAGGTTAAATTAAATCTAATAGCATCTCTTTTCATATGGCTATTCTGTAATCTGACTAAAGATTTCTCCTATGACTATCTACATAAAATACACAGCTAGACATTAGCACTTTCAAAACAACCAAGCAATCATACAGTTAAAGACTGCATAAGTGTTAAGTTTGATTCTAGCAGCGCAGTAACTTCAAGCTCTGGAGTCTGTCAGTAAAAGAAGGAATCCAGAGATTTGATTTATTTGACTTTGTAAGATTTCCCAAACATATTTGCACATCGGTGTGATTGTTTCAATAACCTTTGTCTGAATCAATTACTATACAATTCATGCAGAGAGGGATTTAAGATGATGAATGGCAAGTTCAATGAGGCCTTCCTCACTGAACAGCTTTCTGTCATGTCTATCCAAAATTGTAAATAACATTCCAAACCATAAGCTCTCCTCTTCTCACATCATTACTGTGTATGTTTGGTACAGATCTAAAGCTCTTCATTATTCTGTGAGCCCTTCCCACCACAGGAAGCTTGCCTTGTTTCCCAGTCACACTCCTCACCACTTCTGAGACCCAGATGAAGGGTTTCCCTTCCTCTTCTGCCACACATTGCATTGGTGTCAACAGACTGTGTCCAGGTTTTGTTTCCAAATGAAATAGCCAAGCATTTTGTCTAGATTGCCCTCAATGTGATAGTTCAAAAGCAGTCACCAAGTACAGTAGATTCCTTTACTTCTATAGCACAGAAAATAATAAATGGAACCTTTTTAAAAAAATGTTGGAAAGTGCAAAAATGTCATCTTAAAAAGGAGATTACAGGAAAGGAAAGGTAATGAGAAAGGCTGAAAGATTTCTCATTTAAGAACATCATGCATGGTCTGATGGGGTATCGAATGACAGCAATCACACAAAAACCATACTCAAGGTTAGAACAGAAGGAAGATATCTGTGTCTTTCGTGCAATGCAGCTGCCCTGCAATGTTCATGCTCTTGTCTTCCACAGGTGGCAATTTGTAGTCACGTCCGTGCTACCACCAACAGCTACATAATGTGGCCATTTCGAGTAACCCCCTGTTGCTTTTCGACTGGGAATGTGCTTTGTTCAGAATGCTTAGTCCCTTGACTGAGGGATACAAAGATATGAAGAACTGGGATTTATTTGGGGCAGAAAATTTTGCTGCCAAACAGGAAGGTTAATAAAGCAAGATCTGTTCCAGGGAAAAGCCACTTATCTGTATAGTTTCTAGTCTTCAATTGTCAGTCTCTAGGAAGCAAAGGCTTCCTAGTCAGCTTCTGCATTTAGATGACTGGAAATACTCATTAGGTTTTTCAGACAGCTATAAAAAATGATCATTCTAGGAAAACACATCTTCATTATTTTGCTTGTGGAGTGGGAGAAGGGTGGGGTAAAGTAGGGCAGAGAAAAAGTGCATCTGCTTTGACTAAACTGCAGGTGCTCACACAAGCTCAGACAGTTGGAAAAGAAACGATTTACATGTTTTGGGTCTGCAATTCAGTGTTGAACTCCACAACTTGAATGTCTCTATGACTGGAGAGGGACCTCTGAAACATGGAAAATCAGTGGGAAATGATGTATCAAGGCAAAAAAACCTCTGAGAATCTCTCCTAGCTAATTGATCTATCCTGGTTCCAAACTCTTGTTTAAAAACAAAAACAACAACAAAACAGGGAAAAAAACAAATGTACTAAGTTCCCCAAATGATCCCTGATGTGACAGCCTCCATAAGGAGTTATCTGACTACTGCCCCAACTGAAGTAAGAATTATTTCTTTTCCTTTGAAAAGCATTGCCTGAGCAAGGAGAAACCAACATTTCTCAGAAGACAACACAGGCCCCTTTTGCTGGGTTTTCAAGAGGGAAAGTTATACAAAAATTTGTTCTCCTTGTTTTTCTCCCTGTTGGCCACAGCAAACACCACCAGCACTGGCAAACAGAAAGGCCAACACGTGCTCACTCCTGGCACAGCC
>NW_008825560.1:616050-625430 GCF_000699105.1 Pygoscelis adeliae | reverse complement strand
AAATGGTACTTCAAATTTTTAAGTCAAAGCAGATTGCTCCACAAGCAAGAAGCAACACTCACTCTCTCTGGAGCTGCTCAGCTTGGCAACTGCCCCCTTCAGAAGTGCCCTAAAATGGATGAGAGCAAAGAGGCAGCATTCTTATAAAGGCATGCTTGGCCACAACACTTTTGCTTGGTAGGCTAAACTCAAAGGAGAGTGGCAAATGTAGTGTATTCTCCTGCTCTAATGGGACTAATCAGGTGGACAGATAGATCCTGGGGAGAATTCATAGCAGCCTGAAAACCAGGGACCACGGGAAGGCATGGACAGGATCCCCTGGGCGTGCCACTGTACAGGGGAATAACACAGTGGCTGCATTTCTGCTAAGAAAAGCCTTAAGATTACGAAGGGGTACTCAGAGCATGTCCAATAATGGTGGGTTAGGACGCCGCCATGCTTCTTCAGACAGGCTATTTCACTAGCTGTCTCTGGGTCAGCTGCACACAAACAAAGCAGATGAGAAGCAGAGCATGTCTTTATACAGCTGCTGCAAATACCTCTAGTTGAGAGCGATACAGACGGTACCAATTCATAGCATCACATCATTTGGAGGCAATCTTGTCAGGGCTCTTCTGCCACATCAATAAGCTCATGGTAAGACAACTTAACTTGCCAGAAGGGGTGCTGCAGTATGCATGAGAATCCATAAAACAGCACCCAGTGGAAAAAACAGTGGACATTTCCTAACAACATGCAGAATCAAGTGAAGCACAGAGTAATGTTTTTTAATTTTCTTTTTTCAGATTGACGGGACAGTAAGCATTTTCCAGTGCTATTGTTGATCCCTATGCTGAGAATTTAACCCTAATGAACACTTTCCTTAGTTGCCTTTTGCAGACGTCAGACATAGTTCAGGAACCTCTGCAACCACAGGTTGAAAATATCTTCTCTAAGTTCATCGGTTATGAAAGCAATGTCACTGCTTAAAAATTGCTGTGCTTGAACCAACCTATGTGTACCTCACAGTGCCCTTACACTTCTACACAACACTCTAAATTTAACTGCTTCCTTTAAACATCCTTCAGTCCAGCCTAAGCTTCAGCTTCTCCCAGCCTGTAAGACAAAATTTGGTGACAGTCAAATGCAAGGAAAAAGTTTAACAGACCTGCACCCTGTTTGAGAAGCTCCGCTGCTGAGTTTGCAGCAGTTTGTGGGGAAGTTTCTGCTATCTCCTCCAAGGGATCTGCAAACAGAAAACACCGTCCACGTCTTGTTTGGACTTGAATTGACAAATCAATGCACGTAGTCAAGTATGAGTTCAGCTTTTGTAATTGTGATCTCACCTACTGAACAACTCTTGGCCAGAAACATGAAACAATCTTGTATCTGCAACTATAATCATTCATGTGGTTTTTGTGCTGCATCAGTTTTTTTGCCTCCAGCGCTGCAAGAGGGATGCTTAACCTTTATTTCCTGACAGTAAAAGACATAACTACATAGCATACGCTGCAGAGACTCACATGATGTCACATTAAAACAATCCTAACAGCTATATACTCTCATTACAACCTTGAAATTTTTTAAATAGTGCAATTTTAATTATCTTATTTAATTTGTATAATTTACACTAATTTAGACACAAAGACTTCGTGTTTCTATGATTAAATCAATTAATTGTATTTTGATTCAGAAGATGACAACATAATCCTTCTTTCTTCATACTTATGTACAAAACAAACATCTGAACTATTACGACAGCAGTGGAATGTTTACCTCCCAATCTTCTCTTAAAATTAGTGAGAAAACTGTCCGTCAGTATGTTATTTCAGTTATATAAATGCATGTAAAAAGATCTCACTTACTGCTGTATTTAACATGATGCATGCTGTCTTTGAATACATTCAAATGAGGAAGAGAGCAGTAAAACGGTGTGTGACACTATTCACATGTTTAGAGTTATCCATACGCTTTAAATACTCCATGCACTGTGTCCATAATCATTAACCACAGAAGATCATCTTAAAATGTGTGATCATACTGGATTCAAAAATAAATACAAAATAAAATTTCACTGTGGTATGTTTATTCAGGACAAGGCAGATGTTTCAGTTCTGCACCTCTGCCAGAACAGAAGGAGCTTTCCATTTTAGGTGAGGAGGATAAGGAGAACAAGCCCACCTACCACACTGGTTTGCCGTATAAAGAGATCTCTGGTCACACCTACCATAGCATGTTTTTGCGCAAAAATGGTTTCATTAATGTATTTGCATAATTCAAATGCTATGTTTGAACACTGACATATGGCCTTTAACAAAAGTTTAGAGTTCAGCAGAAAACCACAAGAATGATTAACATTTCAAAAATACATCTGGTGTTAACTTCATGTGGGGGAGTAACAGACAACTGAATTATGAGGCAAGCATAGCTACATTTTGCTGTTGTCTTAGCGTGGTTTATGAAATCACCATAACCAAAATTAGAACTACAGTCCCATGATGCAACACAGGATTTTTGATCATTTACTTAAACAATATTTGCACCTGTGTAAGATGCTACTTCCTTCCTGCCAGTGTCACACTCAGGGCTCCTTCTGTTCTTTACCTACTTGCCTTCCCTAAAGCCCTTTTGCCACCCGGACTGGAATGAGTGGTTACATCTAACCATACATGGGCATAACTTCCATGTCTGAGAAGTACATTTATCTTCCTACATGCTAGATTATTGTGTGGATTTCCACAACACATATATGTTTATGACTGGAGTATCTGCTCACAACTACAGCTTGGATAAGAGCCGTCAGCAGGACTGAAGAACCTCTTTTAAAACACAGCTTCCTTCCCTGTGCATTCTTGCTTAGATCTTGACTTGCAAAATGTTCACCTGCCTTCAGACACTGGCACTTTGAAGCAGAGCTTGGCTGGATATATGCCTTCCGTACTTTAACAAGCATACCTCTGTCTGGGATGACAAGCTTGCAGGGCAGTGCCAGTGGAGTGATGGAATGCTGATACACCAGAGCTGTCAAACTCCCTGTGGTCAGAAGAGTAACAAGACATGCACAGTTAACTTTGTGGACAACATGAATGCTTAACAGTTATGTTGGCTCTCAACTATTCTATAGACCAAGGGGCCTCCCCTCCCCGCCCTTTAAAAAAAATTCTCTTGGCACCTAAGCCAAGACCTTCTTCGGTCAACTTTAATGTATTCATGTTGCCCAGCACTGTCCCAGTTGGATGTACTTGAACTCAATCACACGCTCCCTTTCCCTGCTTAAACATACTGCTTAAATCCTAACCTAAATGGCTTTGCTCCAAATGGAGAAAGCACAAAAATGACAAAAACAGTAACATATGGAAGTCAGTAATTCCTTTCAATGCTCTTAACTTCCGCTACATTAAATGCAGTAAAATCTTTTGAAGATGGTAAGAGCACAAGGGGTCATGTTATGCTATGTGAAGAGGCAGAGAAAGTGCGAGGAGTTCTGCCTCTTAGCCACCTAGTCTCCACTGTCTAGTGCTTTGTCTACACACGCCTCTATTTTGTGCTTCTAAAAGTATAAAAGATGGTCTAGCTAAAACCTCCTCCATTCAATGCAGCAGTGATGTACGTAGCATTCTCTATTAAATTCTTCTTCTTTTCTATTCAAAGTCACTTTTGTCATTTGGACTTGGCTTAATTAAAATAATTAAACATTAGTCATCCTTGACATTAGCATGTGAGACTATAAGGAGAGGAAGGCATTAAGATTCATCAGTCAGTCTGTACAAAAAGCCATCCTTCAATCCCGTTTACTAACAAACATGAACATTATAATCATGCACTTGAGAAAAATCACAGTTCAACTAAAACCAACCCCATTTCCACAGCCCATCAAAAATTTCTTTGAAATGGAAAGATGACCCAGTTCTGCAAGGGTCTTACAGAAACGCAAAGACCAATTGATACTATTAGTCCTTCATTGCCTTATCCATACAAGTGTGTGATAGCGCCTGCCCACCTACTTTGTGAAGCAGTTTTGAGGCTGTATACATTGAAAGATTAGGAGAAGCTCAAACTAAGTGATTAGTAGGGCTACATATGTGCCATAAACAGGTACTTCAAGATCAAGGTAGGACTGAGCTAAAAATTCTGATTTGAAATAATCTCATGCCAAAAACTGACAAAATTCAATCCATCTTTACTTCAAATAGGATTTGTCTTTTTACACTTGTTCATTTTATGGTAGATGATACACCTTTCATGGGTGTATTGGGTGTACATGACAAGGCTGGTAGCAGGGGGTGGGAAGTCTGCAGGGTGACCTCTGTGGGAAGAGGCCAGCGGCTGCCCCATGCTGGACACAGACAGCTCCAGCAGACCCACTGCAGGGCACCGCTGAGCCACGGGTGGGATGCCTCTGGGAAAGCGTATCTAAGAAAGGGCAGAAAAGGCCGCACAGAGACCAGAAGGGAACAAAAAGAGTGAGGCAGCAGAGGGAACACCACTATCAGAGGAGGAGGAGAAGAAGGTGCTCCAGGTACCCAAGGTGATATCCCCCACCCTGCAGCCTGTGGAGGACCTCACATTGGAGCAGATGGACGTTTCCTGAAGGAACTGTGGCCCACGGAGAGCGCATGCTGGAGCAGATTTTTTTCCTGAAGGATGGCAGCCCATGGGGAAAGCCCACACCTCAGCAGGCAAAAAGTGGGAGGGATGGAGCAGCAGAGAGGAACTGTTCTATAATGACCATACGCCCCCCACCCCCTCCTGCACTGCCTGCAGTGGGGGTGAGGAGTCTGGGGGGAAGCAGTGAAGTTGACGTTGGGAAAAGGTGAAAGAAAAGTGTTATTTTAATGTTCATCTTTGTTTCTCACTACCTGAATATCGATTTTAATTGGCAAAAAATTTCATTACTTTTCGCCAAGTTGAGTCTCTTTTGCCCACGGTAGTAACTGGTTAGCAACCTCCCTGTCTTTATCTTGACCCATGAGCTTTCTCATCCTCTTTTCCCCTCCTGCCCCACTGAGGAGGGCAAATGAGTGAGCAGCTAGGTAGGTGTTTGGCTCTTTGCCACGTATTACCTATTGTAATATGCTTTCATCATATTACATTAGGTAGGCTGATGTAGCATAATGTACTTTGTGAACATCCCACTTTGGTGTCATTTTAGCCAGCTAGCATACAGTATAAATATAGCACAGGACAAAATAAAGCAAAGGTCCTGAATCAATAAGGCCCTTAACAGTCATCTAGCTCAGCTGTCTGCAGTGGCACTGGTAGTGGCAGAAAAGCTTGACTGCTTGAAGCTTGGGCATGTGCATCTGTGCTAGAGTGCCCATTTACCATATACTTAAGGTAAATGTGTACCAGGCTCCTATAACCTTGGAATGGGTTCCTACAGAAATCATCAGGACTTGAAGAAAGTGTTCTCTCATTTGCACTCCATCCAAGTCTATAAAACAGCTCTGGCAAATGCAAACTGTTTCCATTTTCTGTGTCCCTGTGATGCACGGTACTTACCAAAATATGGTTCATTTGGGCATCCTTTCAAGCGCACCCCCTTGTGAGTGCATTCAATCAGAAAATGCCTTACAAGTTCATTTGACAAATCTCCAACTGTGTTGAAAAAGAAAAAGAAAGCTCATGAAGAGAAGCAATGAACTGACAACAGTCTCACAAATTAGCATGTCTTTATGAAGCAGTTTTCCACATTACCACCAAATGTTTTATATACAGCATTCAAAGAATACATTAGACCTGCTCTGCTGCAAGGTTACAAGCTGTAGTAAGAAGGCCATTTTGCAAAAAACAAACAAGCAAATAGCTCACTTTAGACAACCAGAGGAAAAGGTTTTATAATCATAAGTGACTGACATCCAAATATACACTGGTGTCCAAAATGTCCAAGCATGGTCGCAACTACAGACAGGAGCAGAAATCTGGAAAACTAATGGTTAGAAATTCTGATGCACTTGCCCATTAGAAGAACTTGTATCCAATGTGACAATGGAGTAAAAGTATGATAAAATACTCAGATTTCTAGTGACAGTTCTGCTCGCAGAACTTTTCCAGATTAAAACAATGTAAGTTTTAGCTACAGAAACGTAATGATGCCAAGTCTCTCAGTGAATTCTTAAGTTTTAAAATGTTTGCAGTTTCATGCTAAGTTTTTGCTCCTGAAAACAATTAATTACATGAAACACTCAGGTTTCACTGGATTTTTAAAGACAGTTTTTATCTCTCAGGAATCTAGGACAAATCTAAATTGTTAAGTTGGATGTAATGAGATTCAAAGTCCGAGAGGCATATAAAAAGTCCCTTGAGATTTTAGCATTCTTTTAAACATATATATACATATATACATACATATGCACACATATAATTAAGACAACTTCATTATTTCTTGAAAGACTGGTTTCACAGTATTTCACACCTGACTACAAACTGAATCTCTCTCCAAGTAATTGAAGGGTTATTTCATAGCAACAGGACAAAGCTACCCAACCATTCAACCCTTAACAAAAGAGCCACAAACACAAATGCTCCCTTTGACGCTGGTCTATCAGCCACAGTCCAGGAAACACATGACATCAAGGGTTGACTTTCAGGCTAATACAGATGAACACATTCATCTGGACAGCAGAAACTTCTATGCAAGCAAATATTGCAAAGATCACCTTTTCAAACAGCTTACTGTTTGGCATTATGCTCTCACAATATTAAAAAGAAATTACTACAAGCGTATGTGATAAGGGGAAGCCTGGAACAAGAAACCCTGCAGAAGACTGAACAAATTTGGGCCTTCGGGGGTGAAACAGTGGGAACCAAAAAAGCTAAGTATCACAGAGCAAGAAGGGGAAGAATGCTACAGTCTCAACTAAAATTTTCTCTTACTACCACTTGCCTGTGGTACAACTAACATAAACTGGCACTTAAAGGCTTGTAGAGTTTGAACTTTCATGTATTCCTGGACTTCATTGCTCTGATGATAAAGATAGATTACTAAAAACACCTACAGCCACTCTCCATTTGCCTCCCTGTTGTTGCTATCACCACCCCAGTGCACCCCTGTTGTCTTCATTGAGTAAGACATTGCAGCGGTTCTGCTGATGTTTCTTGGGAATAAAAAGAAGGATTACATGGCAAATTTTCACTAGAAATTGTCTCAAGATACCAGATTAAGTGTACAGAATTTGAAAGTGTTATTGTAATAGAGGTGGACTGCTAACCTTGCCCCAGAGTAAGGATGAAATCCTAAAAAAAACACCCAAAAACAACAGCCAACCAAACAACCAAACAAAACCAGACAAAACCAAACTTCTATAGCCATGACACTAAGAATCACTGCTTTCCTGTGATCTCAGTTGCTTACCTCACCAGGCAGCATGTACTAATGAAACATAATAAGCTTTGTAAAAGGAAAACAGCGGCACTGAAAACCGCCCCACTACCCTTGCAGTAGCACAAATGGAGCCAAGACTACTACAGATACTGGCTGCTGAGTTTCCATACATTGATTAATGCTTTCCATATGTTCTTCTCACTTTACCTTTCACAACTATCAGGCACAAGTTACACATGGAGGCACTGCATCTGGGAGAGCAGGTGTGTTTCATCACTTCTTTTAAACAACTATCATTTTCCTTAGGGAACCTCCTCAGATTTATATCTAGTGTAGAACTGTCTTAAAACAAAACCTTGGGGTCAAAAATATTCAACCTTCCAGCCAAATGAAAGCTTTACATGGTGGTATGTGGATCAAATGCAGACTTCTGATTGCTAGGGGGGACCCATTACTGAGATGACACTGGTTTTCTATTAGGCTGATAAGGTACAATACATGCACAGCCACAATGAACATATATTTACAAACCATGGTGAAATTGCAAAGTACAACAGACATCTTATTCAGTCTCATTTAACAAGGTACCAAATGGAGCCTGTAATTCATAGAATCATAGAATCATTAAGGTTGGAAGAGACCTCTAAGATCATTGAGTCCAACTGTCAACCCAACACCACCATGCCCACTAAACCATGTCCCTAAGCGTGGTCATCTACACGTCTTTTAAATACCTCCAGGGATGGTGACTCAACCACTTCCCTGTGCAGCCTGTTCCAATCTTTAACCACTCTTTCACTAAAGAAATTTTTCCTCACGTCCAATCTAAACCTCCCCTGGTGCAACTTGAGGCCATTTCCTCTCATCCTATCGCTAGTTACTTGGGAGAAGAGACCAACACCCACCGCACTACAACCTCCTTTCAGGTAGTTGTAGAGAGCGATGAGGTCTCCCCTCAGCCTCCTTTTCTCCAGGCTAAACAACCCCAGTTCCCTCAGCCGCTCCTCATAAGACTTGTTCTCCAGACCCCTCACCAGCCTTGCACCAAGTTGCACTTAGGGGAGATTGCTCCAGATTATTACCCAGTAATAAGGACTTTCCACTATGTATGGCTTGTTAAATAATAGGTAGAAGGCATACAGTACCTTTCTTGTTTAACTGCAGCACAGAAGGAGGTGGTGTAGCAACTTTCATTGCTAGCCCATAGGCTCCCCGGAAAGAATGACTGTCTCGAACAATGAATGACCCAGGTTCCTTGTCCTTGAGAACAGCAATGGCTGCAAGGGATTCCGGGAAAGAGAAAGAATAACAGTTCCAGAACAATGCACACACCCAAAAATACAGAAGTGCAAATCTATAATTAATAGAGGACTAAAGGAAATAAGATCCTTTTCTCTGTCTCCATTGCTGTAGAACAGAATACAATCAAGCACATCTGGGGGATCTGAGTGGAAACATCTTGTGCAAATCTCACAGACACTTATTTCAAGAGAAGCCTGAAGTACAGATCCCTACTGATTTTTAAATTGAGAAGGATATGCAGGTCCCACCAGATTCCTACAACCAGTGCAAGAGCAAGTTGATTCCTGCTTACGTTTTGTCAACTTGTTAGAAGCATGACAAAGCACAGCTCTCTCTAATTCCCAGGCTGACTGGTCAGCAGTGTTTTTCTTTTCCTATGCAGCTTCAACAGGCGGAGCAGATCCGTTTTCATCCACCACCAAGTTTCTGTCCCTGCAAAGCAGTCTCACTCCCTTACTAGTTTTAAAGCAAGGGAAGGGATGTAAGTGAATATTCGCTCTTTGACTGTCCAAGCATTGACATATTTTGCATCTATATTCTGTGATCTCTGCTGGAAGCGTGGTGTGAAGTCCTCCCCAGGAGGAACCATGTGCAGGGAAAACTGCTCTTGCTTTGCATGAGTCTGCTGCAGACTTTGAAATCTAGTAGCCCAAAACCTTAAACTCACTTTGAAAAAAGACAAAAGGTTCATCTAATGATTGATCTTAATTTGATCTTAATAAAACGTTAGTACTTCCCCCCCCCCCCCCCCCCCACCCTTTTTTTTTGTATTTTT
>NW_008825560.1:605826-615972 GCF_000699105.1 Pygoscelis adeliae | reverse complement strand
AAAAGCCCAAATTTGAACCTGGAGTCCTTAACTGTCTGTATACACAGAACATGGAAATTATGCATATGGGGCATGAAGCCATATTTTGCAAGGCCTGAGCAATGATTACATCATAAACACACACACACACATTTCTTTTCCATGAAAAAAATAGTAGTAACAGAAAATTGGGAACATGCAGACATAATTGTCTCTCCAGTTTAAGTGAATAAAGCAAACGCATATATATTCTGTTCTATTCATTCGTTGGATGGTGAAGAAAAGAACTATTTTTCACAATAACCTGTCACATGTTGAGAGGAGGAGGATGAATATATAAAACCCTGCAATTCAGCAGTACTCACATAACATTTCTAAATCCGCAGAGGGACAGTAATCGTTTGTCACAGGAGCAACGTTAAGCGCAGGAAAAAAGAACAAGAGTTCCCCCTCCTCAGCAACAGTATCTTAAAACACTTTTTAAATGGAATTTTACTTGGTAGGGTGAAAAGAGGCATACTAAAAGGTTGTGAAGATTTTCTTCTCATGGGTTCAAGCAGCTAGGTTTAAACTTCCCGTATGATCTACTCCCCTCTCTGGACTCACATCGAGTCAGGAAATTTTTTTTGCACATTTGAAGACAGTTCTCATTATGGGTGGGGAGCAGACAAGGGGAAGGGGACTGGAGTGAAAGGACCAGTAAAACATCATCCAAAGATGAATTAATGATCTGTTTTCTATGATCTTTATTCCCCTGGGCTCATATTTACCACTACACTATAAGAGGCATCCTTACCATTTGAGAAACTATGAACTAGACAGACATAGCAATTCATCGTTTGCCAATAGCTAAAGGCTATTTTGGTTCAGTCTGAACCTCCTTCCCAATGCAGAACTAACTTGTCATTTTTCCTTTTTGACAACAACATTTTAAGAATCCCAGTTTAAAATCCTGCCATAACTCATTAAATACAATTCAGTATAGCGAATATTACAATACGGACACAAGGACCGTCAGACCAATTGCATTCGCAAAGCACCCAGCATGCTTTATTTACGCATTGTTGCAAGGACAAGGTGTAAGTTTGTATGTATACATTTTCACATACATAGTAAAAGCTTTCTTCATCTCATTCAATAATATATCTACATATAGATGTACTGTATTTATATTGTACATCATAAAGATGTTGTTCCGTGGGAGTGTTATTTTGTGACCTTTAAAGAAATAACGTATTTCACTTGCAACTGACAATGAAATTCAGGCTACAGGATGACTGATGGATGAGGATGCTTCTATGATGACTTCCAGCTAATGAATTATTCTCTGATTTAGCATCTCTCAACTTATTATCTGTGCAGGGAAACACACATGGCTGAGATCATGCCAGAGCAGCGCTCTTGTACTCAAAAGGTTTCTGAGAGCAGTTGTTTGGTATTACATCACGCGTATCTATTCCAAAACTTGGAGCTTTTCAGTAAAGTACATTTGCAGCAGCTACCACAGGCAGATTTAAATTACTTTGTAGTTAGTTCAGTTAGGTTAATAATTTGTCTGATTAACTGAGTAATTTTAAGAACTACTTGACTGCCCTCCACTCTCAAAAAGAGCCTTTGGACAAAAGAAATGAAGTGAAGTTGTCTGTGGCCCTTCTAGGTTTTACATTTCTTCTTGTATTTCTTTTAGACATCAGGTATGCATCAAAAAAATTTAAGGAGAATTCACCAAGTAGCCTTTCTGTGAATGGATATGCCAGAATATATATCAGTTGATATACCTTGTTCTCTTGAAATATCTGGCTTATACCAGAACTTGGATGTGTCCTGGACAAATTTTACAGTCACATGTTTATCAGTTGTGTTTTCTGTGAAATAAAAGGGAAAAAAAGGTCAAGAAATTTTTTACATACAAAAGCATATTTTACTTTTCTTTCCAACTTCCAGTCACCTTAATTATTCAAAAAAAACTCATGATTAGAAGGACAATTTAAGAGAAACTCTGAACTGTTTTAGAACCAGCAAATATAATACCGTACACTAAGATTCTGAAAGCATTCCTGAAGATTCATTTTGCAAAACCCTGAAATATGAAACACATTTATAAACCTGTATTAAATACAAAGCTTCTCAATGGGGTACAGTGAATATACATCTACATTTTTAACTATTCTTGACACAAGTCTAGAAAGGTGCAGAGAGAAGCCAGCCCTTATTAAAAGAAATTGGACTCCACACTGCTCGCTTGTGGTTTAGCAGTTCAAAAAGTAGGCTGCCCTTGGCTGACATCTAGGGAAGTGCAGAAAGAATTCTGCAGCCTTGTTCTCTGAATAATACACCCAAAGCCAGTGAACTGGTGCCACTTACTGCAAACATTCAAGTCCTCTGTGCCATTTTCATTCCATTGCTTTTTTTTTTTCCCTCCCCACTTTTAAAATCCCCTAAATGCTTTTTATAAATTCATATAAAATCTAATATATTTTATATTTCTCTGATGCAGAACCTACCTGGCACTGGGGAAGTGCTTAACATTTTTGAGAAATCTGGGAGGACATTTGGGAAGGGGATGCTAATTGTGCTTCCACTGTGGGGGCTAGAGAATCCACTTGAAGAAGGTGACACGGAGGCAAAGGAACGATCTCCTTCAGAGGACCTCTTTTTCTCTGGAAGAGGCGGTTGAGCATGTTTCCCTCCATGGTGCTGCTAAACCGCACTGTTCTGGCTATTGTGTCCAGAGGCCACTGTAAGCAAGTTTTGTGTCAAAAAGCCATTGTCCTCGGCACTTGCCACTGATGAGCTCATGGTTTTAGGAGAGATGTTAGTATTGGCTATGAAAGTAGCTTGCTTCTCCTCTTGCGGGGAGCTACTGCCCCTGTTGCCCCCACTGTAGCTCAGGTAGGCCCGGGCACTGCTGCTGACAGCAGGTTCTTGCTGTGGCTCTGCTGGTGAACTCTCCAGGCTGCTCAGGGTGACGACTTGCAGTCCTGGAGTTTGGAAATGAGACAAGAGAGAGACATCTTGCACAGCATTTGAAAATTCAGAGGACACAAGGTAACCTCCCGGCGGCCTGCTGTTTCCCATTGAAAGCTGGAGCGACGGGGAAGCTTTAGGGCTGCTTTCAAGCCAAGGACGTTCTGTTGCAGAAGAGCTGTCAAAAAAAGCCAAAAATTGAACACAAAAATAAAACAACAGCCAAATCATTCCCTTAAAATGTCACTGTACAACCCACACTGCAGCGATCATTGAAAGCAATGAATCACCTCACCCAGGACAATACCTGAGGGTGCTCTTTGACAACATGCTGGAACTGGCGATGCAAGCTGGATCAAGGGATTCCAGCCCCACCCTGATCACTCATTTCTTCAGTGTAGGTCATTACTTTCTGCCTCATCTCACCCTCCACCTAGCCATGCTGATGGGACAGTTTCTGAGTTTGCACTGTAAACCAGGCCATCAAATTAATCACAGTTAAAAATATTCCTCCTTGCCCCTGTTTGAGAAGGTTACTTTTAATATCAATCTATTCAGTGAGGCTGTTCACAGCATTGCTCCACACAGAGTGGTCCTGGAGATCTCTACATGGTGAGCTGAAGTGCTACCTGGAAAAGAGCAATAGGAGGCAAGAATTTCTTAAGCCAAGGCTGCCATCAAAGGCAGAAGTTTATGGAAGAAAATGGACACTGCCACAGCAGTTCTTACATGCAGAGGCTCTTATGCTCATTTAAAAAAAAAAAAAAAGAAAAAAGAAAATGGGCTAAGGAGGTAGTTGTGCACCATCACACAATAAATTAATAACTATGATAAGAACACAGTTCACAAGACCCAACTCTTAGACCAGGTCCCTTTTAATACAATTTGTATTAAAAGAGGAAGTGAGACAGGTCCAGTGGTTAATTCAGTTGATGATGGAATAATTTTGATTGACAGAATTAAATATTGCGACAGTAAACATTAAATTTTTCTACTGGGTAGCAATTCCAACTGCTCAAGTGAAGAATAACAAACATCCTTCTAAACAAGACAAACTAAGCTTCTGATGAAACCATCTGACAAAAGTTTAAATTGTCTCCTTGCTTCTAAAAGTGAAATGCTCTTAGACTGTAGCTGGAAAACATTACCAGCAATATCAAATGTGGAGCGAACAAACTCATTGTGAGATGCAAAGGGGAAAGAGCTGACATAAGACATGTAAAAAAAGAAAGGATTTTTAATTAAAAGGGAACTGTGGAAATGGATACCAGTAGATTTGAACAGATCAAAGTAGAAGGGCCATAAAGAAATGGAAGGGAAGCAAACGGAAGAAGACATTGCAAGAAAAAAACCCCCACAGCTGTAGCTATCAGCTAGATGAAATGCAAAATGACAGAAAAAATATTTAGAAAGAAGGGAACAAAATTTTCTAGATAAAGTTTGAAGTAGGAATGTAAACTTGATAATGACCGCATTGCCTGATAAGCTTTTAATTCATATCCACTTGTAATGAAATGTTACATTGCCTCCTCCTCAGAAAATACTAACATACTTTGTTCAGTCTTATGATCCACATTCATAATCACAAACGAAAACATTATTTCACAGTCCAAGTACTGACTGAAAATGGAATCAATTAGATGGGAAGATACATAAAATATAAATAGGTACTAACATTCTTGAAGTCCTGAATGACAGTCTGACACACCAACCAACCGCATTCCAAATACTTACTGTGAAAAAGGAGCCAATTATCGAAGAACAAGAATAGGATAACTAGCCACAAAGGACTGTTGTTGCAGAGTGATAGAGAAGGAAACCTAATCAGCTGTATCATAACACCTCATCTATTAAGTAAATATACAGCACGGCTAATGACTGACCATTCATTGTCATGGTCTTCTGAGCCTTCTTACAGTAACCTGGGACTCCTTGTTTGTTTGCTGTGTTTCCTGCTATTTCTCATCTTGTGCTGTAAGCTCCTTGGGACAAGGACTATTTTGTAAATTTATACATTCAAGCTCTGGTCCAGAGCCCTACATGTTTAACACAATACAAATACGAAATAATAAAATCTCTCAGCCTGCCGAGCAGTTGAAAGGGAGTCAGCAATTCACTATCAAAAACAAATCCTCTGACATTTTACTGACTAGAAACGCATGTGCTGCAGTGAGAAGAGTGCTCCCCCTCTCTCATATACAACTTATTCCAATGTGAAATTTCATTAAATGCTTTTCAGTAAAGCATTAGAGAAGCTGGTTAAGCACACAGGAAAATATGTATGAGCTTGTGCTAGCACATAATAAAGTAACTGAGCTATAAATTCCTATTTATTTTTGTATTCCTATTTATCTTCAAAGCTAATTGTGTCCCTGACATCTAAATGACATCTGTGTACGTAGTAAATTCCAACTGGTGGACAACATCATCATTAAATGTCACAACCAAACTCGAAGTCCTTGGACAAATGCTCTGCAATGAAGATGCAAGCATAACATCTCGGCTGGAAACTATAGTTACGAGAACTAAACAATAAGGTAGGAGACTTTTCCTACCTTTCTCCCCCTGGGATAGGACTGTTACTTGAAACAGTACATGAAGATGCAAAACAGCGCTGAAAGGAGGGATCCGTCTGCATGTTGGCCCTCAGCAAAGCAGGGTTAGTGCCCACAGTGCTGTCAGACATCACCAGAGAGTGGTTAATGGCTTCCGTGTAACTTCGAGATTCTGCAGCAAAGGAAACAAAGTAAAAGTCAAGTTAAAAAACAACTCACATTTTTATGGACCTTGTACTGAAAGAAGCATTTATAAAACAATCTGGTTTTCTCTTAATAGGACTGTAATGAAGACTTTTTATTTGTTTGAGCAGTAACATTTTATTTCACAACATTACGTTAATTGCTGAAAGCATCCAGCAGGACAAATGGCAGAGGGAATAAAGATTACAGAATTGCACCACTCAAACTGTTTGATCAGTTCTCCAGCGTACATTCTCTAGCCCTAAACATGTGAACAGACCTGTCTGTTCCAAGTTGTTTTGCATTCCACTGTCCACAGTGTTAATCAGATATGTCTAGTCAAGTGTCCTATGTGACTATACATACCGTCAGTGTGCACTTAAACACCAAAGTGATAGAAAACTGATCAGCCCACCCATTCAGCCCACTGCTGAATGGGGCAAGGGACCTGGTGGAAAATGACACGGAAAACACTGAGGTACTCAAAACCTTCTTCACCTCAGTCTTTACCAGTAAGACAGGCCTTTGGGAATCTCAAGGCCCTGGAGGGGGATCCAGGAAAAATCTGGATCAAGGAAGACCTACCCTTCGTGGAGGAGGACCAAGCAAAGTAGCACTTAAACAAACTGGACATGTGCAAGTCCATTTGGGGCCTGACAGGTTGCACCCACAAGAGCTGAGGGAGCTGGCTGATACCACTGCAAGGCCACTCTAGATAATCTCTAAAAGGTCACAACGATTGCGAGAGATTCCTGAAGACTGGAAGGGAGCAAGTGTCACTCCTATCTTCAAGAAGGACATGAAGGATGATCTGGGGAACTGCAGGCTTGGCTAGCCTAACCTCAGTCTCTGGGAAGGTGATGGAGCAACTAACCCTGGAAACCATTTCCAAACACATGAAGGAAAAGAAGATAATTGAGAGTTGTCAGTGTGGATTTACAAAGGGGAAATCATGCTTATCCACCCTGATAGCATTCTTCAGCGAACTGACTAGCTTAGTGGCAAAAGGAAGAGCACTGGATGTTGCTTGCCTTGACTTTAGTAAGGCTTTTATCATGGTCTCCCATAACATCCTCATAAACAAGCTGACAAAGCATGGATTGGATAAGTGGACAGTGAGGTGGATTGAAAACTGGCTGAATGGCTGGGCCCAGAGGCTTGTGATCAGCTGTACCAAGTCCACTAGGAGGCAAGTCACTAGCATTATACCCCAGGGGCTGATACTGGGGCCAATACTGTTCCACACCTTCATTAACAACCTGGATGATGGGATGAAGTTTCATCAGCAAGTCTGCAGACAATAGAAAACTGTGAGGAGTGACTGATAAACCAGGTGGTTGTGCTGCCATTTAGAAGTGGGAGAAGTGGGCCAAGAGGAATCTCAAGAAGTTCAACAAGGGGAAATGCAAACTCCTGCACCTGGAAAGGAATAATCCTAGGCACCAGTCCATGCTGGGGGCCGACTGGCTGGAAGACAGCTCTGCAGAGAAGGACCTGGGGGTCCTGGTGGACAGCAAGCTGAACATGAGTCAGCAGCGCGCTGCTGAATCTACAATGGCAAATCAGATCCCGGGCTGAAGAGTGTTGCCAGCAGGTCAAGGGAAGTGACCTGTCCCCTCTGATTAGCACTAGTGAGGCCACATCTGAAGCTCTGCGCTCATTTCTGGGCTCCCTAGTACAAGAGAGACGTGGACTTGCTTGAGCAATTGCTCTGCTATTATTTGAATGAGGAGGGTGCAAGGTACTTAAAAGAAATGCCTGAGATAAGAAAATCTGCAAATCACTGCCCTGACTAAAAACCATTTGAATTCCTCACATAGCACACATACTGTACAGAGCAAACATTCGGATGAAAGAAACATTAGAAAACTGCAACGCTGTCTTAACTATACCCGTTACTTGAACTGTATCCACGCCAGCCATAAAAGTGAACTTTAAGGAAATACTGCAGAAATGTGTGTGATGTGGAAGAGCTAGAGAAATCTGAATCTGTATCTATCTAATAGATCGGATATATTACAGTCATTCTCATACTGGTGCAAACACAGTCAGAAAAAGCTGTCTGCATAAACCCATGATTTAGGCTATATTCCTACTGAAATCAGTGGTGCTTGTTTACGCAAGTATTACAAAGATTGACTGTCTACCCAAGTATTATAAAGATTGACGTTAAGCCTTGAGCAATGATTTCAATATATAATAATATTACTTTGTCTTAACTATTATCTGAGAAAAAGCCGGTTAGTTGAAGGTGGGTTGGTCAAACTAATGTTGCGCATCTGAAGACTGCTAGAGCCCCCCCAGAAACACAACTTTCACTAGGCTAAAAGCAGATGAATCTACCGAGAGCAGCACCTGTAAGACAAAATATCGTAAGTGCAACAGACATTTCATCTCTGCACATGAACCTGCAGATGCTTCCCAATTATACTGCAGGTTGAGATGACTCTGCTACTGTATGGCAGAGGTTAATGCATTCCCTGCAGGCATAAGAATTATGATAACAAGCTTAACTCCATATGCTTGCTTGTTTTCGTGCCTCTATGTCTGTTCCCCTGACACCAGACTATATAGGGGAGTCACTGGACTCCAGTTACCAAGAACCTGGGGGCAGGAAGGGGAATGGCACTCTTTCTGAAATAGCTTAAAATCTTCTCCCACTCTAATGTGATCTCAGCTATGTGCATAAGAGTTCATCTAAAGTATTTACACAGCAAAGTCCTCTCCTTCTCCCATCAATAACAGCACTTGCTTGAAGAAATGGACCAAGACTTGATTCTTCCCTGTTTCAGCCTTGGACTGTTGCTATTACCTTTAGAGCACTGAATGCTGCATGAGGGAAGGACCACTATCACACTCACAGATACAGCTTTTCTTTTCATACCCAATTTTCACAGGTGTAAAATACTAAACTAAGAGTGAAAAGCCACTGGCAGCCAGGCATGTAACCTGCAGAAAGAACGCAAACTCTGTACAACTCTTCCCAGGCTAGAAACAAGTATATCTGAAAGGCACTTCCCATGAAAACAGCTTTGTTTATATTTCCATTAAAAACAAGCTTGCTGAATATTTCAGCTATGTCCTCTCTATTGTCTGATGCAGAGTCCACACTCACCAGTCAGCTGTTAACCCTTTAGCTCACAGAATCATTAACTCAGTGCAATCTCATAGCTTCCACAGGATTCCTGTATACATGGTACGAACTCCCCCGGCATGTCTGCTGCAAAGCATTGGTGCTTGCTGCAGGCCCCTACTAAATCTACACCATTGTACCTGTGAGAACACTGACAATGTAAAAGTGCAGCTCCCTACTTAAAGAAGTGACATGACAACACCAGGATCATTCATGTTCATGTCTCTTCATGCAGCCGGATCAGACCTGCATTATCTACATTTACTATCACTGATCATCAACTTTACAGGCAGAACCTAAGACAGGAACTGGACGCTCTGCATCACGCACTACTGAAAAGTGACATTCAGGAAGAAAACGAACACTATTGTGCCTACATGCAAGGCAGAAAAATATCCAGCTCATTCTTCTACTGTCCCACTTGGCAGCAAAGGGCAAATACTTGTAAAAGTTGGAAGCTTCTTGCAGTTGTAAGCAGAAACTCCTGGATGTGCCTAGGACACAGCTATATAAAGTAAGATGTTACAGATTAACTTGTATTTTAATCCACTACATCTGTTAAAACAAAAAAGAAAAAGGAACCCCCCCCAAAAAATCCACCAAAAAACCCCAAGTGGCTTAACCCATGCCATGGTCCAGATAAAGGTAATGTAAAAACGTTCCTTTTCCTCTTTCTTGTAGCAGCTGAAGGGCAAAATCGCCTCACAGCTTTGGAGACAATGGTCCAACAATGGCAGGGAAGTGAAAGGAGCAGTCATTCCACTATCATACCTTGTATTTTAGCAGCTTCTCATACATTCCCATCTCTGTAGTCCTTTTTGTGAGAAGGTGATAGCTAACCTGCATAGCATGAGCTTGAAAACTCCAGTCAAGACCCTCAGTTACATCTTTTGGGGAAAGGGAGCTCCAAGTCACTGTTCCACTCCCAAAACCCTGAGGTGACCACCCCCAAGCTATCCCAGGCCAGCCTACAAGCTGAATGGACACAGAAAAGCATATTGCTCTAAAGTAAGCCAAAGCAACCGAGCCACTGCCAGCCCTAAAGAGCAGCAGAAGGAGAAGCAGCTTTGTGCAATACTTCTAAATTTCACAGTCTGTTTCTTGATCCACCCTTTGATGGCTTCAGCAATGATGAAAAAATCCAGCCTAATGAAAAGATTTGCAAGAAGCCACATCAGATGTGGCTGTGAAACATTCCTCATATCAATACTCTCATTCAGAGGTCCCTCCGCTTCCACCTCTCACTGTTGACACAAACAGCTGATGAGCCCATTCCTTTAGACAGATTTCCTGACAAACTCATCTACAAAGGCAGAACTGAAGGCATCT
>NW_008825560.1:594435-605788 GCF_000699105.1 Pygoscelis adeliae | reverse complement strand
GAAGCGCGTTTGGTATCTTCTCTACACCGTCGAAGTATTGTGGTTTTGGATGGTTGCATTCCACTAAGGACTTGATATTTGTCATTCTCCTGGGACTCACCTTGGACTTGTCCTTCCAGACAAACACTCTCAAGATCTTCTTCCCTTTGAAACTTCTCTGAAAAAAAGCACACAGTACTCCCCAGCATTCACCGAAAACTCCATGGCACTTTGCAGCTTGGCATCCAGCTGGCTCCAGCTACCATTTGGAGTTTACATTACTGCCAATGTAAACTCCACCACAGTGCCGAGCTGTTCATCTCTCCTTCCCACATCTAGGGAACTGTAAGAGTTTCTATGAGAATAGTCTCTGCTGATACAACTTTATTTTATCCAGGAGACCAAGGGTCAAAAGATGGCCCCTTCCCTTTTCCAATATTAAATTTTATTACTCATTAAGCAAGTTACTCCACCATTCACCTCAATGTCTTGCAGAAGATTTAGGCTCAACTCAGAGCTGAGATGTTACACATACAAGGAAAGGTAGAGCAAGGATTGAAGAAAAGCCTAGCCTTTAGTATTAAGCATCAGAACAACCTATCTAGAGACACAGTGGATGGCTCCATGGCTTGAAGTACATCAGTAAGACAAAAAGTACCAGATGGGATGAAGATCTTAAGCACATTTTATGAGAGAGGTTGGTTTAGATATGTTTCTTTCCAAACCTTAAAATCTACAAAAGGAAAAAAGTGGAGAAAGCTTTATCAGGCAAACAATCAAATAAAACAAAAACACCAACAGAGTTAATGATACTGAGTAGGTACAATTTTAGTTCTTCTAGGACATTTTGCCAATATTTCAGCAAGGGAAATTTTGACGGAAAGATTAGTTGGAAAATCACAGTTTCAAATAAAAAATTGGAGCAAGGAAGAGAGCTTCAGTGGAAGAGAGGTACTGATGTGCAACGTCCAGCAACAGCTAATTGGACTGGATGAAGTGAAAAGGAGTGCACAGTTCCAACTGCACAGTGTGAGTACGGAGTAGCAGAGGCTTATGCTACTATGTAAAGCCAGAAACTCTGGAAACAGTGAATTCATGACAAAAGGATTTGGCTCCCTGGAAAAAGAGTCCCTCCAGCAGCTGACAGAGTGCTAGCAACAGAATTGGCACCGGTGAAGCTAAGGAGCTCCTTAGCAACCTCTACAGAGCTCACGGAGAAGGCCAGAATTAAAAACCCTGCATATAGAGAAAGGAGACAGTAAGACAGCCCACTTGAACCAGTTTACAAACACCTTTCCAAGTCCATTAGCATTGTAAGGTTCTTATGGGGTAACCATCTTCCCTTTCACTCTCTCTTCTGCTTTTCCAAATGCTAAGGTGCCAAAATTAGTTAAGAGACAAGATAATGCTGAAACTCACTCTTGCTTTCAGTCAGTCTGCAAACTATTGACTATACTGAAACTTTGACCTTTTATATTTGCTATATCCTGCTTTCTATTTCACCAGTTCAGGAACATGAGAAACTGGAAGGGATCCAGTAGAAGGCTACCAAGATGTCCAGGGGCCTTGCTCACAGAACCCATGATGACAGGATGATGGAGCTGGGATTGTTTAGCCTGGAGAAGAAAAGCAACTAGGTGGGGAATCTAAAAGCAGCCTAAAACTATGAGAAGACGGTCTTTTCTCTACCAGAAGAGACAACAGAGCCAAATCCTTCTCAGTAGTGACAGATAAAAAGGTCTTGGGAAATTCTCACTAGAAATCAAAAAGAGCTTTGACACTATGGGCAGTGCAACACTGAAAGAGGTTAACCAGGGTTGTGGTGGAACCTCCATCAGGAGGGGTTTTCCTGATTCAGACAAAGCAGGATCCAGTACTTGTGATGGTCCTGTTCTGAGTCACAGGTCGGACAACACACCCCCAGAGGTGCTTCCCAAACATCATTTCTGTCTTTCTATGGCAATACTAATTTCTTCATGCAGAAGAGTCTAACACAGTCATTTCCAAACTTTTTTAGTTGGAAAAATTACCCCATCAGTAAGAAATTTTTGAACGCGCACCCCTAATATATGTATATTTATTTGTGAACTGTATACATGTACTACTGAAGTTCTAATATTGTCTTCCCACACCCCAGTGGATTGTCCTGTGCACCACCTGGGGTGCACACACCCCACTTTGGAGACCACTGGTTTAACACACTGACAGAAAAAAAGGGCATGCAGTTAAGGGGTAAAAAGAGGGGGGGTTAGTTTTTGGGGTTTTGTGGTTTGGTTTTTTTTAGCGGATGGAACAGGGGCAGTTTCTCTGTTGGCCTGGAATCTGCTGGGTTTTATGCACATCCATAAACTCTTCTTCACAACTGCCTATGTTCTTTCAGAAGGAGAACACGTCATGAGCCAAAATCATGTACCATCACACGGAGGCACCTGAAGTTACCCCACTTTTCAAAAACCCACCAATAGCAAACAGATATAATACAACAGGTTTTTTTCATGCTTGTGAAGGAAAAGACAAAGTTACTATTGCTTGGAGATTCTGCTAGTGCCTGTTGGAGTGTATCAGCTCTCTTTGCAAGTAACCAAATCAGTCAGGCTGAACCTGGAGAAGCTATGAAGACGGTGGCTCTAGCATCCACATACTAATCCCTCTGCACTAGAAAGGTCAGCTTCAGTTACTTCATTAAACAGTACTGAGAAGGATCTCAGTGGAATACATATTACATGTTTGGCTCTTACAGAAAATACAACAATGTGGTAGCTGACAACCTGGGAAATGAAACAGCAAATCTGGAGATGCAGTAAAGTATTTCTCAGAGACATTTATCTGGTGGAAGAAATAACACATTCAACAGTTAGAACCCAAACTGCTAGTAATTAAAGGTAAGCTACACTGCAGTACTGAACGCTTCTAACTTCATGCGATTATTTATTGTGTGCATTTAGAAAGTGTTCACTGTGTTTTGAGAACCTTTCAAATGTATTTAGAATAAAAAAATCCATTCTTGCTTTATGCCTAAAGGGGGCTGTAAATCATCCATGTCGCCCCTTTAGGAAATATCCTTGGCACAGCAGCCCTCCCCAGCAAGCACTGGGTGAGCTAGGTTGGCGCCTCGCCACCTCCACAGGAGATTCTGGCCTGCTGGCAAGATGCATGACAAGAGTGGGTGCACACTCGGACATTCCTGTGTTCCAGCAACTTCCAGCTCCCGTAACGGCCCACAGAGGCTCCTGCTGGTAATGAACAAATGCAGCCTCTGAAGCTGTGTCAGAGGCCTGCTTAACTCCAGGCAACCCTAGGATCAGGGAATTAACTGCACTTACCCTCTGCCCCTGTTTGCACAGGGATAAGTATCAAAAGGATGATTTACCAGACCCCACTTTCCCCCACCCAGAGTCTCCGCCCTGAACATCTTTCTATCCAGCTGCTTTTCTACTGAGGAAATAGCCATTCCATTGACAGACCCTTACACCGTTTTACAGACGCTTGGGATCATACATTCATTCAAAAATACCAAAATACAAGTAACTCTCATTTCCTGAATAGAATTTGCAATACAGCATCTTCAAAGCAGTAAAATTCTTATCACACCCTTCTGAAGGACTTTCTTATACTGATTTGTTTTATTTTCCCAAATAGTACCAGGAAAAAAAAGAAACTTCCCCAGGGACTAAAGCCATCAGTTGCACATGTCTTCTTATGCATTTTAAAAGATCTTGCAGATGCTCTGCTATTGACTTTAAGCATAGCTTTGCTGTCTAAGGAATGCAAATCAGCTGTGGAGGCATCTCCTCAAGCCATCCGGGTCACATGCAAACACAAAATGTGACATTTATTAAAACACTCTTTAGGAGACAGCCATTGTCAGTCCACAATGCATAAACAAGAGCACTACTATTTTGCCTTTATGTACAGCAGATCATTCAGCAATGAACAAACCAAATCCAACAAAACAATTAGAATATAGTTATTAACGTGCCTGCAACAAGTTTTCACAGCAAATTAGTTAAGTGGCTTTAGAGACAGCCAATTCCATTCTTATCGTGGTTTACCTCATAATGGAATTTCAGATACCCACATTGTTGAATACAACAATTTTCATCAAATTGTAAAATTAAATTGCAATAGTTTTAGAGGGGAAAAAACCCACTAGGAATCAGAAGTGTACAAACTGGTACCTTCAAAATGAATAGTAATACTTTTTCAGGCAGAATACCCTGAAAGACCAAGCATCTTTCAAGAAAAGAGTAAAACATCTACCCTGTGCTCCAAAGTTCATTAGCTATTAAAATTGCTTGAGATGTGGAAGATGCACGTCCAGATTGTCTGTGCTGAACTGAAAAATGCAACTCCTGTCTGCTGACAGATCCACTGCAAAGCCAATGCAAAGGGGGCAAGGGTGGGGGTAAGGGGGGCAAACTGGAGCAAATACTGAGTGAATGAAGAAGGGACCGAGCTTGGGGTTGACTTTCTGGCATTCCTCGAAAAGCACCAAGACTCATCAGTGAAATTTTCAATTTCGTGTTATGATCCTATCTACTCTTCCTAAGGCAAAAAAGAGGGGAAGAGGGAGTTTGAACTCCCCTTTTCCTGTCTCAGTCCAGTTCCCCGGTGCCTGCTGGGAGTGCTCCAAGTATGCAGCTTTTGATGTCTGAGGGGTACTTACCGAGCAGTAGGAATGGAAGCAATCAAACTTGATGTTCAGACCTCCTACCAAGTCTCGCTTTGGTCCCGGTCTTCTACTGTCAGAAAAATTCTGCCTAAACGCCATCCTCTTCAACCTGTTCACTTTTCTGGAGTCACTTGCCTGTACAAATGGCTGAACCCAGCTCACTGCAGCCTGAACACCAAAAGCGAGGGCTGCTTTTTAGTTTTGAAGTAGTATACCTAAACCATTTTCATTGTAGAACCAGAAAAGGATCTTTTTTCAGAAGCTGCTTTTAATAATCTGGAGTTGAAACAGGTAATACCAAACTCGGTTCAGTTTATCTCCAGTGTTGTTCAGTATCGTGTAACAGGACTGAGAAATGAAGCTATTAGGTGTTTTCTTGGCCTGCGTCTTAAGAATTGTGATTCAGTAACTCTCCTTTTAGGGTTGCAGTCCTTACACAAGCATCCGCTGCTACTGGCTGAATAGAAAAATTGTTTGCGTTAAGGCCGTAAGAATCAGGCTCTTTAAAGTATTCTGGTGCATCCTGCACATCGTATCATGCAACAGTTGGCTGCTGTAAGACTGCTGCTATGCAGACTATGGCTGCTCCATATTTTGATGGAAAATTGAGATCTGCAGTAAGAAAGAATATTTTACATGTACTGCCTGAATTAGAAGAATTACTCTGCCAGTACTAGTGGCACAGTTTTTCTCATTAAGCAAGGAAAACTATGTGATATTCCTCGTTCAGTAAGGACTTATGTTTACAAAGCCAGTTCATTATTCATGCTTTTGAAAGGAAATTTAATGCTGCTATAACATTACTAGGAACTCCTCGGGGGAGGAAAAATAATCAGCCTGGACAAAGTTTTTGTATGTAGTCAGCAATTATGTACGTTCCAGGCAGTCCCCATTTCTTCCACTTCGGGAAAAAACCACCACCACCACCCACAAAAAATCAGAAGTCTTCCTCAGCAGAAAAATAACTGCACAAAGCTCACGAGCCCTGCCTCATGCCCTCTGTCGCTCCGCTAACCGTCACAGGAAAAAAGCTCATACTGGCAGAACTCCTTGTCTGCAAAGCTTGTCAGTTTCTCCCTGGACTCCAACTGTTGCTACATGACCACATAAGGCGTAATTCTTCCCCCCGCTTCTTTCTTCAGAGTTTGCGACCGAGACAGAAGCACACCGCGTGCCCTGCGACCCCCGCCCCCCGCCCGCGACCCCGGCGCGCTCCGAACGCGCACAGCCGACGGGGACCGTTCTTTGCTTTACTTAACCCCCGCCTCCCCCCGGCTCTCACACCCCGAACAAACGTACACAGAGCGCAGATCACGTTTCACTGCCGCTGCGCAGCGCTAGGATCGCGGCCGGCGAAACACGAGTCCCCCAAAACGGGTTTTCAGACTGAGGAAAACGCACAAAAAAGAGGGAGAGCAGGAAACCAAGAACCTACCTACGGAAGCCATCATGACAGAAGAGCTCTCACGGAGCAGGGGCAGCGCGGAATCTTTCTTCCCTCCCGCGGAGCCGGTCGCGCCGCACGCTCTCTGCCGCTCAGGGGAGCACAGCGGCCAGCCGAGCTCCTCCGCCACGCAGAGGCTTGGGAAAAGCCATTTCCCACATTTGCCAGCTGCAACACCATCTGCTCTCCCCCGCGCGTTAAAACTTCACGGCAAAGAGGATTCCAGCGTCTGCAGCGAAAGAAAACCAGGCTCCCGCCCTCAGTACAGCCGCTCAGCTGAAGACAGCCAGAGTTCACGCCGTCCAGGCGGCAAATAATTCCCCGATTGTTGTCGGGCTAGCTTTGCCGCTCGCTCTCCAGCCAGACTGCCCATTCAGCGCACCCCTGCTCCGCTGACTCCACCTCATCTGAGTTTGACTTTCCCCTCCCCGCCCCCCCCCGGCTCTCGCAGTGGCTCACGCCCTCGCACGCGCCGCGCCCCGCGCATCCTCCGCTCGACGCGGCGCAGCGCCCCGGGAGCCGCGGGGGCACCGCGGGGATCAAAAGCTCACTGCCCTTCTCCGACTCCCGGCACACAAGCCGTAGCCTTTGCGCTGGTTTGTTTGGTTTGTTTGTTTTTTTTTTTTTTTAAGCAGATGCCCGGTTCCCCCACCGCTTCATTTGACCTCACGGATTTGTTTCTTTCAGAGGGATGCAGGACACGAAACTGAGAACCGACAGATTAGTGCTTTTTACCGTGGACCAAAGCCCAGCTGCTCTGTAATGCCAAACCGGCTCAACGCTCTCCGATAAATTTAGCATCCAGAGCTCTGAATAAAGTTTGACTCACTTCCCAAGATTTCTTTCACAAAGCACCACGTGCAACCCTACTGTGTTGCATTCAACATCACCCTATCATTGTTCAGAGAGCGGGTTTTATTTGCGGGTCAGGAAGATGAGTGGAAACACTGCAGCGCCGCAACGGGCAGCACATTTCCTCCTCAGATTGTTCTTCAGTGTCCCAGGGCACCGGATTTTCTGAAAGGATGACTATAGGAAATTACTTGATATGGACAGAAACAAATACAACCATTTAAAGCTTTCCTGTAATGAATTACTCAATTGCTTTCAAATTTCTAACAGCAACGTATTTTGAACGTGTACTAAATGCTTTGGATAGCTTTAAAATACACAAATTGGCTTGATTATAGAGATGAGTACTGGTAAACTAATTAGAATTTTGCTTTATTCCACAGACCAAAAGGTAAACTAAATCAAACTATTCCTGTATAAGAATATTCACTCCTACCACTGATTTTCTTCATAGCAATCTGCTCCTATTAAACAATTTCATAATGGTTGCACCCAGAAGACTCAAATAGCAAGGATTAGTTGTGATGTACACCATACTATCAGGTAAAAAATGACAGACAATCCTTGCCACAGGAGCAGAACAGGTTATTAATGCAGCAGTCCAGAACTGCCATCGGTTACTTTGATTAATTTATTATACAACTACACTTTCTCTTTGTGTGGGATGCTTCCTGGCAGAGACAAATGCAGTCAAACAGAGTCTTCAAACTCCTATAAACAGTAATTATTAGAGACAATTGCTCTCCATAGAAAGCATTCCTGGCTCTGTGTAAAAAGCACTGTAGCCGCAGGAAACCTTTGGATGTCCCATTTCCTTCCTGATTTTCACGTCTTGGAAGCTTTGCTTGTTCAGGTTTTTACACTTGCTGAACGAGAAGAGAACAAGGATAGTAACATTTAACAGAGAAGGTAACAGTGGTCTGAGTTACCACATGAAGGCTGGGTTAAGTGAGAAAGTGTTCATTTCCAAAGTAATGTATGAATGTAATCTAAGTAGACACCAGGTAATTAAAATCATTCACATACTTGAGTTTTGTCAACATTTTATCAAATTAACCCTTCGTTAAGGTATTTTTTTGCATGGAACTTTCTAACAGAATCAGACTTGGTTATACTTAGGGAGCTGTTCATCAACGAAACCTCTTTGACATGAGCACTTTTAATGACAAACAAAAGGCACTTGACATAAAAACTTGCCTTTTGTTTGTCCTTCTGTCACAAGTTCAAAGTTTCAAACAGCTGAGTTCCAGCGAAGAAAAGAAAAAAAAAAAATCTGAAACTCTAAAGCCAGGAGATATGAAGGGCCAGACTAAAATTTTATCGTATACGAAAGCATAGAAGTAAGACTTAGTAAGGAGAGGGGGTGTTGGATGTCTCAGGTAAGGAACTGGTTGGGTTTAGGTGAGCGCAGCTTGTGAGATAACACCATCCCAAAAGGAGAAGGTCTGTTACTTGGCAAGGAGAATTGGTTTCATAGCTGTGCCAGGCACAGCACAGAGACAAGGATCAGGTCCTCCATCCTCTGCCAGGTGGTAGTATTTACTCACATAGCAAGGCCTGTGTACAGTTCTCCTAGGTAAAGTGCACGAGATTCCCAGTTTCATCAGAACTATCACACTGCAAGATCTATCCAAAGTAGCTTAAAATGCAGGGCTTGAATTGTAACGTGCACCTTTCCCCAACAGGAAATCCTGCAGGAGGGTGGCTGTGCTGTGGCCCTCAGACACAAATTCAGCAATCTCCACAATTTGTCAAGGAATGGCATACATTCCCCTGCTACTCCCATGATTGACAGAAATGTGGGAGTCAATCTCAAGTGATAGTGCATTTCAGGTTTTGTCTACTAGGTGTCTGAATATGAATGGCTTAGTGAAATAACATGCCTAACTCAGGCGTAGAAAAACACAGACTAATTTAGTTTTCTCCTCTTCTGCAAGAGGGAATAAACACGAAGAGAATTAATGTAGGGGAGAACAGCATCTTAAAAAACATAGAGCAATATGGCCTTTGGACTGTAAACACTTAAGTGGGACTGAATGTGTATTTCCTCTATGTCCTCACTCAACACTGGCAGGTCTGTAATTACAGAGCATCTTTGACTTGTGAATGCAGCAGACCAGACCTTCCCAGGCACCCAAACACAGGATCATTTTAAGACTTTTAATTGTTTTGAAAAGGTGTGATCACAGCTGTACTTCAGTTTTTGGAGCTTTCTTCTCCTTCAGCCTTCCCTCAAACTACATGGATTACTCCGGCACATCACAGTCATCAAGTGCCATGTCATATGGTAGGAGGCCTCACCCTGGAAAATTTGAAAAAGCTTGTTTCATGTAATCATGGCAAGGGAAGTAGTTGTTCCCATGGAGTTTTGTTAATTTAAGCTTTTCCAGACAAAAGGATGACTAGCAACCTCTCAAAAATGCATGCTACCCACGTGCACTGCTAACTAGCATCAACAGGTATGTGTAAAAACAATCCACATCTGTCAGACTGCCTGCTCATCCGATCCTGTATTTCTGTTAAACTGCTGATAAGTCATTGGCAGAAATTTATCTCTTGCATCTTCAGAACAAGTAAAAACCAGTGGTGGACTACTTCTCAGCTTCAGATTCTTCTCTTTTTTTATATATGTGTAAGATATTACTCATATATACTTCAATGAATACATACAGAGATGGTTTTTGGTCAAATGACAGATTTATGTGGGGAAATGCATGACTTTTTCCCACTGGAAGGAAAAATAGAAACCAAACTCTGTAAAACTTTAGTGCTTCAGAAACCTCTCCAGTAAGCAATTTTTCACTGGTTCTTAGAGAGGTAAAAAAAAAAGAAAGAAAAAAACCCACCCCCACCCCCCACCAGTGTATTATCAGGGTGTATTTCAAGTTTTACTGAAGAGGCACATCTGCTTTGAGACCGTGATCAAAAGTTACAACACTGAAGACTTGTATAAACACATTTTTTCCTGTGTAATAATTTGATGATGTAAACAACATTTTTTTGGCATTTACAACTTCAGAATTACACTGTTTATTTTATCGCCTGAATTTTAGAAATTATGAGCTCTCATAGATACCAGTGAAGATAACAAAAAACTGCGTTCAGCACCTTTGGAAATGTCATAATCTTTTCAGCTAATAGGTGCATATTCCAAGTACAGTCAGTTATCTTGGACGGCAAATATAAAAACCCCCTTAAATAAAGAAATAAATACCAGATACTGCTACTGCTTTCTCTCAAGAGAAAATGCCTTTGGACTAGAGCTACAGGAAGGATGTAAGCTGCACACTGCACAATTAAACTTTCAGATGTATTGCTGCTGAATGGAATTCAAAGCCCCAGGGCACAAGCCTGGATTTGCCATGTAATAGATGAGAAAGGTGAACTTTGGAAGAATCATGTTCATTTGGTCACCTAAGGCTAGGTAATAAACACTGCACAAGGGAGGTTTTATGCTACTGTAGAAAGCTGACAATTCCAGACCAAAGGAATATGAACCAGGATGAAGAGGCAGATGAAGCGTTCTACAAGCGGCTGGCAGAGGTGTCTCGATCACTGGCCCTTGTTCTTGTGGGGGACTTCAACTTCCCGGACATCTGCTGGAAATACAACGCAGCAGAGAGGAAGCAGTCTAGGAGGTTCCTGGAGTGTGTGGAAGACAACTTCCTGACACAGCTGGTAAGTGAGCCTACCAGGGGAGGTGCCTCGCTCGACCTGCTGTTCACAAACAGAGAAGGACTGGTGGGAGATGTGGTGGTCGGAGGCCGTCTTGGGCTTAGCGACCATGAAATGGTAGAATTCTCAATTCTCGGTGAAGTAAGGAGGGGAGGCAGCAAAATTGCTACCATGGACTTCCGGAGGGCGGGCTTTGGCCTGTTCAGGACGCTGGTTGAGAGAGTCCCTTGGGAGACTGTCCTGAAGAGCAAAGGGGTCCAGGAAGGCTGGACGATCTTCAAGAAGGAAGTCTTAAAGGCGCAGGAGCAGGCTGTCCCTGTACGCCGCAAGAAGAACGGGCGGGGAAGACGACCGGCCTGGCTGAACGGGGAGCTTTTGCTGGGACTCAGGAAAAAAAGGAGAATTTACCGCTTGTGGAAGAAGGGGCAGGCGACTCAAGAAGAGTACAGGGATCTCGTTAGGTCGTGCAGAGAGGAAATGAGAAAGGCAAAAGCCCAGCTAGAACGCAACCTGGCCGCTGTCGTTAAAGACAACAAAAAAAGTTTTTACAAATACATTAATGACAAGAAGAGAGCCAAGGAGAATCTCCATCCTTTATTGGATGCGGGGGGGAACATTGTCACCGAGGATGAGGAAAAGGCTGAGGTACTTAATGCCTTCTTTGCCTCAGTCTTTAACACGCAGACCAGTTATCCTCAGGGTACTCGGCCCCCTGAGCTGGAAAACAGGGA
>NW_008825560.1:574209-591526 GCF_000699105.1 Pygoscelis adeliae | reverse complement strand
CTGCCCAGGGAAGTGGTTGAGTCACCATCCCTGGAAGTATTTAAAAAACGGGTAGATGAGGCGCTTAGGGACATGGTTTAGTGGGCATGGTGTTGTTGGGTTGACGGTTGGACTCGATGATCTTGGAGGTCTCTTCCAACCTTAATGAGTCTATGATTCTATGAATATTTTTACACGAGTTTCACACTTAACAGACTTTAAGCAGTCTAATAGAGTTAGCCCTTTGTCCTCTATCCTATTCTGAGGACCTCCTCTAAATCAGGCCACAGATTTGAATTCAAGTTTTCCTCCTGTGAGAAGCCTGCTCTACCCGTTATTCTAACTTGCATTAAATAGTAATGTGTATGAACTAATCCAGAAAAAGAAATTTGGCTCAAAAGCATCATAGTTTTCAGACTTGCATAGGAAAGCCTGGTTCAAGTCCTGCTGATAATCATGCAGAAGAGGAAGATGACCTTGGACCTCTCCCGTGACACATGAATACTCTAATTGGCTATTAGATTTGCATGGAAAAAGCTCCTCCTCCTTCTAAATGTGATTTAGAAGATGCCTAAGATTTAGGTTCAGCTGGTGGAAATGGAGAAGACAATCACGCTTGTAAATGCCACTGGCTTTAATAGCACGACTGTACAGACCTGTCAAGACCTAAGCGATCAGATATAATGTCACTGCATTGAAGTCACAGTATTTACTTTGCTGGTTGCAATGCTGATGCCCACTGAACTCACAGCCCTCAGCACTGAGCAGTGGGAGTAGGAGGAGGATTCCTCAAACGAGGAATCTCAGTGTGAGAGCTGCGACCCTCAGTACTAACACTCCCTTACTTTGGTATTCTCTTCTGGCGACCCATGGGCCTTTTCTGACCTGCTTTTCCTCTCAGAGTAGCTCAACCTGAAGTTTCCAAAATGCATCAACTTCCTGAATGACATCTGAAAAGTTCTTTGACATGCAGGTATTTACGAGTCTCTTAGTGCATCTGCTTGGTAAGCTGACTCTGGTGCTTAGCAATGGTCCAAATAGACTGGTAGTATAGTATGCTCCCTGACAGAGCAAATATAAATTGGAATGAAATTTCTACAACAAATGTTGCATACGGAGGACATATTTTGAACATATTCAACATTCTCTATTTTGTTTTCTAATGTTTTCTTAAACTTTGTCTGCTTTTTCAAACATCCTTTATCATAAATTCATTGCCAAAGTATTTGTGGCAATTGAACACAGGCAGTCAAGAGTTTTCAAATTGCTAGGCTGCCACTCAGACATAGAAATAAATGGTAAGATAAAAGAAATAAAATCTAAGCACAGCAGAAACATTTTTATTAACATTACACTTCGCTGTTTCATATAGTGTTTGAGCTTGATCTTACTATTTCAAGGCATGTGAGTGCAATATGAGGTCCCTCTTACTTACACAGGTCTCAGCTTTTATTCAAACGCACAGTTTATGCATACCTTAGTACGAGGCAGTTTTATCAACTTTCTGAGCGTGTCATCTCCCAACTGGGTATCAAATCAGTTTGCAGAGAATTACAACCAACAGGCACCCTTCAAAAGCACTGAATGAAAGGTATTAATAGTACACTCTCTTTTGACCTGATACGAAAGCATGGAAATAACAACAATGAAAAAAAGAAAGCCGCAACCGATGTGTAATCTCAAGCTATTTTTAAAATACTCCCACTGTTTTCCAGAACAAAAAATATTTTGCTAATCTTAGGATAACATTTTGCCGTAACCAAGTGCAGAATGGATTTATCTAATGCATCCCATCTTAGGAAACTAGGAGCTACAATACACCTCTGCCCTCAATACAGAGGGGTTCTTGAGTGCTCAGGAAAAACAAACCTTCTCTTGACATCATTTATTTCAATTTTTGCATTAAACAGTTTTAACAAACACAATATAAACTTTACTGTCATTTATATGATTCAACTTTCTGATATTGGTGGGTAAATGTATACAAATGAAAGCTCAGCTTGGCTCCAGTAATTAAAGACACCTGAATGAATGTTCCCTTAATCTTCTTATACATTTCATTAACTTGTTCTCCATTTATCTTCAAAGACAAAAAACAGTGTAAACAAAAATCTGAATATAATAAATTATAATAACAAGAAATCACAAATTTTTTCATGCCTTTTGAAAGTGATAAAACTCACATGGTACAATTTCATCTTCTAATAAAGAAGTCTGTATAATCTTTCTATTATAATTTTTATTTCCTAGAATTTATCTGGTACACAGATCAGTTCAGGGATCCCAATGACTACCCCACAGATCTAGAACATCTCACCTGCAGCACTACATTATCTTCATAGCTGTTTTATAATCTCCCAGCAAAGAATTTCATTTTCATTTACTTTATTCTTGAAGCTTTCTGGACAAATTCTTAAAATATTGTGAGAGCACTGCCACAAACTGAGAATATTTAGGAAATCCAATGACAATAGTGGGCACAAACTAGCAGTGTGATTGAAATATGCAGATTGCCTTCACATTGTTTTTCTTGAAATGCTACAGATGCAGTACTATTCAGACTTAATTTTATTTACACCCCATTTAGAGATTGTGCTTTTAACACTGTGTTTGACGGACTGAAAAAATCCAAGAATCTGTCCTGCTTTCTGTACTAGTTCTTCTTAACATACCTCCATTACATCCCTCAGCCCCAGCTGTAGTGACTCTACTCCCCGGCTTCCCTCCTGCTGTTTCTCCCCCAACACACACACGTAGTTTTTTCCTCTCCAGGAATTTTCTCCCACTTCTCCCATTTCAAGTGTTATGTCGGTGCCAAACCTTCTGGGAATGGAGGGGAAAAAATTCAATGTACCTGTGGCCCTTCAGGGATCATAAAGTCACTTGGGAAAAAAGTGTCTCTGTGTGTGTGTGTGTGTGTGTATATATATAAATATAAGAGAAATCTCATATATCAGGTTTTCAGAGCAAGGGGTGGTGGAAGAGGGCAGGAGGTGAAAATAAATGAAAGCAAACTGACAATTCCAAAGGCTATTAAAGGAATTGTGTGATTTTTCAAGACTTTTTGAAAATAAGTAAGCAATATGCAAACAACAAGGATTAACCTTAAATCCAATACTTAAATCAGAAGTTTTAATTGTTTATTGTAAATGTCTGTTTGTTGGATAAAATACCTATGTAGTTAAAGAAATATAACAAAATGAAGCACCACTTCATCTGTTTACAAAGAAAAATATCAATGAGCATCTTCCAGAACACACAACTGGTTTTGCAAAATGGTGAACAGAGAGAAAGGGAGAGAGCACATAAGTGAGTGCTCACCATATAATCTTGGTGCAATTTACTAACCATGATAGCCAAGTATCTTATGCAAAACTTAATTTTTAGAGAGAACAGGAATATACTAAAGGTGATACTCCAAAAGCTCAGTACCTATCGCTTGATAAACATAACCACTTCTTAGAATGAATCAAGCAACTCTGAATTTCCTAGCATACTTTTTTTTATTTGCTTTCTGAGATGTCAGAAAAATCATGGGCCACTTATTTTTCCAACGTGTTACTGTAACTCATAAGTATATTTAGTACATTTATTAGTAGCATATTTGTGTGCTTCAATTGGTAATGCTGACAGTGCACAATGAACAGAGATTAATGCAACACAGCCTTTTATGCAAGTCACGAGCTTTTTTGTGTATCATTTTGAAACGGTGGTAAGTCCTCAAATTGCCCACGTATTTCTAACAGCTAATTCAAATTATGAGGGTTCATTGGTCTATCTCATGTTTATTTTGCAGTCACCAGTCAAGCATTTCATCATATAAATGCATTAGACAAAATGCACAAAGCTCAGGTCCCACCCCTGCAATTTCCCTTATATTCTTGGGTTTTTTCCCCCCTCAAATGTTTTGTTACGCAGGAAAATCATGCAGAAGAAGCATGCTTTATAATTTGTTGAAAATGCCACAAGGTTCGTGGTCATTCTGTTATGCACTGTGAGTAGATTCTACACTTGTGGGCCATCTGTTGAAAAGCGTCTGTCCTAAATACTCACTAGTCTTACTTTGGTGGCAGGCGCTTCCATTGTTGCAGTACAGCGCAGCCGTGTGGGGCACTCAAGGCCACTGATAGCCAGACAGTCTTTGAAGGGCTTGGGAGCACCTGCAACGCAGGCTTTGAAGACAGAATCAAAGCCTCAATATTGTGTGGCTGTCAACTGCCAAGATATGCAGTGAAGAGAGTTTCTAGTGGACTGTATTGCCAAGCATGCAGGTGCTGTTTTCTGTGTTGCTGCTGGTTCCAGGTTTTCCTCAGTTAATAACTCCTTTTGAAAAAAGGCAGTTGTTTCATTTTAAATTCACAGCATTATAAAAAGTGAGTCAAGACCAAACAAATAGTAGACAGACTGGATTAAAGTGAGGTGCCCCAAATAAGGGATGAAGTCTACAGGGTGGGTCTTCTTGAAGGAGAACCTATCAGCAGTTATTTGCTTTAATGGTATTAGTGTGGTATTGAGGAGCAGTTAGACCTGTTGAGCTACCATTGATGGAAGACTTATAACATATAAGAGACTTTAAAAATGTCCCAAGCTAAAAACCTTATTACATATGAATTCCTGTAGGACAGCATTTTTGTCACAAGATCTACCATTCCTTTAACACAGTTCAACATTTGACTTGAGGACAAAATGAGTGGGTGAGAAAGTGGAGAGCTTGTTTCTACATTTAGGGTCCTTGCCACTTGGATAGTCATTTCCCTGTAAGAAAAGTTAACATTTGCTATTTTAGGCAGAAGGCTCCATGTAACTTTTCAGCAGTGTCTTGGTTCAAATGGATAATGCCAACAGTGCCAACCGGCCTCTGAGAGGGCTGTTAACTTTTGCTTTTTAGAGGGACAGTCTCAGTTCTTGTATTTGCTTGTATCAGTCAGCACTTTCCCCACATGGAATGAAAAGTCATCCAGTAAAACCAAGAAAAAAGAGCACTGTGAATACTTTCACAGAAGGTGAAACACACAGTATAAACCAGAAAGTCTTTCCAAATCAGTACCCGATTCATTCTCCAATGCAATTTTAACAGGGCAGGATACGGTTTAAAGCTTGTTCTGATCTGCGATCACAGTGCTTCTGTCCAGATGGAAATCCTGCTTCAAAAGCAAGGGTAGGAGGAAGAGGAAACAGTGACTAGCTTCACTGATCATCTCTTCAATGTAATGGCTGAAGCACCCAACCATCCTCTCTTTTTTTTTTTTTTTTTTTTAAATTCTGCAGGATTATAGAGCAGCTGCACATGGCATTACATACATGTGCACTAGATTATGCATTCTGCTAGCACTCAAAGTCAACATATTTTCCATGACCATCTGTAGCACATGAATTTGTCTCATGTTCAACATGATGTTCAACCTGTAGGTCACTCCAAACCCCATCCCTTGCAGAATTTTAGCTCACAGGGCCATAAGAACATTTTACCATGAAATATCTTTGTCTTGACATAAACATCAGATTTAAAGAATCTTTGATTCTGTGATCAGATACAATATTGGCTACAAACCAAAATATATTCATGTTCTAGAATATTTTATCAAACTACAGTATCCAAAACAAATGCAAGACAGAGTACACTTTAGACAATGAGCTTTCTTATGAAAATTCAGTAACAAGAATAGCATCTTTTGTCAGCTTTAACATATCAGCCAGCCAAAGAAAAACACATTTATATTGTCCCATTGCTTCTTCATCACATACTATCTTCCATGAACTTGGCACTCCCTAGCTTTTTATATTCAGGTATATGTATTTGTATTCCTTACTCCTCTGAATCAGTGACTAGAATGTTTAATGAGTGGCTAAAATACGTACAGATTTTGTAAAGTTTTATGTAGAAACACATAACATGGCTATAAACAAAACCAGTCCATATTTAGCTAGCTAAATGTATTAATCTCTAAATAATTTCATTCTTATCTCTAAGCCAGAGAATAAAGCTTTGGTAAGTTAATCAGTGTGCACTGGGAGAACACCGTCCATGAAAATCTTAGCCAAACTGAGTGGGGGGTAAAAAAAAGGCTCAATTAAAGCTGATTATCGAACAGCTCAGTTGTAAACACTTAAACTGTAAGTATTTTGGTTAATATCACTCACTAAACGCAGGCATAGACTACAAGTATTTCAAGTTATTTTCAGTTTCAGTTTGGGTCTTCTGTTGCAACATATTTTCCACCATTCAGATTGATGCAAATTAAATGAAACTGTTAACCTATTCAGCACCCAAGATGGAACATTATCATCTTTCCTGTGAATTTGGATTACCAGACTGAAATCGCTGATAATAAACATTGCTTCTTTCTTCACAGGCCAGACAAGATACAAAATTTCCATGTTTGTAATTGAAAGATATGTTAAGAACTGTGTTATAATCAGTGGCGCAAAGGGAAGGAGGTCTGTAACAATAAAGACTTGAAAATACATCAAGTCATCTCCAAATTTCATGCAACAAAAAGTATAAAGGTTAGTTTTACTGAGCTGATGTGTCAATGAAAGTAATCCAGGGAGGAAAAAGTGTGACAGATCATAGCACATTATATTGACTTCAGTGTTCAGTGGCCTCTGAACATTTATGACTATGCTTTACAGCATTCCATGTGCTCTTTCTGGAAGACCTGATTAAATTCATGTTGGTAGAATGCGAACAGGAGAACCGAGTCCTTTCCTACTTGCTCCTGAAGCCTATAAGGCTTCATATGCACTAATAAATGGTGTATTTTATTATAACTAAGAAACATTAGCTGTTTCATTATAAAAATATTGTGGAGATGAGCACTGTATTTAGCCACAAGTTAAACATGTCAAGGTCAATTGCAGGAAAATGAAAAACATAACACAGACCTTGTCTATCTGCCTTGTAGTAACCATCATAAATTTCTTGCTTCTACTTTTATTTTTTATTGCTCATTAATAGCCTCGATGTTTAAAACAAACAAAAAAAACAAAGACAAAACTTACAAAATAAAACAAAACAACCCCAAAAAACCCAAACCCAAAATCCCAACAACAGCAAAAAACCAAAATGCACCTTTGTTTCCAGGAGGACAGAGCTTACGATAACCATCCACTGAAGTGGATGCACTGATGTTCTAAGCAAATAAACCCAGATGTCTGGAAAAGTTCCATACCTATCTCTTGCTTTGGACATGTATACCTTATACAAAGAGTTAATGGGAGGAGAGGAAGGCAGGTATAAATAAATATTACAGGAAACCTTTTCATATTGTGGAGAAGGTTTCTGCACATCATAAACTGGGAATTTTTCCCTCTCACAAATTAGTATCACATTTATTCCCTATGCTACTAACCCTCCTGACACACAAAACATTTTCAGTTCAGAACCTTGACTTTTTTTATTGAAGAATTAAGCAGTACATTTCATTTCCCTTGCCACTCAGTGACCGGAAGAAATGACAATCCTGGAATAACAGTATGAAATTACAAGAATATAAAATTATAATCAGTAATAGAATTATGCAGTATTGAGGATATCTGTTAGGTTGTGGTTTTGCTTTCTGAGCGATTTATGAAACACTCATCACTCTACTGGGTGATGTAACAGAGTAAGCCTATATTAGTCAATGGGGGGGAATTTGGGATCACAATGTCTCTGTCAGATAAAAACAGAGTCTGTATGAGAAAAACCGTGGAAATACACCAGTGTCTGGTCTTGACGAGTTTCATGACAGCATGAGGAGAAGAGATGACCTTTTGACAATTTTTAGAAAAGATGCAGCTCGTACGCCTAACACAAGCTTTGAGTACAGTACCTAGGCTAAGCTCCATGGCAGGTATGAAAAGGCAAGGCCTTACACATGCTTGAAGGCTCTGAGATTCCTCATACCAGTAGCAGTGCTATCATTCCACCATATGCACTGCTTGAACTACCCAAGTTTACTTAGGCTGTTCAAAAAAGATGGAAATACAGGACATCATGTCTTCTCTTTGTCAGTACATGGATAAAGGAGTACAGACAATCTTCCCTTGTTCCACAGATCCCTGCTTTCTGCTGCAAGACAGTGCCTGTTTGTGAATGCAGATTTTCTGCAAAGCTCTGTCTATGCTTTGGCCAGGGCTGAAGAAGGGGGCAGCTCCTCACGTCCAGCCTGAGGGGTGGAGTGGCAGGGGTGATTAGCCAGAGTTCAGTCCTCCGGCAAAGAGCTTGCTACGGTTTTATTTGTTACTTCTATATACAAAGGGACTTCAATTAGCTGTATGCTGTCTGAGACAAGAGAGCCTTTATAAGCTTCAAAATAAGTCTACAAATAGTGCTTCTGTTCCTTCACTGATGTGTGGGACTCTCCCGCGGGATATACAATGGCTATTGTGTTACTCAGAGAGCTGTATCTGGGTTCTATCTGGAGCCTGCTTTTTCATGGGGTATTTATAAAACTAGCCAATTTATAGACTGCTCAAGTTTGTCTTAAGAAACAAGGTGTCTTTCAAAAGATAATTCAGAATGAACTCCGTGGGTGCTGTATTACTTGCAAGCTATGTGAAGTGAGGAAAAGGGCAATGAAACCATGGCAGCAAGCGATCACTGGAGCAGCAGCGCGGACACAAAAGGACTGCATGCCTGAACAGAGACTGAGGGAGGTTAAACTTGCTCCCGTCTGAGAAAGAACAAGGCTCTGGAAAGGAATCCTGCTCTTTCTAGCTGGCACAGGCAGGGCATCTTAAAGAAATGTACGGGGAGAAAGAAGAGGTAGGGCATAGCTAATGAAAGGGAGATGTACATAGCACCACTGGACTGACTTTCCCTAACAAAGTGTTGTCACCTGGAAAGAAAACTGAGATTTCTAGGGCTAACAGAGCACCATTTTGTACAGGGTTTTGTCAGGCTTCAGTGAAGATAGTGCCCTTCACTTAAAGAAATAGTTTAAGAATCAGAATTAGATGCATTCAAGATATAAGGTACACAGTTCACAACAAGAAGAACTTACAAAAGAACAGATAATTTTATCATTTTGTATACATAAAAACTGGATGTCATTGTAATTCTTGAATATAGAATACATAAAACCATGTATTGTTCTTTTAAAATGTATACTTTTACACTTTTAGAAAACCACAGTAGTTCTCCCTTGATATGGTAAGTGCTAACTACATTGAAAGCTATTCTCTACAAGGAAGCAGGGAGGAAAGAAGACAGTAATATATCTATATAATTGGTAGCCAGATGTTACAGCATCCTCACTACTAACTTGGAATGCAGATAAGCAGCAAAGCTGAGATGCAGAACAAAACAATTTTGAATTCAAGGGTGATCTGAACTGAGACAAAAGGAACAATATCTTAATGGCAGAAATTAAGACTCCAGAGCCCATGACTCCAAAGGCCTCAATCTGTTGAAAATCTCTGGAGAAGTCAGTATGTTTCCCAACTTCTACCAAAATAAAAACCATGAAAACATTTAAAAGAAGAGCAAGGCTGCAAAGGAAAGTACTAAAAATTGGGGCTGTAAGAATTCTTGCAAAGTGCATACTGTTAGAGTCACCTTTGTTGCATGTGCATTAGAGCTGCTTCTGTTCCCTTCAGATTCTTGGCCTCATTCAACACACAAAACACAACGCTCTTGTTCTAGCCGTGAATTAGGGATTGGTAGCAAAAGTAATGAGAAGACGTCTTCTTCACTTCTTGACAAAGTCAGAAGACGCAGAAGCAAGTAAATACAGTAAATAGATACTTACTGTAGATTCAGGCAATAAATAAAGTAGAATAGTGAAGGGAAAAGAGAGAAAAGAAAAAAAATATTTAAAGTAGGGTTCTAATATTGCCTCTGGCAATAGAAGTTTCTCTGCTCTGGTGGGAAAGTCACCCAACTAACATTTCTTAGAGGTGCTCGCTAATGGTGTATTGCATGTTTTCTAGCTGACCCACCTCATACACCTTTAACTTTAGTGTCAAAGCATGTTATGTTTGCGGCTAAAAACAAAGCCACAGGGAGCTGCACACTTAACCTGTAGCATTCAGTACACCCTGAGCATCATTTTTAAAGGGGCATTCAAAGGGAGAATTACCTGCTTTGGTCTAAGCTACAGAAATTATTTTCAGTGTCCCGTTAACTGAGTATAAAAACCCAGCATTTGAGAAATGACAGCATTTGGAATTAAGCAGGAGAATCACCAACAAAATAGAGAAATACACTGAAAGTCACAAAATTTTCCAGGGCAAGTCCTAACTCTTAGCAACAGTGATGGAAACCATTTAACAACAAAGTGTTCAGTAGATTAATTCAACGTAAGCAACCTGTAATTGATTTGCTGAAGCTGCCCTCAGGAGGATATCTACCACTAATTGTTTAAGAGTTGAGAGAGTAAAGGACAAAGCCACAGCAACTGAACCATAAAGTCTTGAACTGGGTAGAAGATTGTTTTATTACTAAAGATAATTTTATTCTGTGTTGATGTTACTTGCTTTTGATAACTATTAAATGAGGCAAATTAAACAGGAAGGTTTTTTTTTTCCAAAGTTAAAAACACAACACTAACTATTATGGCATCAAAATCCACCATCAAATTTATTGGAAACTCTACTATCAAGATCCTGCCTGAGAAGACAGTCATAGCCTAAGCAATAAAACTATATATACACATGAATGATCATCTGAACATCTTCTAATGCATACAATTTAAATGAATGTCTGTGATTTTTATTCAGGTTTTAAATAAATTATGTTGGCTTCCTTCTCTGTCCAGCACTTTCTGATGCAGTCATGTGAAATACTTTTTTTTTTAACTTATTGTTTTAAAATAATTTTGCACAGAAGAGGTCACAGCTAACAACAGCTTTGCTGATATTTTTAGCAGCAAAGAATTAAGGCCTCAGAGAAGAATCCTTTATTAATAAAATTCATAGGTAGATCACATTAAATCTTTAACCATGTAATCATCTATTACCAACTACTTTTCCATGCTTGTGCATTTACAAACTGTTGTGGCAAAAACCCCTCCAGAACATTCATTCCTTTGATTAAGCATCTCCCTGACTTGAGCACAGCTAGTGCCAAGCTCTATTGTCAGCTTCACTTGCCTGGCAAGATGGCAACATAGATTTCCTCAGATGGAGACAAAACCTACTAAAAATCACAAGGAACTCAAGTCTCCCGACAGTACTATTTTGATATTATCAAAATTATTTGATATCAGCAGAGAGATCGTGGAACACTGGAACCGTGCAAACCCATAGAAAGAACAAGAGCAGGATAGCCTCAAACACTGAATTGCATTTCCTCTTATTACCATGATGCAACTCCCTAATTGCTCCACACTGATTTTGGACACTGAACATGAACATGGGACTCCCTGTTGGCAATTAATGGCATTAAATCTTTCTTGGATAATTCTTCATTGTTTACTTCTTTTTGATATGATTAAAATAGTACTGCTAAATTCTATTTCTCCGACTTGCACATGTCTAAATTCACCACGTGTATGTCCTATTTATAAAGGAATAACCACTGTTGTGTTAGTTGCCTTCATACACAGTTCAGTTTCAAGTTACTTAAGAAGTAGGGGTATCTTACCAGGACTGGTTCTGTACAGCTCAGATGGGCTGCTGACCTTTTGGCTGGAGGGAATCCGCTGGTGGTATAGTGGAGGTGTTTTCACTAGGAGAGAAGAAAAAGTACAATTCCTCTTCAGTAACAGCTAAAATGTTAATGGTGCTATTAAAATAAATAAATAAGAGAGAGACAGACATTTCCTTACCATATGATGTCTCTGGTGACAGGGGAAAAGCTGGTGTGGACAGGACAGCTTCATTTCCATTTTTTGTTGGGGAGAAGATTCCCCCATCTACTTCATCTTGGTAATGGGCAACAGCCATCTAGAAAGGGCACAAAAAAGCAAAATTGCAGTGTGGAAATTCCCACTTAACCCTACAACACAGTGGGGCATTTTTCACCAGATTACAGAAGGTTTCATATAATCCGTTCCACTCTTCCAGCAGAGAAATCTTGGAACACTGAAAACATGCAAACGCACAGAGAGGACAAGAGCAGGACATCCTTAAACACTGAACTGCATTTCTGAGATAACTACAGTCATTTGTTCTTCTTATTGCCACAGTGCAACTGCCCAATTGCTTCACATGGATTTTGGACACTGAACATTCACTTCGATAAATATTTCTTGAAAAATTCTTCATTGTTTACCTCCTTAGTCTCCCCTACAGGAATCGGTGATCCTGGATCTACAGCCTGGTCAGTAGCAGGAGACTTCATCCATCCACACCTGTTATACAATGGCTGCCCAGGGACATCATTGTCATACTGCCCAACACTTAACTTTCTGATCCTTCCCCCTGCTGCATTGTCATCTTGCGTATCTGTTGCTGAAAACAAATAGGTAAACTGATTAATAAATATTTTTTTTCAGTTAGAGCTGTTAAAACAAACTTCAGTATTGTGCCTTCAGTGATTCTGTTCAAGAATGCTTATGAAATAACTGGTTTCATACCTGCTTTACAAAATCACACAGGTGGGGGGAAAAAAAAAAATCAGTTGTAGTTAGCCTTGCCGACACAAGTTGGAACATATTTGCAGTACACCTGGTTCCAGAGGAGTGAAGCAGCGTGTTTCTGCTGACGCTCATTTTTGGAAGAGTTTACCCCCAGTGCCACCGGTAGAGCCTGCCAGCAGGGGCCACTATGGGCAGCCAAATGGGAAACCTCTCTTTCCATCCCTGACACACAGCAGCTCTCTGCAGCAAAACCACTGCTGCTTTCCAGGACTGCATGTTCCCCGAAAAAACAGCTTCTTTTTAGCTAACACGACCCTGGTCCTTATAAACCCAGCTCACTGTACACCTTTTGTGACACACATGGCAATCACAGTTAATCACAAAAATCAGGTATTAGATACACACAGGAGCTGTAACCTTTTGGAGTCTGAGGAACGAAGCACAAGAGTAAGCTGAGCCAGCAGAACAATCCAGGGTATTCAAGGGCATAAAGCAGTATTTGTTTCCAAAGTCACTATTAAGAGAGTGTCATTAGATACAGCTTTATGATTATAGCAGAACTTCATACTTAGTCATCTAGTCCCACCAACAGGCACTTTCAGAATATTCCTGCAGCAATTGCTTTTTTCCACCCTTCTTTGTAAGAGTAAGTCAACAATAAGGATCCCTCGGTAGTCCTTACTGTGTAGTCACAGGACAGTACAAAAATAACCATACGCGTAACAACTTTTCAGATACTCCTCTGAGAGTTTTTATTGTCTATATATGCAAAAAGATCTTTGAGAATTAGCTATTTCTCTAAAAGAGCTGAGGATTTCTAAAATAACTTGTTTTCATTGCTCGGTGTCACTTAAACTCTCAGAATCATTTCCAACTGTAAGTATGTGTTGATTAAGCACATCTCCTACACACCCTGATCATGGAGCCGTTACAGTAGGAGGCCAAAGCATGCCCTTCATCTAAACCAGCAAAAGGGCTGAACCAGTCACTTTGGTAGAGAAAGACAATGATGTACACCTTCCACAAACATCCATTTCCTAATCTGAAGTAGCTGATAGAAGCCAAGGTGTAAAAATCTGGCATGCGGCGTAAGTGCCTGTATTATAGATATTTCACCTTGATTATACAGCACAATTATAGAGCATCAGTGCACAAATAGGTTTCTGTACAGGAGAACAGTTTTTATTCAAGATTAAAATATAGACAGGGATTTCAGACTAAAATCCATGATACTTAAGTGATTCTGCATTGATATACATATGTATCAACCTGAATAACTTGCTGGCAAGTACTGGCTTATCCTGAAAATATTAATAAATCTCTTGTAAAACTACAGAATTAGACACTTTCAAAAATCCAGCTCTGCTACCATCAAAGCCAGCGTGACAGTAACTACTACTAAAGCAAAAAAATAAACAAACCCCTACTAGTCACTTTCTGAAAATTCCACCAATAGAGTTAAAATTCAGGGTCCAAATTTAGCCAGGTATTTATTCTATCGAGTCAATATAAATATACCTAGCACATCCTGGGAAAGACACAGCTGAGATTCTGTTTTTATAGTACAACTTCGAAAACTAAAATACTTTTAAAGCACCCATATTTTAAACACTTATTTAACCCTTTTTCCCCTGACTAGAAACTTTATGTATGGTCTTTCAGGTGGAAAGAGCATCTTCTGAAGACACTGTGAGCAAACTAGATGCATCAAACAAGATCTTCAAAGCCAGAAAGGGACATGAAATCACAAATATCTTCCAAACCTCTTTAAGTGATGCTAAAAAGCCATGAAGATTTCTAGTGAAAATGAAGACACTTAGGAATGTAGACAGAGTTCATACTACTCCAGAATTTACCAACTTTTTGCATTGGAATTCTTTTTTTATTTGTAATTTCTGTAAAGAAAAATGAGTGGGAATCACTGTGCAGAATCTCAGCCTTCGAAGAGACCATCGGAGACCAAGCACTCCCAATCCCACCGCTCCTCCACAGGAGGCAATGGGAGCAGGAACAGCATATGAGACTTTCACTCCATTTGTAACCGAGTTATTAAGGTACAGGCAGTTTCTTTCTGAATGTGCCCCTCCTATTTAACACAGTCACATAGACTACTTTATGAGAGAGAATGTCTACCTTTTGGATGGGTCAAAACAGACCTTAAAATTTAGTGCAGATTTTATTTGTCATGCTAATGAGAGGGCTTCGTCATCAATGATATTCATACACTCATGTTATTAGTATTCATACACTTGTGAAGCTTGTAATTTTTACGAAGTTAACATAGTCCTCAGAGAGCTGCAAACAGGTATCTCAGGGAAACTGGACATTTTCTTTAAATAGACTGGAAGTGCTTTACGTATCAAATTCCCAGCAGATGTTGGACGACAGAGGGGAGAAGTTGAGCTGATATATTGCAATAAAGCTTAAAGCAAGTAACTTGAGTCTAAGAGATGAAAATTAAGTGAAGAGGTCAACAAAAAATGACTTTTACTTAGTTTATTAGTTTTGTGAATGTACTTCAGAGCTGCCTCACTTAATGTAACAGATATTTACAGTTATTAATTTAAAAGACATCTTTTACAGTGGAAAGTGTCAGGAGCCAAGGCTTCCTAGAAGTCACATCATTCGGTTTTGTTCTTGTAGTTTAGCTTAAAGTTTTGGCAGAGCTTCATAAATATCCCAGGAGCACATATTTATTTCTTTGAAAGCATTTTGTATACTCTCATTTCTCTCTTTTCCCTTGTGAACTACAAAAATAATTTTGTTTTCCCTGAAGAACAAATAATAACATTCCAACAGATTGGCATCAGAACAGCATCAAGCATTTATCTTGTCAGATGGTTATCACCATGCCAATGCTACAGCTAACAGAAGCATGGCCAGTGGTTAAAGGTTAATCTTTGTTTGGTTTCTTTAGCTGCTTAGCTTTCCTGGAGTACTATTGAGAGGTATTTATAACTATTAGAAAGAAAACAACACTAAGCTAAAAATCTTGTCTGCAGTGGCATGTCAACAACAGTGCAGTTGTCTCAGCTAAACTTCAAAAACTATTATGTTAACTCTTCATGTGTTATACATGTTTGTATTTACCAAGTGCATGAGGCACACCATTAAAAAGGTCCACATTTACTTTCAGTTCCCACAACTACTACTAAGATGATACTTACATGTTTCCACTTGATTCACAGGGCTTGTGGGCCAGCCTCAAAACCAGCTTTATGTGAGAGTGGGGCAAGCACAACATACATGGTAGGACTCTCTAGGAAGAACTTTTCTTGTGGAGGTGGAAGAACAAGCTGGACCGATAGCCCTTCTGCCCATTATGGAAGTCTTTATGATTTGTAAAATAGAACTATCAGTCTTTTCCAAAACCCAGCACACTCCATCAAAGACCTTCCCTTAACTTCTACCTAGTTTGTATCACAGCCAACTGTGCAAATTACAGTCAAACTGGAAACCCCTTACAACAGATAATTATAAAACAAAGTTCATAAGAAATATGAAAGTTTCCACATCTTGTTCTTTACCGCGCTATACGGGGCTCTAAATCACATTATAACTTTGTGCATGAACAGGTGCAGTCACCTTTAAAGACTTGAGTATTACTTCAGGCCACTCAAATGCCCTTCTGTTCCTCTGCGCTGTTTTTCTTGATAGAGGTTTTCTTGCTTTTAAACAAAAGCAATGTATTATAGAAAAGACTTACATAAACTCTATCAATAAACTTCTTCAAACTGGTTGGGGGGGGGAGATTATGAAACATTGAATCACAACAGGATAAAAATGCTTTAGAGTCTCCAGATTCACGTTATCCTGGTTACCACTAAAAATAAGTAAAAAACATATTTAGTAGTTATTTATTTCTTGAATAACCTGCAGGCTCCATAATGTACTTCAAATTATCAAAATAATAATTGGCTCTCCTTTAGTATTAAGGAATCAGAATAGAATAGAGTATTTCAGTTGGAAGGGACCTACAATGATCATCCAGTCCAACTGCCTGACCACTTCAGGGCTGACCAAAAGCTAAAGCATGGCATTAAGGGCATTGTCCAAATGCCTCTTGAACACCTCTCCAGGAAGCCTGTTCCAGGGTATGACCATCCTCTCAGCAAGGAAATGCTTCCTAATCTCAAGTCTGAACCTCCCCTATGCAGCTTTGAAGCATTCTCATGCATCCTGGCACTGGGTACCAGGGAGAAGAGATCAGCGCCTCCCTCTCCACTTCCCCTCTTCAGGAAGCTGTAGAGAGCAGTGAGGTCGCTCCTCAGCCTCCTTCTCTCCAAACTAGAGAAACCCGGAGTCCTCAGCCGCTCCTCAGAGGACATGCCTTCCAGACCCTTCACCACCTTTGTTGCCCTCCTCTGGACACGTCCAAGGACCTGAACATCCTTCTTAAATGGTGGGACCCAGAACCGCATACAATACTCAAGGTGAGGCCGCACCAACACTGAATACAGCAGGATAATCACCTCTTGTGACCGGCTGGTTATGCTGTGTTTGATGCACCCCAGGATGTGGTTTGCCCTCTTGGCTGCCAGGCCACCCTGCTGACTCCTGTTGAGCCTCCTGTCAACCAGCACCCCCAGACCCCTTTCTGCGGGGCTGCTCTCCAGCCACTCCTCTCCCAATTTAGACTTGTGCCCAGCACTACTCAGTCCCAGGTGCAGAGTCCGGCATTTCAACTTGTTAAATTTCATCCCATTAATCATAGCCCAATGCTCCAATCTATCTAGATCCCTCTGCAAGGCATCTTGTCCCTCGAGAGAGCCAACAGCACCTGCCAGTTTGGTATCATCAGCAAACTTGCTAATGGTGCATTCAACTCCTCC
>NW_008825560.1:566132-573892 GCF_000699105.1 Pygoscelis adeliae | reverse complement strand
TGTTGGCTGTGCCTGATGATTGCATTATTCTTTAAATGCCTCTCAATAGTACCCAGTACAATCTTCCCCATAATTTTTCCAAGAACTGAGGTTAGACTAATAGGTCTGTAGTTCCCTGGGTCTTTCCCTCACACCCTTCTTGTAAACTGGAATAACATTGGCTAGCAGGGACCTCCCCCGACTCCCAAGACCTTTGGTAGATGATCGAGAGGGGTCTTGCCATAACATCCGCTAGCTCCTTCAGTACTCTGGGATTAATCCCATCAGGCCCCATGGACTTGTGAACATTCAGCTGATACAGCTGGTGCCTTACAGTTTCAGTGTCCACAAATGGAAAGTCATTCTTCCCGCACTCATGGTGCTCCAACTCAGGGGACCGGGCAGCCCAAGGTCTATCAGTATTATTAGTATTAAAGACCGAGGCAAAAAAAGCACTGACTGCCTCCGCTTTTTCTTCATCCCTATTAGTGAAGTGACCATCTTCAAATATCAGTGCAATAAGGGTCTAGGATTATTATACGGATTTCTATAAATGAGATTAAGGACTTAATTTACAAGGGCTCAGTTTACATCTACAACACTCTGTGGTTTTCTGGTTAAGAAATGCATCTAAGTGGCATTTCAAAATAATCTATGAATTCCAGAATACAAATACCATTACACTAATTTGAAGTTCCAAAAGGTAAAATTAACTTCGTGTTTATCCTTACAAGCTAAAAGGCATGGGGGCTAAGGAGGACATAAAGAGGAAAAGGTGGTTGCAGGAACCTTATGGTAAGTGATAAAAATCTTTTTTTATGGCCATGTCTGTGGAATGAACAAACAGTTCACATTAAAAATAAAAAAAAAGTAGGAAACTCCCTTATACTCCTATTCCACCACAAACAAAACAATCACAAACCAAGTTTTTACAGTTTAGATAACTCTTCTTGATTTGTAGTGGCCACCCAACCAGTCAAATGTCTTTAAATTTACAGTCTCAAGAAAGTAAAGATGTGTTGGGTCCTCATTTTTCCCAAATTTCTATCTTTTTTAACTTCTTCTTTAGCACCACTTACCCTACACACTGCACAACCAGAAGTTGCTCTTCACAACAGAAATACCATTGATAATATAGTCAAAATAATGATAGTACTCACAAGATAGTATTAGTCCAAAATATTTCAAAAATATGCATTATTCCAACAGTACCTGATTTTGTGTTTCATCTAATCCATCTAAACACCAGTATATTAATCTCACAGGTTCATAATTTCGGGCCATCCCACCTTCAGAGGGCTAAAACATAGTTCTAATTTCAGAAAGTCAATCTTCTAACAGGACTGAAAACACTTCACAACATAAAATAATACTGATGTGAAAAAAAACCAACCTGAACCGTACATTTCAGAAGCTCAGCCAACTCCTTTGTTTTAAAGCGGTTATCTTAGATTTAGTTACTGAAAGATAATGATCCAAACAGTCTCCCTTTCAACAAAAATTTATACATGACTTTGCAGCTAGTTTGAAAGGTCACTGGAATGCCCATTATTGCTACCAATCTTAAAACAAAAATCATAGAATCGTAGAATAGTTTGGGTTGGAAGGGACGTCTAAAGGTCATCTAGTCCAACACCCCTGCCGTGGGCAGGGACATCTTCAACTAGATCAGGTTGCTCAGAGCCCCACCCAACCTGACCTTGAATGTTTCCAGGGACGGGGCATCCACCACCTCTCTGGGCAACCTGTGCCAGTGTTTCACCACCCTCAGCGTAAAAAATTTCTTCCTTATATCTAGTCTATAGATACCTATATCTACCCCCCTTTAGTTTAAAGCCATTCCCCCTTGTCCTGTCGCAACAGGCCCTGCTAAAAAGTTTGCCGCCATCTTTTTTATAAGCCCCCTTGAAGTACTGGTAGGCTGCAATAAGGTCTCCCCAAAGCCTTCTCTTCTCTAGGCTGAACAACCCCAACTCTCTCAGCCTTTCTTCATAGGAGAGGTGTTCCATCCCCCTGATCATTTTTGTGACCCTCCTCTGGACCCGCTCCAACAGGTCCGTGTCTTTCTTATGCTGAGGGCTCCAGAGCTGGACGCAGTCCTCCAGGTGGGGTCTCACCAGAGCAGAGTACAGGGGCAGAATCATCTCCCTCGACCTGCTGGCCACGCTTCTTTTGATGCGGCCCAGGATACAATTGGCCTTCTGGGCTGCGAGCGCACATTGCTGGCTCATGTCCAGCTTTTCATCCACCAGTACCCCAAAGTCCTTCTCGTCAGGGCTGCTCTCAATCCTTTCATCCTCCAGCCTGTATTGATACCGGGGGTTGCCCTGACCCAGATGCAGGACCTTGCACTTGGCCTTTTTAAACCTCATGAGGTTCACACAGGCCCACTTCTTGAGCTTGTCCTGGTCCCTCTGGATGGCATCCCGTCCCTCTGGCATGTCGACCGCACCACTCAGCTTGGTGTCACCTGCAAACTAGCTGAGGGTGCCCTCGATCCCACTGTCTATGTCATTGATGAAGATATTAAACAGTACCGGTCCCAATATGGACCCCTGCGGGACACCACTCGTCACCAAGCCTTACTGTTTTGGAGCATGAGCTCCACCAAAGCCAACTGAAGGAAATGATAACTTCAACAAGTTTTAGATCAACCCTAAAAACAGGGTTATTTTTTCTAAGAAAATTTAAAGCCTCTGAAGTGCTCTAAGAATAAATAATCACATTGTATTACATTTCTCCAAATTGTTTCACATTTTTTAACTTTCCTTGTCAACTATCAACTAGAAAAATTATTCAGCACTAGAAATAATATTCATCTGACCCTTCATATAAATTGTCTTTGGATGGAAATTCACTGATGTACTGTCTATTACAAGGAAACAAGAAACAGTCCACAGTCATGTAAATGGTCATTAACAGAAACTTCTGTGCAGTCAGTGATCTATGCATATCCTCCACTCCATAAGTGAAACAAGAAACTTATCCAAAGTCTCTCTGAGTTTTCAGAACCCACGATTATGACCTCCGCATTATTTACAGTGTCCTTCTCCATCAAGTCTCTTCACAGTGTCAAAGCCCATTCAGTGCGTATCAGAGCATCAGGAGCTATCCCTGCACAACATGCTCAGGAACTTCCATTTCCATATGCTGCGGATACCACCACCAAGACCTACATTCTCCCAGCCTTTCTGCAGAATGCATATCCTCATTCATTACATATACAGAGGTGCATGCATAGTGATTAAAAAAAGCTTGTCAAAATATGAAATATAAACAAAATAATGGCAGAGTATGAAAAGACATGTGAAGAGTCCTGGCCTTCAGTGTCGCACTTGATTAAAAGTCGCTAGTAAGCTGCAGCGAGATTTCAGTATGAACTCTGCCTTTTTTGTTACACTAGCCTAAGAATACTATGCTACAAAAAAAACCCAAACAAAAAACAAAACACCCAAAATATTTAAAAGTCCCATGAAGATGTAAGGTTTGCACATTCTGTTCCATAATCCAGTTTATTCAATCGTAACATGTCTCTGTAGAAACTCCGTCAGCTTGGTCACCAAATAACATTTAGCTGTGGCTACATATATTGACACAGCATACACAAAATAGTCACAGATTTGAGTTGTAAAATCAAAACATGGACTAGTTTTCAGATGTTGGCCTCAAAATGTCTGTAGTGGCTATACAGCTAGAGTGATCCCCATTTTATAATTGCTGGCTTAGGTTTAAAAGAGTTTACAAAAAATCCACATCACTTACGAATGACTAAACATATCCTCGTACAGCCAGAGAAGTTGTAAGGCCTCCTACAATGCATCAAAGCAACTCATCTTGCAGTATGGGTGGAAGAGATTCCTACCTGTAACTGTCAAGAGAATCCAGAATTTATAAACCAGCTGACATTACTGTACAGATTCATACAGCAGGCAGGCAATGAGGTGGACTGAACACTGGCTGTCTGGCTTGGCCCACAGGTGCTGATCAGAGGTGCCAAGTCTAGTTGGAGGCCAGTAACTAGTGATGTACCCCAGGGGTCCATGCTGGGTCCAGTCCTGTTTAACATCTTAATCAATGACCTGGATGATGGGGCAGAGTGTACCCTCAGCAAGTTGGCTGAGGACACAAAGCTGGGAGGAGTGGCTGGTAGGCCAGAGGAGCGTGCTGGCATCCAGCATGACCTCGACAGGCTGGAGAAATGAAGTTCAGCAAGGAGAAGTGAAAAATCCTGCACCTGGTGACGAACAACTCATGCACCAGTGTATGCTGAGGGCCACCCAGCTGGAAAGCAGCTTTGCAGAAAAGGACCAGGAGGTCCTGGTAGGCACCAATCTGAACATGTGCCAGCAATGTGTGCTTGCAGCAGAGGACGCTACCAGTATCCTGGGCTGCATTAGGCAAAGTATTGCCAGCAGGTCGAAGGAGGTGATCCTTCCCCTCTACTCAGCACTGGTGAGGCCACACCTGTGTCCAGTTCTGGGCTCCCCAGTACAAGAGAGACACGGACATACCAGAGAGAGTCCAGTGAAGGGCCACAAAGATGATTAAGGGATTGGGACATCTCTCCCTTGAGGAAAGGCTGAGAGAGCTGGGACTGTTCAGCCTGGAGAAGAGAAGACTCAGGGGGATCTCATCAATGTCTATAAATACCTGAAGGGAGGGTGCAAAGAGGACAAAGCCAGGCTCTCTTCCATGGTGCCCAGTGACAGGACCAGAGGCCATGGGCACAAACTGAAACACAGGAGGTTCCCCCTGAACATCAGGAAATGCTTTTTTATGGTGAGGGTGACCAAGCACTGGCATGAGTTGCCCAGGGAGGTTGTGGAGTCTCCCTCCTTGGAGATACTCAAAAGCCATCTGGACATGGTCCTGGGCAACTGGCTCTAGGTGGCCCTGTTTGAGTGCGTGGAGGGGAGGTGTGGATCAGATGATCTCCAGAGATCCCTTCCAACCTCAACCATCCCATGACACAAAATAATCCCCATCTTTCAAAAGGCCCAACACTGACTTTCCTTGGTGTCTGCAAATGCTTTCAGATATGGTTTGAGTAAGTGTAATTTCAGACAGCAACAGCCTCCTCAGTGCTTTTCTTAACTTGCTTAACAAGATGGTTCTGCTCATACACAGGTGACACAAGGGTGATTAACATGCTTGGCAAGGGGACAAAAATCAGACCATCCTCTGATTCAATAGCTACAGTTTGGCATTTCAGATCATATTTTCTAACATGTCTCTTAACCCTACAATAGATTTCTGTCTCCATATGTCTTGTTATAATCAGCTGCTACAAAAAGCTAAGTATTTTAATTTTAAAATTAAATTTAATTTCATTTTAAAGATTAATTAATTTTAAAGATTAAATTCAACTAAGATTACATGCACTTCATTGTATCAGATGAGAGACACACTGCTTTTTCCTAATTTATGGCACTGGGATGGAATAATCCCATGAAACCGTACAGGCTTGGTAGAATAGAAAGCAGCTATGAATAAAACTGAATAGAAAAGCAGCTGAATAGAAAGCAGCTATGCAGAAGAAGACCCGGCCATCTTGGTTGTTGCCCTTGCGGCAAAAGTCCAACTGCATGCTGAACTGGAATAGCAAGACAGTAGCTACCAGGTCAAGAAAAGTGATACTCCCCTCTATTCGGTATTTGTGAGGCCATACCTGGAGCACTGTGTCCAGTTTTGGGTCCCAAAGTACAAAAAAATTGGACTGAATCCAGCAAAGGGTTACCAAAACAGTCAGGTACTGGAGTACACAACATGAGAGGAGGCTGGGGAAATTGGCTTGCTCATTCTCAACACCAGAAGGTAAAATGGGCCCTCACTGCTGTCTTCAGCTGTCTACAGGAGGAATTATAGAGATGCAGCCAGACTCTTCTCAGAGATGCAAGTGGTAGGACAAGAGGCAACAGACAAGTTACAGCAAGAAAAATTCTGACCAGATACAAGGAAAAAAAGCTGCACAGGGAGGGGGGTTAATCCCTGGAGCAGGCATCTGGAAATGCTGTGAAATCTGCAACCTTGGAGGTTTTAAAAACTTGACTGGACACAACCATGGGCAACTTGATCTAACTGACCCTGCTCTGAGCAGGAGGTTGGACCCAATGACCTCCTGAGGTTCCTTTCAACCTGAATCACACTCTGATTCTGTAATGCACAAATTAGAATAAAATAGAGTAGTTTAATTGGAAGGGACCTACAACGATCATCCAGTCCAACTGCCTGACCGCTTCAGGGCTGACCAAAAGCTAAAGCATGGCATTAAGGGCATTGTCCAAATGCCTCTTAAACACTGACAGGCTTGGGACATTGACCACCTCTCCAGGAAGCCTGTTCCAGGGTTTGACCATCCTCTCAGCAAGGAAATGCTTCCTAATCTCAAGTCTGAACCTCCCCTGTGCAGCTTTGAGCCATTCCCACGCGTCCTGGCACTGGGTACCAGGGAGAAGAGATCAGCGCCTCCCTCTCCACTTCCCCTCTTCAGGAAGCTGTAGAGAGCAGTGAGGTCGCCCCTCAGCCTCCTTCTCTCCAAACTAGACAGACCCCATGTCCTTATCCGCTCCTCAGAGGACATGCCTTCCAGACCCTTCTCCAGCTTTGTTGCCCTCCTCTGGATGCCTTCAAGTACCTTAACAGCCTTTTTAAATGATGGGGCCCAGAACTGCACACAATACTCAAGGTGAGGCTACACCAACGCTAAATACAATGGTATCATGACCTTATAGAGCAGTTTTATTTGACAATACTGCCTTCAATCAACTGCAGAGCAGTTTAGACAATGCCAGATGATATCAAATCACTAAGAATTAACTTCAAACTGGAGCCATAATTGTAAATTTTTCACATTTAAATCTAAGATGAAACACATTTTCATTTAGAGTATCTTTTGGAAATTAGCAAAGATCTACATCAGCTTCAATGCTTAATGAAAATGTGTTAGATTGTTAATTTTATTTGTAATTTTATAACTAAATGGGTGATCAAAGCTTGTGTATAGATGACATTTTGATTTTCTAAATCAAAAGGTGCTATCAAGCTTTGAACCTACTACTATTAGCTGAAATTTCAGATTGGCCTTAACAAGTTTGAAAAAATCTATTGTACTGAAAATCTGAAAAGCAAGAATTGCTGCCATCAAAAGGGAAGAAATTGATTATTCATTTTTTACAAGATACTAATCTTAAAAGTTCCGTGCTGAAATTATCCGACAGGTTGCAAACATGGTGAATTGTTATGGCATTGAAATATAAATGTCAGAATTTGTAGAACTAATTTTAACCATTTCAATTATCAACACCTGAGTAACAGTTAAGATCATCTTATCTGGATAGAGCTTAAGCAATGTTAACTATTATTTCACAGATAGCTTCTCACTTAGTTAACCTCATTAATAGCTGTTTAGCTATTAATTGGCAGGCTCCTGTGCTTGCCATGGGGCTTGCTTGCCTTACTATACATTAGAGTCTAATGCTCGTTAGTGGCTGCTTTTTGCTTTCGCTGCTTGCTGTACTGCTGTACTGCTTATCATCATATTCTACTGTGCCTGGGAACATTTTGATAACAGCAATGGCGATGTGCCTGGGCTGGCAGATGGCCAGGGCATCGCTGCTGTTTCTGTGCTGCTGTACTGGACAGGCTGGAACTCCAGTGTGAACTCGAGTCGAAGGGACTGTGACCTGTGGATGAGTCCATGTGGAAGCAGGACACCCCAAAGCGTCTGTGGCTGTGGATAAGCCCATGCCAGAGCAGGTACATCTCGAAGCGTCTGTGGCCGC
>NW_008825560.1:535144-566081 GCF_000699105.1 Pygoscelis adeliae | reverse complement strand
CTGTGGCTCATAGATAAGGCTCCACTTGGAGCAGGTACAACCCTAAGGGACTGCAGTCTGTGGATAAGTCCAAGCCGGAGCAGGGGCAAAGGGAGGAGTTCATTGCAATACTAAACCCTATGCTTTGATCCAAAGGGACCAGGGGTGGAGATTGTAATGGAAACACCTTTAAATTGTTGTAACCCATGATTTGAGTTGCATGTTATAGGAATTACTGTAGCAGGAACCCCTTGTTGCTAGCCAGGCTAGGAGCAAGGGGAGGAGTTCATTGCAATGTTAAACCCTATAACCTGGCCCAAAGGGACCAGGGGTGGAGATTGTAAGGGAAATACCTTTAAATTGTTGTAACCCATGATTTGAGTTGCATGTTATAGGAATTACTGTAGCAGGAACCCCTTGTTGCTAGCCAGGCTAGGAGCAAGGGGAGGAGTTCATTGCAATGTTAAACCCTATAACCTGGCCCAAAGGGACCAGGGGTGGAGATTGTAATGGAAACACCTTTAAATTGTTGTAACCCATGATTTGAGTTGCATGTTATAGGAATTACTGTAGCAGGAACCCCTTGTTGCTAGCCAGGCTAGGAGCAAGGGGAGGAGTTCATTGCAATGTTAAACCCTATAACCTGGCCCAAAGGGACCAGGGGTGGAGATTGTATGTCCTGGTTTCAGCTGGGATAGAGTTAATTTCCTTCCTAGTAGCTGGTACAGTGCTGTGTTTTGGATTTAGGGTGAGAACAATGTTGATAACACACCGATGTTTTAGTTGTTGCTAGGTAGTGTTTACCCTAGTCAAGGACTTTTCAGTTTCTCGTGCTCTACCAACTGAGAAGGCTGGAGGTGCACAAGAAGCTGGGAGGGGACACAGCTGGGACAGCTGACCCAAACTGGCCAACGGGATATTCCATACCATGTGACGTCATGCTCAGTATATAAAGCTGGGGGAAGAAGAAGGAAGGGGGGGACGTTTGGAGTGATGGCGTTTGTCTTCCCAAGTAACCGTTACACGTGATGGAGCCCTGCTTTCCTGGAGATGGCTGAACACCTGCCTGCCCATGGGAAGTAGTGAATGAATTCCTTGTTTTGCTTTGCTTGCGTGCGCGGCTTTTGCTCTGCCTATTAAACTGTCTTTATCTCAACACACAAGTTTTCTCACTTTTACCCTTCCGATTCTCTCCCCCATCCCACTGCGGGGGGGGTGAGCGAGTGGCTGCATGGTGCTCAGTTGCCTACTGAGGTTAAACCATGACAGTCCCCCAGCAGGATTTTTGGAATATTGAATTCATTTCAACACTATCCCTTTCACAGGAGACAGAAGAGAGATATGTATAGAGACATCTACACATTTAAGAAAATCTGACAAGCATGTACGCAAGCCACATGTACATGGTTTAAGAAAACCAAATGTGGTTTGAAGAAACAAAAGCAGAACTTACTAGGATGTATGTTTCATCAATCAACCAACCAATACAACTTAACAGATACTGTAATTAAAAAAAAATAGCACAACAAATAACAGACTCTGCAGACAGACAACTTGGAAATTGTTGCTGTGTACAAGCACGTCACACAGAGGAGCATAGAGAGGAACAGAAAAGCAGATGCACTTCAAGTGAGCTTCTCACCATAGCTTCAACCTGTCTGAAAAGTTAGCATGACATAAAAAAGGCTCTACCAGTTCAACCCACAGATCAATAAAACTCAGGGTTCTCTTGAGAAAGGTACAGTGAAAACTCCCACAAGGCTGTTTTTCCAGTGCCCCTTTCACAGACCTCAGCATAGTCATGAAGGCTGAAATAAGACTCTAGTGAGAATTACGTTAGCATTGCAGAAATTCCAGATGCCGCTGCCTATACAGCAGTTTAAAAAGACCTGCATAACTCCGACTACCCATTACTGTGAAACATGGGGATTCAATCCAACAGGAGGCTTAATAATTCATCAAGAAAAAAAGTAGTCCATAAGTTAACTTCTAACAGAGGAGCCTTCAGGGACTGCCCCACATACTAAAAAATGTTACCACAACACTATCCAAATCAAAAGTGATTTCCTTCTCTGGCACCATCTATCTTCTACAAAGTTTAAGATTTTTGCAGAAGGCATTTAATGATGAAGCTTTCAAGACAGCTTTATGCTTAAACCAAAGCAAATCTATTTTAAGAATTTAGAATCACTGTTACAAATTTAAAGGAAAAATAACATCTTCAAAGATAGCAAGACAAAACTCGAGCTGAACATTGTTGTGGTGGAAAAAGGACAAGCAAATGTATACCCAGTTGAAAAAAAAAGATGGATTTCTAATGCAAGTGCTAACAGAATATCTTGTTATGCTCAAATTTTTAGATTCATAGCTCTATAGGAACACTGTTTCAAAGGGATCAGAACAAAAGCCAACTGAGCTGTGTCTGTGATATCTTCAGTTCCTTAATCTTTCTAAAATGTAGTAGGAAGTGCTATTGCAGCCAGAAAAATCTCTTTGTTCTTGAAAAAATACCCTATATTTAGCAATGATTCACAAGCAAACTACTCCTTTTTTCCCCTATCTAGAATGGGTAGTAGACTAGGATTCCAAACTCCTTATAACTCATTAGTCTAAAAAGCAAATGAAAAGGTCTAAACTCTACCTAAAATCCAAGTAAGCCATTGAACCTGTTCATGTAGGGGACAGCAGCTTCGCAGGTCTGGCCACTTTAGTTTCTGAGCCCTTTTACACTGTGCCAAGCATGGGCAGCAAGCCTGTTGCAAAATCCAAACTGGTATCTCCAAACCCATACAGAGATGTCATAACGATGCTACACTCAGGCCCACATCGTGGAAGTTACAGGACTGCTAAAAATTTGTGGAATAAGTACATGACATAAATTAAATTAAAAATTACTGTGCTGCTAAGTGTAACTAAAACTCCATTTTTAACTTTAGCTTAAGAATTAATTTAACTAAATTTAGTTTAAAAATTTGAATTTAGTTAAAACTCCAGTTTTAACTTAAAAACTCAGTTTTTAACTTTAGTTAAGCTAAAAACTCCATTTAAATTTACTGTTAGCCACTGTAAAATTAACTCCAAGTCAGGTACCAAAATTTTCCTGTGCGATGGAAACTACAACAAGTTTAGTAGTGTATTGTTAGTACATGCAAATAAGGCACATAAGGATTTGGACAAGCTTTGTTCTCCTGTCACTTTACAACTTATTTGAGATGGACCGCGTTTGCTCTCCCACAGAATATCACAGAGTGAATGGGAACATCTGGAACAGTTCAATGCTTTTAAAAATTATTATTTAATAAAGTATGCAAAAAGGATTTCTTCCCCTCTCCTTTGTCTGCAGATACACTGTAGCATGATTTATGATACCGTAATTTGGATCATCTTCAAAGATTTATTTTCAATAGAGGAAAGACCTCTGAAGATGTTCCAGACACTTGTAATCAGATGCTTAGCCACCTAATTTTTATTCATTTTGCATGTTGGGATTTTTTTGAGGGAGGGAAGATGGCTTTGTTTAATGCTCAATTCTTTACTGAGCTGATAAACTATATAAACTCCACACAAAACCTAAGGCTGTGTGAACCGTGTATTTGTGTTGTCCCCACCACATTTGGTGACCTAAGGATTTTTTAAGACTGTATTTTCAAACACAGTAACTCATACATGAAGAAGAATTAGAATTAGCTGAGAGCAACAATGTAATTTCAACCTTATGGAAAAGGCAGTCCCTCTCTTCCTCATGCTGGCCTGTTTAGATAGACATGCATCTCTTGGTCACGGCAATGGAAACAGGCTGCCCCCAAATGTTGAATGCATATGTTCATGTGCTTTGCCTTAGTTTGATGACATAGTTCTTCAACTGCTTCTAACATTTTTTTAAAGATGCAAATTTTAACATTTTACGAGTGAAAAGGCGGAGGGTGCGGATGAGACATGGGTGACAGTAATGGTAGATTTTACTGAAAATGGGTAAAGACCTTTCTGTTCTCTATGTTTATTAACAAATTCTTGCTTTTACAGTTTTCTAGGTAGAAGCAAAACATTGCTTTAGCCTTCCTTCCCTATCGAATAAGCAGAAGCTTTGTGATAAAAGATGGCTCTTTCAAGGCAATAAGCCTTATAAATTATCTTTACCAGTAGACTGAGGTCATGTGTTATTAGGCATGATAGAATACACAGAGTGAAGTAAAGGGGGAACATAAGGCTGCAGAGAAAAGCTTACATACACATCAAAATTTCCTCAGGCTACAAATTTTCCTGTTATTTAAAATTAAGAACTACTGCAGCACTGTGTTACTAGTAAATGGCAGCTTCATTTACTACCAGAAACTCATCTCCGTGTAACTCAGCTCATGTAAAAGCAAAAAATTGGAAAAATCTTAATATATAGTGAACAGATTCACCTCTGATAAGCAACACACACAGCACTGAAGGAGAAAAGAGGTCATCAGCTACTGTTCTACATGGTTCATAATGAAACATCCTAGCAAAAAGAAATTGAAGGGTCACTGCTTCTTCCTAGTCTCAAAAACACTGAGCACTTAATCCAAGACATCCTTTTGGACAGAACCCAGAACTCTGCTACATGAGCAGTCAGTAGTTTGTGCCATGGTAACCTATGTTAAGGGTACATGTGTATGAAAACCTCTAGGAAGAAGCATGAAAGGAGAGGTAGCTGCCTACCTGTCAATCTGTGCAGAAACATACAAGGAAAGAGAGGTAAGAATTGCACCATAATGTACATCCCAGCTGACACACACACCTTTCATTCGTAAGCTCATTCTTCCAGCTTTGTAGGGCACCGGAAACATGCACATGTCTTCTTAAGGCATACATTTTCTGCACACTCATGCAGGAAACCAGATAACCCCACCACCCTCTCGTAATTCAACCCTCAAGTTAGGCACACACACAACGCATCACGTCAATCCCATTCATCTTCAGCACTGTTTGCTCCCGCTCGCTCTGAATACCTCATTCGTCCATTCAACCTCACTCAGAGCCATTCAGCCCTGATCTGCCAACTCCCTCCATCACAGGACAATTCATTCTCTTGATATACTTGTTAGGTCAAGGACTGTTTAAGTCACAGGGTATAGAGCTCCCCCTAAAACCTGACTGTGTAAGACCAACCATTGTGCATCACTGAACAACTGCTGTTTTGGTTATCCTTTATTCATGGCTATTTCCTCATCCCCACGGCAGCCAGCGTTTCTTTATGCTACCAATTACACCTCCTGTGCTGCAGTAGTTTCAACAGCTAATTAATTGCCTTGGAGAATCTCCTGCTTATACTAATTCTATGAGTCTACTCCAAGGTAAGGTAAACAACATCCAGGAGGCCTCTGCTCTGTTGCCACAAACTGGCAATGAACAACAACACATTATTGTTATTTTAAGGGATTATTTAGCTTATATTATAAGGTTTTCTTTTCTTTCTAGTATAGCACATGTTTACAGCCTTTCACTGCAAGTATGCTGAGTACTTCAGCTTTACTGCATGTGTGTGCATGTGCGGAGGAATGGAGTTAGACTAAACTGATGCTTCAGTTGTGCACTGTGGAGGGAAAGCAATGTTGAAGTCTGAACAGGAACTTTCCATGACATACATTGGTTTGTCCCACACATGCAGGAACAGACATCTGACTTTAACCAAGCACAATGAGTTATGTTTTTATCTGTTGGGTTTTTTTAAACTGTTTAACACTTGCCATTTATCCCAGTGAGTACAGAGGATATTTCTCATTATTTCTTAATCCTTGCACAGAAGCACTAATTCTCAGTAGGAGTATGAAGACAACAGACTTTTTAAGGGCTTGGGTTTGTACACTGAAACTCTAGAGCATTTCACAGACCTGCATACCCTAAGGCCACTTTCTCTACCTCTCCTCACATAGATATTGCATACCTATGGTCCCCAAAGACAAGTGAACTGTCAAGCATGTTTGAAAAAGGAAGGGAGCTAATAAAGAGTATTTCCTTGTTTCTCAAACTTCAGGCTTGCTGCTCCTTTTCCCACCCACAGTCAAAATAGACTAATTTGCTGTTTCAATTTATCTACCTATTTTCTCATACAGCTGAGGCTTGGGAGGTGGTAGGGGCTTCTGCAACCAGTAGGTTACTTTTCCAGTATTCAGTTATGTGCCTAGCAGAATATCGTGACGTTTGGTAAACACTTCTGAATTTACTCCTTTGCAGTGCTCTGCAGACTTTGAAAGAACATATCAGAACATCTGTGTTTTATGCTCAGAACTATGACCATCATCTGGATTCAGATGAGACATGAAATTATACTCCTGTTGCTTCCATTTGACCATCCCAATTCACAATTTCTCCTTGCAGCCAGAATGCTCCCTTTCCATCAGGTGAAGTATCAAGAGAAAAATATTTCAGGTCTTCCTCATTCTTAACATTCATTCAGTCAAACTGCTTTTTCCCCTTGTTGTTTTGTGCACATCATGCATACATGATTCTGTATACAGCAGCAGGGCAAGGTCAGATATGTAACTAAATAAATCTTACAGCATTTGGAAAATCAGTATGTGCTAGTGACCTCCTAGTCTCAAGCAGAGGTGGCAGCACGCCACAGATACATATTGTTTTACCTTTGGAACCATGGGTAGTTTTAAAATCAAGCTCTTAGTAGTATAAACTGAATGATACTTGCTAAAGTCAAAATTACAACATTTTAGCACTTGACATAAATGCAAACTTAAAAAATAATTATTATTGTGCTAAATCTATACAAAGAAACATTTCTTTCAAAAAAATCTTCTGTTTAATCAAATGCTATTCTTATGTTACTTACTCCAGTATCACATGCTGAAGCACATACAGAAAATGACAAATGAATCCTGACATCTCCAACCTTAGCCTTGGAGCTAATGCCCTAAAATACTGAATTTACCTTTCTCATAGCTCTGCCCCAGTATTAACCATAATTTCCTAATGGTATTTGGTAACACAGTGGGATAACTGTGTTCCTCACAGTGAAGTTCCTACAGATCAGGTTCTATCACAAAGATTTAGGTATGTGGTTTCAGGATAAACCTGTTCTATCTGGTTTAAAGGCTGCGAAAATTGGCTGTTCTGCTTGCCCCCCACCTCCAGCCATATGCTCTCATCACTCTTTTTGCACACAGCGTTTAGTGATTACCTGTCCACATTGCAAGTTTAACCCTCTGATCTGACAGAGAACTAACCCATAAGAAAACCTTCAAACCATTAACAACCTAATCCAACAAACCCCAGCACTGCAGAGTTACCAAATCTGATGCAGAAATGAATGGGGTAATGCATGTCCAAGGATCACGGAGGCAGCGTTAAGGCCACCTCTCTTGGGAACAGTCTGCTGCATTTCAATTGCATTAGACACAACATAAAATTGCACTGTTAATCACAATGAATATACTCAAAGGGTTCAAAGGGCAGGCAAGGGACTCAACACAGATCTAAAATTGCTGCTTATCACTCAAGAGCAAGGCACATGATTGTTACACAAGGGAAACTCCTCAAGACGCTACCTACATTAACCACAAGCAGAGCTCTTTAAACTTCAGGGTGCTCAAATGCACTCAGCTGCCTAAACGCCTGGACTAAATTAAAATATCTAAATCCCTACTATTCCTAGTCTCTGCCTCTTCTACTAGAAGATGGCATCCTCTGAAGCAGCAGTTGTTGAAAATGGTGGTACTTTAGCTTACATCCCCGGAAATGTAAACTAATAACGCCTCCCCACTCCTCACCAAATTAGGAGCGGGAGGAAAGGAAAAGCACCCATTCAGTTTTGCTGCCTTTGATGAAATTAACTATAACCTCTCAACAAGGATCACCACAGATTTCAGCTGAGAATATCCAACACAGTTTTATACTAGCACCCTGTTTCAAAGAGACTACTGAGGCTAGAAGATACTAAACAACCTGAACAACACTGGCAGCAGAAGGCCCTGAAAAATAGAAGGTAAAATGAAGAGACAGCACTTTAAGCATTAAACTTTCAAAGGAAATTTGCCTAAACGTAAATATCCTAAGTCACTATAAATATGACTAGAATGAGGCCCATAAATCTCGATGACATAAGCCAAGACTAGAGGCCAACACAAGCCTCCAGTCTTGCATCCTATATCCTGGATTCCACACATACTAGGCTCTCTGCAGTGCTTAAACTCTAGATGCAGTTCATTCATTTATTTTGGGCCCTAAAAATGCAAGGGTAACCCTTTCCTTGCCACCTTCCTCCTTAAGTCTCTAATGTTAATGAAAGGCTTTATGAGAACTTCAACAGAATCTGACTTCAGGACAGTAAAAGTGTGAATGGAGTAAGTACTTCCTCCAAGCAAAAATTTAAGAAAAGACTTGAAGACCCAAATACCCGTTGATTCTCTCCCTGACTGTCCCTTAAATAATTAGCCTTTTTGCCAGACAAGGTATGCCTAGTATGCTGAAATAAAACATCATGCAGAAGGACTCATGATTTGGCAGAGTGCAGAACTGTCCACAAAATACTGGATGGCACTCTTCCTGTAAGTTCTTGATTAAATGAAAGCGTGTTGGGGATCTCATCAATGTGAATAAACGCCTGAAGGGAGGGTGCAAAGAGGACAAAGCCAGGCTCTTTTCCATGGTGCCCAGTGACAGGACCAGAGGCAATGGGCACCAGCTGAAACACAGGAGGTTCCCCCTGAACATCAGGAAATGCTTTTTTATGGTGAGGGTGACCAAGCACTGGCATGAGTTGCCCAGGGAGGTTGTGGAGTCTCCCTCCTTGGAGAGGAGAAAAAACTCCTACCACCTCCTCAAAAGCCATCTGGACATGGTCCTGGGCAACTGGCTCTAGGTGGCCCTGCCTGAGCAGGGGGGTTGGACCAGATGATCTTCAGAGGACCTTTTCAACCTCAACCACTCTGATTCTGTGATTTCAGTAGGCATGTGGTTGCTTTGGAGCAGAGATAGAGGGTATAGGGAAAAAATTCAATGTCAGAATTTGTCAAATTTGTCAAATGTCAGAAACAGATTTGCTGTGGATAGCAGTTAGCACTTACATACCACTTCCAGCATACAAATTGCGCTCACCACCTTGCTTTCAGAGACATATACTCTATGTCTAATTAAATCCATTGAAGAGGTCTTCTGTTGACTTGAATTGGAAGTAGATTAGGAATCAGTATGCATAAGGTTATGTTTGAAGCTCAGTATGATATAAACATCCTGTAAGGATGTTCACTATTTCTGAGAGACAGGTTTAAAAGCAAATGGAAAAAACATTAACCCTCCTTTTCCCTCACTCAGACTGATGAAGGAGAGAGAAATGCTTTGCCAAAGGCAAGGGCATGACAGAAAGCGAAGGAGCTTCCTTACTCCTAAACTCTTTCCTCTTTCGTACTATGCCCTGTTGCCCCCCCAAAATTACCTGGGATTGTAAATGCTGTCTGTATATTCATATTTAATTCCAAATTCATTGCTATCTTTAAAACAAATCCTCTTCCAGAACATGCCCCAAGGACTCGTGTTCTCACCAGTCTTTATTAGGGGGCAGGAAGTTTACCTGCTTTACCTGACTTTACAAATGGAAGGGAATTGACAGTGACTCCTACTTCCTTTGGGAGACGACCAGAATTTGTGAGAGAAATTCAAACATCTGTTTTCAGATTTGTATCTTTAAACACAGAATTGTAACAGGTGGCTTATTCTAAATGACCCTTTTATCCCCTTCACTAGCTTTACTGTATACCAAAAAGAAGAGTTCTCTCCTGCTGGGAAAATCTCATTTTCAATTTGTCCATCAGCTAATCATTTGGAAAGATTCAAGAAAATTACAAACTAATGAATTTAATCCTGTAAGAGCCACAAAATGTGTACCGTGTATTAAAAACGAACAGACAATGAAGCAGCTCACGTATTCATCACGGATTTCTGGACTTCTTTAGTCCTCAGTTACCCTCCTAAACATAAAATTGTGATTTCACCTTCTCTACAAGAATCACCATCCTTGATCACATAGGCCTGCACATTAATGGAAACCACACACTAGTTAGCCACAGTCATCATCGAATGGTTTGGCATATCCAACTGAGCTTGAGCTGAAGCAGCTCATTTGTGTCCACTGAGGCCACGGACACATGTTCTGGCATGTTGGCTGATACTGAATCAAATCCTGGAAAAACAAGCAAGTCTTTCATTGCACCAAGACTGGAGGTAGGAAGAGGGAGAAGAGGAAGAGGGAAGGGAGGGAAGGAAGAGAAGAGGATATGTTCTGCCAGAGGAATTAGACCACACAGACTTTTCAAACATGACAGCAAGACCAGCAAGAGCATGTTTGTCACAAATTCTAACTACAGCATTAATGAAAGGTTTCAGTGGACTTAAGCAGAGACAGGCTACTCATCCTTTTGCAAAGCTGCTAGTTGTAGTATCATTACTTAGGCAATGTAGTCAGCAAGTGTTGCATATTTAATTCCACAAGTTGATTTCTGCAATCATATCAGAGCCAGAGATAACAAGCAAGCACTGCGACTTCTGAATTTTTAAACAGAAAAAAGCTTCAGAAAGAGTATGTTTTAAAATACTTTACTGGCAAAATTTACATTATTTATGAAAATACTGCATAGAAATTTAATGCCAGCAGCATTACACTAAATTTGAAGACAACATTGTCAGAGCTTTTTCTCCTACTTTAAGTGGAAATCATAAAAAATCATAATAATAAAAAGCATATAATCATAAATCATAAACCATTTCACTACAGATGCCTTCTAAAAATGTCTCAATGTAGGAACTGTAGGAATTCTGCTCCCTTATCACTTAAAGTTACAGCAGCAAAAAATCCCAACTGATGATCTGTAATGGGTAAGAATTTGCTGAACAGTACTTTTTTCAAGCAAAAACCAAGTACCTGCAAAACTCACTTATCTTACATCAGTTTGATTCCGTAATTTCTTGGATGGTTATGTACAGAGGGTATCAGAAATAATCCCTTGATACTCACCCTGAAAGATGTCATGACCTGAGATCCTGCTGTACCATATCAAGAACACACAAGTGCTAGGAAAAGCATTATATTCAGAAAGTATTACAACAGCTTACCATGCCAGGAGGGATTCCTGTTTGTGACCTCTAATTTGTCATGGAAGCCAGGACTCCTGCCAAGCCCTTCCATGTCTACATCAAGACTGGTGAAGCCATTTACTTGATTTTTGTCCCTGGTGACAGTGTTAATGCGAGTCGGGATAGGTTCAAATGTAGGGTCTAACTCCAAGATCAGCCTGTTCAGTTGTTCGATGGACTGATCAATATCCAAAGTTGGAGAAGCTGGCAAGTCCCCTGCATTCCGTCCTAGATCCAGGCCATTTGTGTCTCTCTGAAGCACTGGCCTTGACTTAAAACTCTCGGCACTGGCATGTTCTGCCACTTCAGCAGCACCTGGCATGCTTCCTAGCCCCCTCTGCACAGCATCTCTGCTGCTGGAGCCACGTGTCGGGGTGTCTGGGACTCGGGACTGGCTCTGGACACTGCCCGAATTCTCCACAGTGTTATGAATGCCAACCCTAATTTCATTCTCTGAGGCAAAACTATATTGGTGAGCAGTGACCATCTGCTGCTGGCGTACCCAGGTCTGAGTAGAGTAGTTACTTGGACCATAGGCTTGAGGCTGGGGTGAGACAGAAGGATTCCGTTGCAATTGCTGAGTTGACTTTGGCTCAGTGCTTCCAAATGCTCTCTCATAGAGGGGATCCACACCAATTCCAAGGTCTGGGGCAAAAGCATTGTGATGCTCTTCCCCAGTGTTACTTCCAAAGCCATCTGAAAGAAGTGAGTTCTGACTGCTCTTGTGGCAACTAAAGTTCCCTAGGTGGGTGGAGTGCTGCCCTTCTGAGGAAGACAAAGTCCCAATGCTGTCCACGCTGTGAAGGTCATGATTAGGCATTTCATCATCCAGAATATCAGTCTCCCTGTCCTTCAGTTTGGTGTCTCCATTCACGTGAATTTGAGCTGGCACTATGTGGCGAGTCCCACTGTACTTGCTTCGGGCATCAGTCATATCCTTGGTGGTGTTGACAGAATCTTCCAGACCAAAGCCACTAAGTAGCTGGTCCAGTTCTGCCTTCTCTTGTGGGCTCAGACCCCGTTTGACTCCTGGCACAAGGCGCTCCTCAGTCTTGTCTGTCCTGACGGAAGCTGTTGAGTGTCCTGAATCACTGCTGACAGACAGGGTATGATCACTGTGATCAGGACTGCCAATCACGGGAACACCCTGAGCAACACCAGGGATGCTGCTGTCTGAGGAGCTCTTCTTTCTCACTTTCGCATACAAACTGCCATCAATGGGACCTTGGGTATGCAGCACTGTGGAGAGATAAGTAACAAGGAAAGGGAGAGAAAAGGACAAGACGTTATATAAGGGCTTTGACTGGTGTTGTACCACATGACCGAAATACTGCTACTACTAATGGTATTGTTTCTGCAAAACTAAATTGGCTCTACAAATACAGCATCAACCAATGGCATTATCTTCTTTCATTTTATATTTCAATTTATAACAGTTTTCTTGATGGAAATATAATATGCCATTCATAGCTCAAGATCAAATACAGTTATGTCTGTTTATGCTGTTTTGAATGCATGTTTATGGCTCCACAAACTCTTCATACTAATTTGAAGAATTACATTATTACAGTGCTAGAAATTTGAGAGGCAGCTACCATGCATTCCATTCAGAGCAAGAATGGTAGGAACCTACCCGCAATACTTGCCTTGAACATATCATGCTATTACCAGTTCATCCATGTCTACTTGATAGTCTAACTACACTACGAGCAATCATTTACTCCTTTTCTTGGTGGTGCAAGGAAAAAACAGGCTTTCAATCAGAGCTGCAGTCCTTGGAATATATGTAGAATCATAGAATCATTAAGGTTGGAAGAGACCTCCAAGATCATCGAGTCCAACCATCAACCCAACAACACCATGCCCACTAAACCATGTCCCTAAGCGCCTCATCTACCCGTCTTTTAAATACTTCCAGGGATGGTGACTCAACCCCTTCCCTGGGCAGCCTGTTCCAATGTTTAACTACTCTTTCAGTAAAGAAATTTTTCCTTTCATCCAATCTAAACCTCCCCTGGCGCAACTTGAGGCCATTTCCTCTCGTCCTTTCGCCAGTTACTTGGGAGAAGAGACCGACACCCACCTCGCTACAACCTCCTTTCAGGTAGTTGTAGAGAGCAATGAGGTCTCCCCTCAGCCTCCTTTTCTCCAGGCTAAACACCCCCAGCCCCCTCAGCCGCTCCTCATAAGACTTGTTCTCCAGACCCCTCCCCAGCCTCGTTGCCCTTCTCTGGACACGTTCCAACATCTCAACATCCTTCTTGTAGTGAGGGGCCCAAAACTGAACACAGGATTCGAGGTGCGGCCGCACCAGTGCTGAGTACAGGGGCACTATCACTTCCCTGCTCCTGCTGGCCACACTATTTCTGATACAGACCAGGATGCCGTTGGCCTTCTTAGCCGCCTGGGCACAGTGCCAGCTCATGTTCAGCCGGCTGTCGACCAACACCCCCAGGTCCTTTTCCGCCAGGCAGCTTTCCAGCCACTCTTCCCCAAGCCTGTAGCGCTGCATGGGGTTGTTGTGGCCGACGTGCAGGACCCGGCACTTGGCCTTGTTGAATCTCATACAGTTGGCCTGGGCCCATCGATCCAGCCTGTCCAGGTCCCTCTGCAGAGCCTTCCTACCCTCCAGCAGGTCAACACTGCCGCCCAACTTGGTGTCGTCTGCAAACTTACTGAGGGTGCACTCGATCCCCTCATCCAGATCATTGATAAAGATATTAAACAGAACTGGCCCCAATACTGAGCCCTGGGGAACACCGCTCGTGACCAGCCGCCAACTGGATTTAACTCCATTCACCACAACTCTCTGGGCCCGGCCGTCCAGCCAGTTTTTGACCCAGCGCAGAGTACACCTGTCTAAGCCGTGAGCCGCCAGCTTCTCCAGGAGAATGCTGTGGGAAAGCACTGTTGTAAAGCCTCTTCACAAAGGCATGCACAAGGAAATGTTAGACTATGAAATTTCTACACATGTGGAGGATCTGGTATGCATTTCACATTTCAATTTTAATAAGCAAGGCCATAATCCCTTAAAAATCAGAATATAAGTCCTTCCTCATCAATGATGGGAAGAACCTAACTTTATTTCTGATCTCTGAGGTACTCAACTCACCTAAAGTTTATGAATAACCATTCATAACAAATATGGGCTAGAAGTTTCCTTTCTGTTTAGAACATCTTTAGAAAAGACAACCATTTTGCAAGAAAATGCATATACTAAGTTTACTAAGGCTGGGTGTTGAGAACAGACAAATTCCTGCTTCCAGTTGCATAAGCAGAACTTAGCATGCTTCACTGACATCAGCTATGCACAGAACTGGGTGAGCCAAGTTTTACCTTCTCACAGGGCTAATGAACTCAAGTGGAGGGCTTCACTGAAGTGACTATATTGCTTTTGATCCCAAAATGGTTACTGGCATCCATGAACCCTGCTGCTTCTTGCTGTCTCGATGCACACATCCTGTATTTTTAAATCTGATATATTGATTTTCTTTCATGCTGCAGCCACCAGCCCATCTTAATTATTGCTTTTCAATAATCAACAAAAAATGAATGCAAAACATACAGCAGAAAGTCAAGAGAATCACAAGTTAGAGACTAAAATCTCAGCCTTAGAATTGTCTCCTATGTACACACCTCTGCATGTTTTATCACATATGTAATATTTTAGATATTATGCTTTACTGCTAACAGGAATCACATAAAATATATACTCAACAATAACAAACACAAAATACATACAAAATGGGTAATTAAAGTTGTTGAAAAAAATCTCTTTTTGCTTCCCAGAAAAAAAAACACACAAACTTGAGCAGATTTTTATATACAATCAGAAAGTAAAAAATCCATTTGAATTAAAAATTCTACTGTGTGAATAATCTCTTCCATGTTATTTCAGTACTACCAACACTGGCAATGGATAAAACCACAGAACACTGAATACAGCGATTCCCCTCTGGAACATTTTAAAAGCTCAATAGTTTATTTGAATCCAGCTTATTTTATCCAAACTACTTTTTCCTATCTCTGCCTGTCAGAGCTTTTTAAAGCTCTCCTTGACATTACAGATTAAGGAGAAGAAATGAAGCCGTGGGAGGAACATTCTTATGATCCTTTATTGGACTTGTTTGTCCAACTCCCACACACATCACGCAGGTTAGACCAACCTGAGGTAGAGTATGGCTACTGGGCTCTTACCCAGTGCTGAATATGAACACAATTAATTCTGTTTCTTATGAAAAGCCTTAGGAGTAAATATTTCTACTGTCCACCAAGCCAAGAAAGTAAAGTGAGTGGTTCTACTTTCAAAAGATTTAATGCTCATTTACTAAAACATTTATTTTATGCAGAAGTTTCTGAATAACTTTTCCTACCCATAGTTTGAGAAGTGTCTGATAATAAGAAAATTAGACCATTACAATTTAGGAACAGGCAGATTTTTGTCAAAGGTAACCAACAGTTTAGTCTACATCTGTGGCAGTTCCAGAATCAAAAGAGCCATGGAGAGCCCAATGTATTTCAACATCAACTCTACCACACGTTTTCAAAATATACTTAAAATAGCATCGTGATCATGAAGCTTCCGAACTAGGAAGCTTTTCTAGGCAATACTATTTTAGAAAAAGCATTATTCAGAAATTGTACCCATGATGGCAATGAATTCATCGGTTTATAATGGCAAGAAAAGTGGTCTGGTTGGAAAAAGCCTTGGGACACACTGCCAAGTTTCCATCAGTTAAAATACTTACACACTGGAGGTTATATGATAGGTTTAATAGATTTTAGCTAATAATTAAAGGACAACTTTTTACTTTTTAAGGACTAGGTACTATTACTTGTCTGATGCTGATTTTAAAAACAGCATATGCAAAAGACCAAAATACTCCTTTTCAGAACAAGTCATCAGCCTAGGGAAAAAAGAAAGCAAATCCCCTTGTCGCAGAATTTCTCTATGGGCAAACTGTTAAAAGTTTGCTTAAGTTTACGATGTGTAAATCCCATGGTGAAAAGAGCTGCTATGCATGAGGTTGAATATCTATGTACAGATATTTAAAAACAACATTTATGAAAAAAATACCATATCTAAGGAAAATACAGCCAATTGACAGTTTCTCAATCTCTTTCATGCTGTGATTTCTCATAAGCTGTCACTACTGCTAGGACAATGAAGCACACTTGGCACTTCATGTGGAATTATTTAATACAGTTACCACAATAAATAGTAAAAATAAAAAAAAAAAAACCTACTAAGAATAACTATTAGGTGATTTTTTTGTCTTTTCTGTGTGCTTAGTTTTGACTTTAAAAAACCAGAAAACAATACAAGACTGCTTTGTTTTGAATAGTTGACTATCCTGACACAAAACAGACTTGAAGAGGTTACAGGTCTGAACTGGAACGCAGTTAAGTAAATACAGGACTAGTACACTTGAACCAAGACATTTACAAGTCTTCCCGTCTGACTTTTCTGTTACCCAAACTAGGCACAGTGCTGTAAATTTTTCGAACATGCTAATCAGCCATAAATACCTCACACCAGATGAAACATTCTAGCAGGCAGATTTGGTTCACCATACAGAAATGTTAAGTACAAAATCTGTCAAATTCTCAAGTACAGCCATGGAAGCAATGGAAAACCTTTGTGCATTTCCCTCCGTTAGCCCTCCCTGTACTATCACACAGTGCCATCCCAGCATAGTAACAGGTGTACAGGCAAGAGATGGGCAGACTGCCAGTAGACTACTGACCTGAGGGTCTTGCACATGTGCGCTCTGTAAGGTTCAGAGGTAACCCTGCCCAGTACTTCTTCCACTAATACAAAATTATCAAATTTATTCTGCATGTTGCCTGGAATGCTGAGCAACCACAAACCATTTGGGGGTCTCCCAACTGTGAACCGTACTGCTTCCGTTCTGAAGAAGAGACGTGAATTCTGCTTACCAGTAGCATCTCTACTTAAAATTATGCCATTTCATTTGGGAAAAAACCCAGAAAATTAAATACAAACAACAAACCTACAGTAACATAAGTGGATTATAAATCTCAAGAATTGTTCCATCTCCCCTCTTTATGTTTCCATTTGAAACAAATAAAGCTTTTTTAGAAAGTTGGTTTTTTAATTAAACATCTGTACAGTATCTCTACACACAAATTGGGAAATGTGCAAAAATAATTCCTCAATGTATTTTTAATGGTGTTAAGAATTAGCACCATTGGATATAAATATGAAAACAACTTTCAGCAGAGGATGGGGTTTCAGTTGCTTATGATCTTTGTTTGCTGTTTACCTGTTAAGTATGCAAACTAGAGCACTCAGGTGCTTCTTTCCATCAGACTTTGGATTCGATACAACAGCTCTACAATATTCAGGAGTTTGTTGGGGTTTTGTTTTGTTTTTTCAAATCGTGAACAATTTACATTTCTTAGAGACTGCTCCTTTTCATACTGCATTTACACATCAGTACAAAGCTTGGACTTAAACTACTTCAGGATTCTAAGATGTCTTAAGTAAATTTAAAAGCATCTTTTTCTGATAAATGTAGAACTTAAATGGCTGTCTTTGAACTCTCAAATGATCCCATTGCTGGCTAAGACATTTAATTAATTACTACTCAAATCCCAGTTTTAATCTGAGCTATAGTTTGTAGTGAACACTAAGAAGAGATTGTAAAAAGTTTCATGTTTCTCTGAATAGTTAGCGTTAACTGGTAAGCATCAAGGAAGGGTGTAGGAATGTTTTAGACAAGTAAATCAGATGAAAGGAAGAAAAATGTTGCTAGAGGAATTTCGTCCTCCCCTAATTTGTCATGTAGATGAATGAAAATGTCTTTTTGCAACCAGAGCTTTTAAAAAATACTTAAAAGTATAGCTCTCTACTACACTGAAGAATGGCATCTGTACTCATTAGAAGCCTGATTGATAGATACTACGGGGAACAAGAAGAGTCTTTCTCGGACTTATAGGGTTTGGCTCAGGATGGCCCAACACAAAATTTGGTTAGAACAGAGGCAGCAGACTTAAGAGATTGAAAGGTTCATGGCCAGGAGAGGAAAGCTTAAACACGTAAGTCTGAATATGTTCATGAGTCTGTATATGGAAACATGTCATTTTTATGGGGAAACTCAGCAAATCTGATCTGAAGCTTCAACAGTAGTAACCATGTTTTTGCTACAGTATGGTCCCTGTTAAAAATAAAATCTCTGAAATTTGAGATTCTCCTAAGATGGCTAGAACCACTTTGCATAAGCAACCGACAATTGTGAGCTGTTGTGGCTTCCCAGTTACTACATGTGCTAATGAATCACACAGCCCTGTCAGAACTGAACACCATGGCAGAAGGGATGATGTCTGCACACTAGCACCTCTGTGAAGTATTTCGACACCATAAAACGGGCAACTAGGTTTTGTGGCATTCAGTGTCTCACTCTGTTACCTCAAGATTGCCGGTATGTGGAAAGCCAGTGGATTAAAAAGCCTGAACAGCTGTCATGTACTGTCTTATTCAGCGTCAGCCTAAGTGTGTTCATAATCAAGACAACAAGCCTAGGTATACCACCTATTAAGAACTTCACAATGAAAGAAACTAACAGCTTAAAATATTTTATACACCCTGCATTATTATCTGATAAATGTAGATTATCTAAATTGGAAGGAAATGCATATACATGAGAGGAGAACCAAGAACTCAACTTGACTAAATGAGCGAACAATTTACTAGGATTCCCAGTCCTGCACGAACCATTTAAAGTGAGCACCCAGCTATATAAAAAAGGCATTTAAGCTGCACAAGGAAAATGTAATCAGTAAAGCGTGGGATCTAGATGTCCTGCTTAAGTATCCATATCTGAAAGTCTGGTCCACTGCCAAGCTTCAAAAATCCCTAAGGCAATTTCTCAAAGCAGTGGCTCCCCAAACAGAGGTTGCACCAGTCACAAGTAGGATGGTGAGCCTAACAGACACTACTTTTGATATTTATGCTGGAGCTTGAGGAGTCATATTATGTTATCTGTCTACAAGTGAAGCAAGAAACAGAAGTGTTTGGGACCTGCTGACTTTTGGCTGTGAACTTAAAGATGAATACGATATTGCTAGATTTCACAAGGAAACACCTGTAATTGTGGCATAAAACAATTTACTTGCAACTAGACCATTTTGCTCTAGGAGGCAGCTGCCTTTTTAGAAACCTCAAATAGTCACCAAAAATTATCATTCTGCATTATAAACATATGAGAAAGAAAAGACTCACAGCTAAACAAAAATCCAGCTGCTCCTGAGGAGTCTGGATTTTTAAATTTGCAGCTCCTGATCATGAAAACACATGGATATTGCACATAACAAATTTAAATTATTTTCAAATTTGGACAGTTGTAGGAAAACATTCTTAGATTAATTTTGGGGTTTTTTAATTTAATTATGAGAAGCACTTACATGTAATTACCCAGTAATGATTAAAAAAAGATTCTGGTGTGTGATGCTGAACAGCATTAGGAATTTAGTTTTACCTCAGACTTATGTAAGATTTGTCACTGCAAGTCCAGTGGAAAGAATACAACTTAGTTGAAGTAAAAAATCAACTCTACCTAGAATTTTTTCCCTCCTAACTTGGTTTAAAAGGAATATGAAATGCTGTATGAGGCAAAAATCATAATTTTATTTTAAAATATAGCATTTCTGCCAGGGCGAGAATGAAATATACAGTACCACACTCTGTTGACAGAGTCAGCGTTTACAGAGCACGTGTACACATCAGTCATTTTACCCAAGCGTTACACTGCGCAGCCTAAGATCTGTTTCTGAACCAGAGTAACCCAAGAATACTTAGATATGACTTATTTTAAATGGAAACAACCACAACAAATCTATCTCCAAAGGTTCAGTGATATCATAGTAGAAAACATGCAAACAGTCAAAAGAAATACAAGACTTAGATTTTTATTTGTGTACATACATATAAAATACATATATATACACACTATTTTATATATACTCTTTCTATATAAACTATATATGTAAAAACTATATATATAAAAAAACTATGTATATATGGTTTATTTGTTCATAAAACCAGGACAAATGAACTATTCAAATACTATAAACCTTCAGAATCAAGGTTTTGAAGTTGTTCTTCTCATATTACATAACATCTTCATTTCATATTCTACCTGTTTCTAAATCATAATTTTGGAATACCTCTGCACTAAGACTTTTAGACTTCACTTTACTCTGGTCTTTATCCACGTTTTCCCCCAAAAAGTGATAACCAACTTAATCGCATAAGTGAAGCTATGCATATAGACAGGGAACATTTTTGACCAAAGAAAACGAGAAAATATACTAGCAATGAAAAATTTTATTCTGTGCACCTTGCTAAATAATGGTACTGCAGCGGCCTTATGCATTTGATACCTCATCTCAATGCACAACTCAATCTCATTTTTTCCGAGGAAGCAACACTCTGTAAAATGCGGGAGTAACACAGCTGTCAAAAAACAAGCGAAGTTCACAACGGTGGAGACCTAAGTAATGCTGGAATTTAGTTAACCAAACCGAAGGGGCCCACTTTCTTTCAGCCTGACCTCTCTTCCCAGGAGCTGTTCCAACTCCCTGAACTGCCCAGGTTGAAGCCTGACAAAATTCCCACACTGAATCTGAATTACGCACACACCCCAGTATCAGGGACTCTCTTATAAATGAAAGCCTCACAGCAAAGGGTATGTGTGTATTTTCACTCCCATACCTAATACACAAAGAGGAACTTATATAAAAATTAGGAGTTGAAATACCAACACGTACCAAATCCAGTGGCTTCCTTCCAAGCCTGTGTTTCCTGGCACTTCCCTCCTTGAAATCCAAATACCCAAAAGCAGGCTTGTGAGGTAAAAAGAGGTTTCAGCCTTTCAGCCTTTTGACTTGTCCCCACAGCTACTCCATTCACCACTTGTGAAAACACATACAAATGCAAGCCAGCTAGGTAAACATATATACCACAAATTCAGCCAGAGCCGTTCTGACCCGGTCCACCTGAACAAAAAGAAGAAGGTTGCAAATACACAAACCTTTGCACACTGTACCCTTGTTCATGTTGCAGCAGGAAACATTACAGGAGACCTGGATTATTTTTTTCAACCTCATAAATAAATATTTCTACCTTCAGGCAAACCTGGACAAGTCCAGAGCTGCATTCCTTTAAAGTTAAATCTTTTTATGTGTGCTCGTCTTTTCCTTTCTCCCTCCCTAACAAACACAGGCCCTCATTCCTTGCAAACTCTTCCCATATAATTCCTATAAAATCCATACAGAAATACATGTGGTTTGTATTTCCAGCTCTTGAACCACAACAAAGCTTCTTACCTCTTTACTAGGCACGATCAGGAACCTTCTGCAATAGTCAATCATTGGCTCATTTAAATCAACTAATATTCTCTAAGCAAAACCCTGCACAGAGGAAAGCCAGAGTTAGGGTAAACACCCCAGCTTAAAAAGGCAAGAAATATATCTACTCCTGCTGTTTGAGCCGCAGCTGCTGTTCTTGCTCCTCGAGGTAAATGGTCTTGCTAAAGAAGCATGAGACTTGTATCAGCCAGAAAAAGCAAATGAAAATGTAAACACGAGGGAGGAGCCTGAGGGGACAATCAGGTTCAATGAAATCTGAACTCCTGGAGCCAAGGAGGAGTGGAAATGTGTTGGCTGAAAAGGTGATTCAGTCTACAAGCTATTTCCTTACAGTGGTTCTTTTCTCAGTCTGTTTCAACATCCAAATGAAGCCGAGTGAGTTTCAGCTCCCAGATCATTTAGCCACACACTTATGATTGCTTGCTTTTGATGCCTTTTTCCTAAAACAAACAGCGTTTAGCAAATGCTGTTCTTCCACACTGAACAATCAGGTCAGACACTCTCATCCATGTCTTCAAGAATTTGTATATTATTGGAGTTCTCAGGCAAGAAAAGCTTTCTGGAAGTCCTGCAGCGATAACGTTTATTTTTATGTAGCAGCTGCTGCTCTCAAGCTCCCAAACCCCAGCAGGCTTTGACTCCTTCTCTGTCTCTGGAATGAATCAGCTCAAACTAGGGGGAGTGAGCCTCTTAGTTCCTCTTTTAATAACAGCTGTATCTCACCACACAGCAGCCTGCAAACTTTTGCGCTAAACATCATTACAAATGTAACGCATGCATCACCACCAGCCAGCCATGCCCCTAGGTAACATTGATTTTCTATTTCAGGGACTGTCAACACTTTAACAACTTCTCAGTTGAACAAAGGATAAAAGTGGCTCTTGCATCCACAAAATACATCTACCTGTTCATTGCTTATGAAAGAGTTAGAAGTTAAGTTCAAACCTAATTCAGAAAGTACACACTTTTCTGTTCAAGTGTTGCTGTTCTTGCAAATCAGTAAATGGCTGCACATGAAACCAGTCAGGACTCTGATAAAAGACACAAACCACACAACACAAGCTATGCTGGCAGTACTTTCCCCGAACCAGAGAACTGTCTCTCTCCTCTGGGACAATGCAGAATTGCTTGTAAGCTGGAAACTTCCAGCATCTGCTTTGAAGATATGAAAAGAAACAAAAAGGTATATTCAAAACTCTCGATGCAAACTGGTAAGTCTCACTTAAAATGCAAATTTAGATTTGGTCTCACTCTGTTTTGATTCTCTGTGAGGGAAAACCCCAACTGTATTCCTTGTTTCAATTACAGGCCTCTTCTGCTCCTTCATAAGCCTGCACTGCACGTGCATGCTGGTGACCTTGGACCATTAGCACTCAGCATGCTTGAATGCAGGCTGAGTCTCAACACTGACACCTGCACTAGCTAGATTACCAGAAGAAACCTGGACAAGGCAATAGCAGCTCTGAATAAATTAACTTATCCTATGGATAGTTTACCTGCAACAGATTCATTCAGACAGATCACCATGCTGCTGAAATTTTATTGCTCTTGATAGCCTTAGTGGTGCCCCACACAATCATTCCAACAATGCTTTGGGATCTCAAGCAAGCCCTGTATAACTACAGGTTAAACCTATCCATGGATATGTTTAGGAAGATGTTCTCAAACCGCATCACCCAACTGATTTTGCTGATGCTTCCTCTGTTATCGGTTCCAGGCTTTCTGGGACACATCACCCTTTGCAGTACGGGGTACTTCTGGTTGTGTGCACGTTCTCACATCTGAGGACTATCAGAATACTGGGTGTGCCAGTCTGGTCCAGTTCAGGTATGGAACATTTAAATTCTGTAAGCTAAGCTACAATATATACCTCTTCAAAGCTTTTATGCTGACTGTTGTGAGTACAGATATACCTGGTCTGGCACAGAGTGGCAGAGAACGGTCATGCAAATGAACTGATCACAATGAACTGATCAAAAGTTTTGGGAAAAAGATATGGATCAGCATTGTGAATCCGTATCATCTTAGACCTTTGCATTGCCCAATTGTGGTGCTTTCTACAATCTGGAAACCTAAAACTGCATTTAGTGCAACTCTCAAACTGTGATATAAAAAGTAGGTCCTGATTTGGTAAATTGGTCCAAGGCTGCAAGATCAATTCCTGGTTCATAAACATTCCCCTGGCAATCCTTTAATACATTTTTAGAGAGTTTTTAGAGAGTTATAATTTGAGGATAACAGAATGGACTGGAAAGGAAGGAAAAGGTATGAAGTCATCTTCTACCACTGTTTTTCCTTCCCTTGACTATCCAAGACATCCAAGCAAATGCTGATGTTCATATATGCATTCCATTTTAAAGAACTAATTTTCCAACATGAAATAGCAGTAGCTAAGTCATCAGGAAGCTGTTTGGTTTGCTATGCTTCTCAAGTCCCTGACTCTAACATAAAAATAAAGGAGGCTGAAGAAAACAAGGCATGTATCACAAAAACAAAAAGTGAACACTCTGAAACACTTTCAGAGTGAACACTTTCTTTCTGAAAGGAAACCAGCTGAGGGGGTTGCTGTTAGTAAAATGTTAACATGCAGGACCCTCAGGCTCACATGAGGTCCTTAAACCTTGAATCTTTTGAGAAGCAAAGGAGAGGGCATCCAAGACCCTACAGAACCTTTATGCTATGCAAATGCTAATTTGTATTTCCCAGCCATTCAAAAGGATCACATTTGTACTTTAATGATTTTACAAGTACTCTGGAGTAAGAAAAAACTGCTTCACAAAGCACAGCTTCTAGACCAGAGGCTGGCTGCTGTCCAGCCGGCATGGAACACAGGCAGAGCCAGCCAGCACAGGCTCACCCTCAGAATACTGTAATATATTGTCCCACCTTTGCGCACCTGGGATCAAAAGAAAATAATACTTGTGCCATGATCCAAAGTACAAAGAACAGACTGATACATATATTACTGCAACCCGATATACAGAAGCTAGTATCTATTGTGTCATTTCAGTTCTACTTCTGCAAACTTTTCTCAGTCATTTAAGCATAGACTTGGATAACCAGCAAAAGAGTAACAAAATGTCATAGTACAGAAACATCGCCACAAACAAGTACAAAACACTAAGCAAAGTTTAAGGGCATTACAAACTCACTGAACTACGTGAAACTATTTGCTTTCATTCATTCCAAAAACAAAGCCCATCTTCAGGAACACCATTAATTTGCAAGTGTGTACTCCAAATGTGGAGGTTCAGAATTCATGATTATTCTTCCTTACAGCTGGAACAGCACACTCACCTTAAGTCATGGCTTTTCTCTTACTATACTGTTAGGCTTCCAGCAAAAATTAGTTATGCTCATTAGATGTGAAGCAGAAGAAAAACACTGATGACTCTACATGGTTGCTGAAAACTGTACAGGACCACAGTAAAATAAGGAAAAGCTTAAAAGGACTGTCTAAAAGGTCAACATAATGAATTTACTCTTTCCGTTGAGCGTGGAATGTGTAATTTAACAGTATTACCATTATTAATAAAATTGCTCCACCACTCTATGGTGCTTTGAATAAATTGATCTTCAGGTGTTTCTAAACAAGTCCACATATCGGAAAGGGAAGCTAAGGCACAGTTACATTTAGCAGAGCTCTGATTTCCTAACTTACTCATTAAACTTAGAGGGTTTTGCACTGGGACTCAAGAGACTTGCGGCTTATTTTCAGGTATTAGAGCAATAGTAGAAGTAATATATAGTAACCTTATATGATAATAATTATAGTATTTACCTTTCTCAAAAAGAGTATTTGAAGATGATCTACTCATGCTCAATACAAGCATAAACTAACATAATAAAGTATGTAGTTTTGGTGGAAAATTTCTAATGTGCCTAAATGACTTAGAAACAAAAGTTCTTCCTACAAAGAATATTTTATGCATATTTACTAAAAGGAACACAAGGAATAGCTTGACACCAGAAATGTAAGATGAGCTTCAGAAGTTTAGCAAGTCTCTTAAATGGGTAACAGATTAGGAAACATTCTTCAAGGTCCAGAATAAGATAGAGAAACAATATAGGACATGAAGAACCTGGAGATATAGTCTAGCCTGTACTACTTGAGAGACAGCTCAGTGCCGAGGGCCGTCTCAGAAACTGCACTGATGAAGGCTTATGCCACAGTGCTTCCACCTGTGTCTAGTAAGAAAAAAAGACCTGCCCTTTCAGCAGGCAACATGTTTATATATTGATAGACTCCAGGAACAGAGAGAACAATATAAAAGTGCTCTAGTAATGCAACTTTTGCTTCCACAGTTGGAGAGAAGATGTCCACAGTAAGAAGTAGGCCTGGGTTCTAACAAAAACCCTTCCCTTTGCTTACTGGAAGTTGCCTCCTTCTGTTCAGTCTGGAAGAAGTTTGAACTAGCTGCTCTTCTTCAGCATTCAGATACTGTCTATGTTGGAAAGCAGAATCTAGAGGAGGTATCATCAATATTCAGGCAGACCTGAAGTCTGCCCCATCTCTCAATTTCCCCTTATTGCTTGGCAGTCTGACCCAAAGCTCTCTGATATTCATGGAAATCTTTGCAAAGAACTTAAGCCTTAAATAGAAGGGATCACAGATAAACATTTAACACTCAACAAGTGAAACTGCTGGAGCAGGGGTAGAGATTCCCAGGACAGCTTTCTGGGATCGATCCATGAATAACAAGTGTACTATCTTTAGCAAATCTTCACTTGCAACTACCAGGTACCACTGAAAAACTAGCAAAACACTACAGCTGACTGCACTAAAAGCTGCTACTGTTATTGGTGCAGCTAAAATTCTGCTGTTGGTCACTTAAAAAAATTATCTCATGGTTTGGAGGAATTTATTCAACCACATTTTACTATCAGAAGTGCCTGTCCTAAAAGGACACTAAAAGTGTCCTAAAAGGACACTTATAGAGTGGTATGCTTCATTCTGTACAGACTATCGAATATAACAGGTAGCTCTTAAAAATGAGACATTGAAATCAAAAGTTGTGGGACTCAGGAGGGCTAGTCTGTCTTCTGCTCTTTTCCAAAGTCAAGAAAAAAACAGCAGCACATATATGAAGTGGTTGTGCAAGTATCAACACCACTTTGGAAACACATGCAAGGGGGGAAAAACCTCTCTCTGTATCTTTCTATGGTTCACTAAAGAGAACCACTATTTGCAGAAGATGCTTTCTGCAGAAACCTTTCCAGGAAGAAGTCCTCAGTTCTTCAGTACCTGCTGTATGTATTCAATGGCAGAAACTAACACATATGTTTCATTAGCCAGCGTGCCAGTCTCTCAACAAAACGGACAGTTACAGGATAGTCCCAACAGTAATGCATCTTCCAATTTGCTGGAAGAGCCCTCCTTCAAAAACCAACACTCACTACAGAACCAAGCCTTCCTGACCAAAGCACCTCCATAACAAAACAAAACATTTTGCACAAGCTGTAAGCTGAAACACATCAAGCCTTTCTAATCAACAGAACATGCTTGCCCATGGGGAGAGAAGGGTGAACATCACACCACAAAATCATTAGCCTTCTTATGAAGGGAGTGGTGTAGTGGCTAGCTGAAACCCTGAAGCAGGACCAGGAGGAGAGAGACATTGAAAAGAAATCCAGCCAAAAAAGGCAAGGTGCATGATGTTAAAGGACCAGCAAAATGGGCAGTAATTACACCCAAACCCAGGAATACTCCCTCAGAACAATCTGATTACTTCAGGGATTTACCACAAAAAGGATTGCTATTGCTTCATGGCCTAAAAATGATGGTGGCCTAAAAATGCCAAGAAATTCCAACCACTTTCATTCTGAAGTCTGTCTTCTGTTTTGTAAGTCTTCCCAGAGATTTGCCATTCGGGGATTATCATGAATTTGGTAACATGAAACATGAGTTCATTCATGCACATGCATTCATTTAGGAGACAGCATGACCTCTTATGTCATGTGCAAATGGCACCATGACTGATGATGCCCTCTATTCATATTTTCATTGGTTACTGGCCTGAACACTCACACAGAAAGCATGATGCACAAGGTAGTTCAGTGCATGCGTGCTTGGGTGCAGGAACAGAGAGGGGATTTAATTGCTTCTCTTTATGGTCTTAGGAAAGTCACAGAACAAACAAGCACCAAATCCTAATTTGTACTAAGTCATTTTGGTTTCTTTCTTCCAGTTACACTTTCAATCTCTGATGCTGCCATGCTAATTTTACTCCCAAGCAAGTAAGGTGTTACAGGGGCCTACGGTAAATGCCTAGGGAACCCTGCTTCTAACCTGTTCTTGTTTTCAGACATAAGACTTTCAATATTTATCTTAGGTATAACTGTCTCTCTCTGCAACTTAGCATTTTGGGGGGTTTTCTGTTTTTATTTGAGATAAATTTAAACTCAGCAGAACTGACAAATGGTACCTAGCAAAATCAATGTCCCAGTGCACTAAGTAAAATGCACGTAATTCCTCACTTCAGACACTGCCTTACCAATACACTCACATGTTTGGGTAAAAGGAAAAAAATATTTTTCAATAGAACTTGACAGGTGTCGTGGTTTAATCCCAGCCAGCAACTAAGCACCACACAGCCACTTGCTCACTCCCCTCCAGTGGGATGGGGGAGAGAATCGGAAGGATAAAAGTGAGAAAACTCATGGGTTGAGATAAAGACAATTTAATAGGTAAAGCAAAAGCCACACGCACAAGCAAAGCAAAACAAGGAATTCATTCACTGCTTCCCATCGGCAGGCAGGTGTTCAGCCATCTCCAGGAAAGCAGGGCTCCATCACGCATAACGGTTACTTGGGAAGACAAAACACCATTAACTCCGAATGTCTCCCCCTTCCTCCTTCTTCCCCCAGCTTTATATGCTGAGCATGACGTCATATGGTATGGGATATCCCTTTGGTCAGTTGGGGTCAGCTGTCCCGGCTGTGTCCCCTCCCAACTCCTTGTGCACCCCCAGCCTACTCGCTGGTGGGGTGGTGTAAGAAGCAGAGAAGGCCTTGTCTCTGTGTAAGCACTGCTCAGCAGTAATGAAAACATCCCTGTATTATCAACACTGTTTCCAGCACAAATCCAAAACATAGCCCCATACTAGCTACTGTGAGTAAAATTAACTCTATCCTAGCCAAAACCAGCACAACAGGCCAAGTTCTGGAGCTCAGCTTAGGACTTAAGTAAACACTCAAGACTTTCAAAAAGGTGTTCAATATACCTCAAGAGATACTCTTCAAAAACGAACCAAAAAAACTCACTTTGAATCAGTAAATCCTTTGAAAGTCTGGCCCCTGACTGCACTTAACTGTCAGCTCCTAACTGATGTATCCAGAATACTCTAATACTTTTTTTTTTGGTTAACAAAAAAACCCCAAAAACACAAAACCAAAACCCCCAAAACATGAAAATAAGAGATTACAGTCCAGAGCAATCTTAGCTAATCAAGCACAATCTTGAAAACACCTGTGTGAACTTATATTTAGTCCCTAACACACTGAGCTAAAAAAAATATTTAAGCCACAGTACTGTTACAATCAATGCTGTACTAAAGGAGGAGAGAGAGAACTACCTATTGCTGCACAATTAGAAATGAAGCCTTGTAATCCTATGTTTGCATTCAATATTACTGACATACAAAAGAAACCATTTCATATTAATTTATCTCCAGCTCATTGTCAGCCTCATGATTAAGAAGACCAACAAGTTTCAAATTATATATATATATATAAAAGAAGAACATACCAAACTTCAAGAAATAGAAGACGTAAGTTTCCTCAGAGAAAATCAATTAAAGACAGACATTCCAAGGCATTTCAGATACTGTTTCAAGTTGGCAGCATTTTACAGGGTAAATGTCTCCACTTTCTATAGATGTTTCTATTTTCACTGTCAAATAGAAAGAGGGGAAATTGTTGCAGGACACCTTTTCATCCCTACCTTCTAACAAATCTCTCTTTGTCTCAAAGAATACTGCATCCAGCTGGTGAATAAAAGCTGGAATTACCATTTATTCACTACCAATTTATTCACTTCAGCTTCACTCACCAGAAATGGCATCAAACCTGCTGTTTTCTTTGGTAGACATCTGCATTCCTGTTAAGGTACCAAAGCCAAGCAGTTTTGCCTCAGCCCTTGAGTTTTGCAATACTGAAGGGGCCCTCTGGGGAAACAAGTGTTTAACTACATTAGAGGGCACCTCCCTATTGAAAAGCTATTTACTTTGGGTTGAAGAGGAGAAAAAATTTCAATAAAAGTCAAACATCCCATCTAATCACATGACATGGGTGCATACCAGAATGTTGGTTATTGCCTACCTGGAGACACTTCTCAGATACTTTCCTTTATGAAACGAAAAAGAGCAGGAGCAAACCAGTTTATAAATATTTGGCAATTTTTGACTAATTGGTGTTGATTACAGTTACAAAAGGCTAGAAAATTTGTAAAGCAACACTCTCGAGATACAGGAATTTGGATTCACTCAGCCCTACCCTATTTGGCTTGAATTAAACACATTCTTTTGTTTCCAAAGTTGTTTCTTTTCTAGTTATCAAACACTGTTAAGAAAGCAAACCCGCTTTGCTAGGAAACAAACAGCAAGGTTCTGTTAAGAAAGATACTTATGTTCCTGCCTTGTAAAGACTTGCTGAAAATCCTTCTCTTGTCATTTTAAGCAATTTCTAACATGTGCACATGTTCTTTTCTTTCTACAGATTGTAGAGCTGGCAGACAAAATAGTTCGGAGGGATTTAGTGGTTGTTAAAATAAGTGAAATGTCTTAAAATGCAACACTGAATAAGAACCAGGTGCATTTCTGTTGCCAATCCACTGAATTCAGTCAAACTAAAACAAATACTATTTTGGCCAACTATAACCTTTGATGCTTACCAGTTTTCTTTATTAAAAAAACCAAAACAAAACAATCCTGTATCTCAACTAACTGAATGCTGCACACACAAATGGCAGTATAGCATCCCGGTCACACACATCCCACAGTCATTGTCTTAAGACAGAGTTGTTCCTTCATGGTAGATTCATTCTCTCTCTAGAATAATCATAGAATCATAGAATCATTAAGGTTGGAAAGACCTCTAAGATCATCGAGTCCAACCATCAACCCAACACCACCATGCCCACTAAACCATGTCCCTAAGCGCCTCATCTACACGTCTTTAAATACCTCCAGGGATGGTGGAATCAGGGTATCAGAAGTGCCTTGGTGTGCTATCAGGATACTTAGAATAAACCTGAGATAAAGCAGTCATAGACAGTGCAAAAGGAACAGCAGCACTCATCTTTTCCAATTACTCACCTTCTCTATCAAAACAAGTTTCTGCTCTTTGGCAATACATTTAATTTTTATTTTAGTATCTCTGATTTTATTTTGAGAACACCTCAGAGCCCAGGCTTGTACCAGGATCTGCCGGTGGGTTCCACACAAAGTGATGGTTCCTATCC